>NC_137104.1:35034951-35634951 GCF_949357685.1 Gobio gobio | reverse complement strand
CGCACAGCCTCAGCATGTGCTGAACCCGCTCTGGGATTTTTACATGGCCTACCACTTCGTGGCTGATTTGCTGTTGTTCCCAATTGCTTCCACTTTGTTATAATATCACTAACAGTTGACCGTGGAGTAATTAGTAGTGAGGAAATTTCACAAATGGAGTTATTGCACAACCTGGCAACCTATCACGATACCACGCTTGAATTCACTGAGCTCAAGTGAGCGACCCATTCTTTCACAAATGTTTGTAGAAGCAGTCTGCATTAGGTGCTTGATTTTATACACCTGTGACCATGGGAGTGATTAGAACACCTGAATTCAATGATTTGGAGTGGTGTCCCAATACTTTTGGCAATATAGTGTATATCTCTTAACGGTAATTTACTTAATATTTTACCAGCTCAATGATGAATGCGAGAAGTTACATTTGGTTATGTTTCTGGTCAATTCAACATATTAACGGTTGTTGGTGTGAGATGTAAAACATTTTTTGCTGCTTCTCTTTCCAGGATTTGCTGGGTAGTACCCTTCCCCCACCTCTTTCTGGTCTTGCGCTTCCTCCGCAGTGGCAGGACTTCCTCTCTGAATTTGATGTAAGTGTGGATGCTTTGTCCTCCATTTCAAGTTGTTCAGTACAACTATATCGACATCAGTTATGGTAGAATGATTACCACTTAAAATATGATAATCACATTTACTTCTAAGGGTGGGTTGCACCAAAAAGGATTAATCTTAAATCTAGATTAAATCAAGGTTTATCTAATAATTCTGTTGCACCAAACTTTAAACCTTGTTTAAAAATGTAATAATTTAAACCATCATTTTGATCCTGGATTTAATTTATATTTAAGATAGATTAACTTTAATCCTGTAGCTCCATCATTTTAAACTCAGATTTAAATCTCAATTATGGATTAATTTTAAACTTACATGTGAGGAGGTTTAATTAAAATAAAGTGCACCTACAATTAAACGATGCAGATGATTGAACAGAGATAGAAACAGTGGGTGTGTTGTCTGGTCTCAGAGAGGTGTTTATTACTAATAAAAATGAAAAATAAAGCGAATTGAGCTGTCAGAGTGTGAGGGTCGTGGCGGCCCGTGAGTTTACACCTGCTATCGAGTCTGGGATGCAGATCCGTCACTCATCTCGGTGCACCTCGGTGTCGGACAAAGAAAAGAAGAGAGGAGTATATTTAGCATTTAACGGCAGCAGAGATGATGAGGTGAGCGCCAGTGATCACGGCTACGCCGTGCCTCGCGTTTCTCATGCCCGCTCCACTCGATCAAACAGAATGGGCAGCGCTGTCAAGACCGGAGATAGTCACTCCGCCAATCATGACAGTTGTTTTGTCATAAATTACGCTGCCACAATATATTCCATTAATTGATACTATAAATATATTTCCAGGCTTATGAAATCCGCACGTGCTGCCGCAATGTTTTCATTGCCTGCTTGATCAGTAGGCTAAAGGTCTCTATGTAGCGCTTTATAAAGACAGCTGACATTTTACAAGTTTATTTACTTTATCGGCAAGTGCTACTTATGTCAGAGAGGAAGGAAATTGAATATTAGTATTGTTGCTGTCAATGGTGAAGCCATCATGGTGGCGAAAATTTATCGTAAATGGAGGTTTTAATTGCAGGTTAATTCTAATCCCAGATTTGTTAATCTGGGTTTAAAATTAAGTGGTGCAACACAACTCGATTTTAAATAAAGCCTAGATCAACAAATCCTAGATTAGCTCTCAACTGAGTTTAATTTAATCCTTGTTGGTGCAACCCACCCTAAGTGTGTTAGTTACTGTAAGCTTGATTATTGAAAAATGTAATTATTTTCATTGGAAATCTCCATTATGCAACAAATGCTGCCAGTAGACACCGAACAATACTAAACCAAATAAGTGTGTGTCCTTTTTTTCTGATACTTGTTTGTTGTCCACATTTGTACCGAATAAGAATTTTGAAAATGTTTACATTGACAATCTTTTTCTATTCCATCTACAGGATTTTGACTCCATGGTCCCCCAACGCATGTCAGATTTAGAAGCCGACCTTCCTAATCCCATCAGCTATGATGTAAGCCTTCAAGATGCCATGGTAACCAGGGGAGATTCAGCAAATTGCAGGCCGGAATCTCCCCGAGCACCCCTCTTCCGTCTGGAATCCACAAACTCTTCTAACTCAGACCCGCCTCAGAGCTCAGCAGGGGCAATCCCTTCATCGCTCTTCTGTTTGTCTGGGAACAGCTCTCGTAATGAAACCTCTCCTTCACAGATGGGAGGCTTTCTAGATGAGGCTGTTTTTGAGCACATCAATATGTTGGATCTGGGTAATCTTGGTACGATCGACCCTCAGATGCTGGATGGTGTGCAAAGTGACATGGACACTCCATGGCTGGAGGATTCAGACTCTGGCCTGTCTTTGGAGAGCAGTTCTAGGAGCGCCGCATCCCCGTCTACTTCGTCCGATTCATTTTGTGAGGATGAGGGTGGAGCTACAGGCTATAGCAGTGAAGTGGAGTCTTTTTCTTCAAAAGGCGGTGCTTGTGCAGCTGCTTACCGTGATTGGTCACCTGTGAACCTTCATGACAACATCTGGCATGATCATACCTATTCAGCCCCACAGGCTCAAAATTCGACATCATCTAGCTGGATCACAACTATCAAACAGGAAGTGATGAGCGAAGATGAGTCTGAACCTGAAGAGATGAGTCGTGACGAACGTCGGGTGCAGGCGTTGGGTCTTCCATTTTCAGCCTTTCAGATTGTCAACATGCCTGTAGAAAACTTCCTGGAGCTTCTGGACAGGCAGAATCTTTCAGGATCAGAAGTCACGCTCTTGCGTGATGTGCGCAGAAGAGGTAAAAACAAGCTCGCCGCGCAGAATTGCCGCAAGAGGAAGTTGGATGCGATCATGGGCCTGCAGGGTGAGGTTGAGGGCCTTTCAGTGCAGCGGGATGCTCTCCTGCGCCAGAGAGCCCACACAGCCAAGGCACTTTCTGCTGCTGCAGAACATTTCGAGGCGCTCTCGAGAACGGTGTTGAGCCATATCCGGGATGAATATGGACATCCTATGAACCCTGAGCACTACACGCTGCACTGCAGTGCTAACGGACGGGTGATGGTTCAGCCTCGCACAAACACAACGTCAAGGACAATGTCTGGGAGTAAGACAGTGAAGAGAAAGAAAGTCAAGAAACCCTAAGAAACATTTTTGAGTGTGTGCATGCGTGTTTGTGTTTACATACAAATATTTTTGTTTTCTGAAAGGTGAGTTTTTATCCTTGAGAGAAGATGTTTTGGGGCATTTCTGGCTCTTCTTTGTTCCTAAAAGCCATTCGTAACTCAAGTGGAGGGCAAAAAGAATACTGTAAAAAATACTACACTTACAGGATGGGAGTAGCCTTGTTCGCTTGCAGGAGAGAATGTACTGAAAACACTGGATGTTGTGTATAGTAAGAGTTTGTATAAAGAGTATTTCTAAAGAGCACATTTAAAAAAAATAAAAAAAAATTCATGTTGCTTTTCTTTTAACTGTTAATTTAAATGGCAAGTTACTAAGTAAAGAATGTTTGAATATGGTCACTGGGGGACCGTGTTAAAAATGTGCCTCGCTATTTCACTTTTGGGTGAAGGGATGGTTCTGTCATTTACTCACTCTCGTGTCGGTCCAAACCTGTATGGCTTTCTTTTTCTGCAGAACACAAAAATAAAATATTTTGAAAAATGTCCGTACAATGAAAGTCAGTCAAATGTTGTTTGTCATTGTCTTTCTTCTTTTGTGTTCCACAGAAGAAAGAAAGGCATGCAGGTTTGGAATGACATGAGGGTGAGTTAAAATGTTTGGGTGAACTATCCCTTGGAAACAAAGAACCCCACAGCAATGACCCTAATTCAATTTAAACTATTTGCAAACATTAGTAAAATACAACTTTCATCTAAGAAGACAACTGCAGTTATTACCTTCACACCCCGATTTAAGTTTTTCTCACCACTGAGATAAATAAAACGATACACAATTAAAATGTGATTGTATATTCATGACAAACAAGATTACTCTGCTTAAATCGTTCCTGTATAATACATTACAGTCAAATTACATTTGCATTTTACATTTATGCACTTGCAAAGAACAATTATAATGTGTTCTGATAGCTTTTTATAAAGGCTTTATAAGGTTGGATTGCAGTTATGGTTTCAACTTGATTTTCCTTTTTATTTTTTGCACACTGTCACATATTATACATATAGAAGTGGTCATCTTTGAAGTGAAGTCAAACTAAAAACAAATAAAGTGGAACTAATTAAAAGAAAACAACATTGGCGAGTTTTGGTCTACCTCATAGCACAGTTATAATTTGGAAAAAGCAATTACTAAATCAGCTTAATGACTGAGTAATTAGTGAATTAGTATAAAAAGTAATACTGGGCCCAAGCAAATGATCCTCTTGTTTATTTCCTTTATTGGCAGAGTGGTTTGATTTGTGTTTGTTAGTAGAAGCGGTTTCTCTTTCTCTTTTTTTTCCTCTGTTTTTCTTACATTTTTCTATTTTGTGTGTTTTTGAGCAATTATTTGTGTATGTATGTGTGTGTGTGTAAGGGGTTGGAATACCTTTAATTTTAAACGAGGATATTCAAAATCTGGCTTTTATATATTTTAAAATGAATAAAGGAGGACAATGAAGTTACTGTTGAGTTTATTCTTTTTTTTTGTTTTATGGATCCTATTTCATAGATGTTTTTAGAGAAACATTCCATGCAATGCCGCATTTGACAAAGCAGCATCACGCTGAATTCTGTTTTCTAAATTTTGCATTTTATCTCCATTGACAAATGAATCATTGTTATAAAGCCCAACAGTCTTATTGTTTAAATCTCATTTTTATGATTTACCGTGAATACCATGTTTTATATGGAATGCCATGTCTGCCAAAATAAAAATAAAAAAATGCATAAATAAATATAAAAAAAAAAGATATATATATATATATATATATATTATAACATAAATTGAACTGCGTACACATGACAGATAAAAGCGGAAGCAGTCATCTGCGGTATAATAAAAGCTCTGCGAAAACATGAACACAATCATCAATATAAAGGTGTTTGCAACATCATGCACTGGTTTTGAATTTTTATATTTTTGAAATAATGATTTTGAAATGTTGATTTTGTTTTTGAAATGAAAAAGATTTATTAAATGTGAAAAAGGTTAAAAAAATAAAATAAAAAAGTTCCTTTAAATATGATCACAATACTGGTCAGTTTGTTACATATTGCAATTATGACTTTTTCTCCCATTTATTCATTCATGGTGACTTTTGGTGGCTCTATAACAGATACTATATAGGTTCTTCACAAGTGACAATATACATGCCTACAGTGTTTTTAATGTGTAATTGAATTGCATTGATCAGTGCATTAGTTTTTTATGGGTGCCAGCACATATTGGGATTAAAGGCAAAGAAACCGATACAATTGCTAAGGGGGTCATTAAACCAGGAAATAGTGGCCTGGTTTCACAGACAGGTTTTAGATTAAGCCTGGAGTAGGCCTTAAATTAGGCCATTTAAGTAGCTTTTTTTTTTATGAACGTGCCTTAAAAAAAAAAATACTGGTGTGCATCTTGAGACAAAACAATGGCAGTGACATGTTTTAAGATATGTCAGTGCAAGTTGATTTCAGTTCAGACAAAAATAAAAGCTAAAATATTTGGCAGCAGCCATTTTCAATACAGCCAACTGCTAGGCTAATGTGTGTGTGTGTATATATATATATATATATATATATATATATATATATATATATATATATATATATATATATATTGTGTGTGTGTGTGTCATTTCTTCCTGGTAATTGTTGGTGGCGGTAGCATGCAACCTGTCTCAAAATCCTAAAGCAAGAAGTCTTGGGGCTTATATATGTGGAGGCATATGGTCTGATATTTATCGCTTGCTTTTCCCAAAGGTACTTCACCTTGGAGACTTTATTGTAAAGGACGTTATATATGGACTTGTAATGAACAATAACAAAGATAACTTCCTGGTTAACAACATTCTCATGCTGGGAAAATTTGATATACACAAATCTAAGTAGGCTACTTGAAGGTGAAACCAATGTTTTTTGCATTTCATGGGTTTATTTCTTATACAAAAGCCCTCTAAGTGATGGAAAAATGCAATCAATATTTTTTCCATTATAGAAGAATATGATTTACAAACAAAACCCTATAGCCCCTTGTTTTCTGTTTGTTTTTACTACTATTATTATTATTATGATTTTCCTGTTGTATTTATTTTAAGTACCTGTTCTGTATATTCTAATGCAAAGATGTAGGCCTACTGATATTGTCATATAGTTTGTACAGACGAATTGTTTAATAAAAATAAAAAAAGTAGATTTTTATATGGAAGAATAGGTGTGGCTGAAGACTGACTCCTCCTCTACTTAGCCTACTACACTGTTACTTTCAAAATAAAGCTCTTCAGCAAAACATTATTGGGAATACCGATCTCGGTTTAGTCGTCAAACTCAAATGCAACTCTTTAAGTTCTAAAAATTATGAGTTCCAAAAAGTTGAAGTTCCTAAATCGGGAGAATAGCTGAACGAACGAATAATGTCGTGTCTCATCGTGGCAAGCTTCCGCAAAGTCCTACGTTTTCACGGTTTCCCTACAGATCAGGAAACGCGCTAAAAGTGGATTGACATAATTCGGTGTGATAAACTCACTGTCACTTTCATACTGTGATGCCAAAGGATCTTGGAAGGTTGCTGAGGGAAAGACTACCACCTTGTTCATGTCGTGGAATGCTCACTCCGTTTCATCGCAAATAAATTCTGAGGTATGGTTGGTTCCGCTTTTAGAGATGTCAGAAGTCAAATTGTAGTTGGTGTACCGTGTAACTATCTGAACAAGTCTCATTAAAAGGCTGACATTTCTGGCAAAAGAGTTTTGTTCTTGAAATATGTTGTGTGAATTTTGCAATGACCTCATTAAACCCAATTTATTTGTAATCCCTTTAAGTGTGACAATTTTGCAGATTCAAGATCACATCAGAAGTGCATTATACATTTTAGATGTTCAAACTGTTAGCATTGTTAGTAAAATTCAGTTATTTACAAGTTATTTAATTATTGCAATAAGTCTTCCACCACGAAGAATGTGTGTGCAGTTCACATGTTCTGGAAATAGAACAATGAACAGATTTAGACTAGAGCCTACTTTTAGTGTTCTGAGGAACTTGAAGGTGATATTAAATGATATAGTGTGCTGAATTAAATATTTTGAATGACCTGTGGACGAAAATGTTTTTTTTTTTTAAATCACGGTTGCCCCGCCCTGTTAAAAACCCTCATTGGACACACGTGACCGGGCATAGGCGTTGCTTTACGTCCTCGCGTAAGATTCGGGCTGGCCTTCGTCGAGCCTCAGTCGATTTCTCTTTCATTGATTTATAGTGTACCAAGAGAGTAAAAGTTTTTAAAGTTTGTGCCTCGTTAAAGGTCGATACTTTTTCGCTGCAGTTATTTGTAGGCCGGGACGCGTGAAGATTTGTAAATCACACTTCAATCCTTTTCCATTGTGAGGGTGAGTTTTCGCGCGCATGCATCTCGTGCTGCAGCACCAGCGTCCATTGTAGTTTGCTGTTAGAACTGCAGCCTCATTTGTTGCAATACGTATTTTCTTGAAATGTTGTATAGTGTTTTTAATTATTTCAGTTTGCATGTATGTAAGATGCAAACATGCACGAAGTTTTATAACCTATATGTCTTATAACAGTGTTGTGTGTGTGCGCGTGTGTATTTCCAACTAAGTTAGCAATTAAGCTAACACTGGCTATCTAAAATCAGCTCTTTTTAGCGACTATTAAGCAAACAACGATTTTGTGAAACAGTCAAACATCATTTCGGACAGCATGGTTATTTAGATATAATAATAATAATAATATATATATTTAAAATTTAAAATTGTTTAAACTGCGTTCGGGCCTCTGGCCTGTTCATGCATGCGTAGTTAGCTCGTTAACATGCTAGCACACATAAAAGGCACCACATAACTAATTTGTTTTGACGATGAGCGTAAAGTCTTCTGTGGATTCTTAATATCCCAGAGCATTTATGAACGGACTTGAACTATTTTTTTCAGTAAATGTGCAAAACAATTGCCATTTTAGCACTGTTGTGCAAGTCACAAGTGTTGCATCTTTTTTTTAAAGGAACATTCATTTTATATATTTTAAGTTTTACATTCATTTAAAGCGCACATCAGGTTCCTGATTCATCATATCAGTCTTTTTGTACTTTTCAGATCGACATGGGTAAGAAGCAGGGAAGCAAATCAAAGAAAGAAGTTCAAGAGGTGGAGGAGTTTGTGGTGGAGAAGGTTATGGACCAGCGAGTGGTCAATGGAAAAGTTGAGTTTTTCCTCAAGTGGAAAGGCTTCACAGAGTGAGTACTTTTTGAAATTATTCTTTAAAGTTCCTTTGATTTCTTGCAGGTATAATGAAAGAGAGAAACGATTGTTTCGGTTTTACACACAGAAAAAAGGGTGTCAAAAAAGCTGTACAACAGCTTGTTGCTGGGGCAGTACCCTTAAAAGGATTTTTATTTTTACTTTTTTACTCCTAAAAGTGCATATTATGTACAACTACGTACCTTAAGGTATTATGAACCTTTTTGTGATAAAAAAAAAGCCCTGTTAAGGGTACTCCCTCAGCGAAAAGCTGTTGTACCCCTAATGGAATTTTTCTTTATGTGATGAGAGTAACACTATATGCTGATGTTTTTTCAGTGCTGACAATACCTGGGAACCTGAAGAGAATTTAGACTGTCCTGAACTGATCTCTGCATTCCTGGAGTCTCAGAAAGGAGTCGTGGAGAAACCAGAGGCTGTAAAAAGAAAATCCTCCACTGATGAACCAGAATCAGAGGAGAGCAAGGCGAAGAGAAAGAAGGAAATGGTAAGATTGTGTTGGTCATCAATTTATTAGTTTGTCTTTTGAAGGCTCTTATCTAGCTGCTGTGATTGATTTTAACATGGCTTCTTATTGCTAAAACTAATGTGTTGCTGCAGTCTGACAAGCCAAGAGGGTTTGCAAGAAACCTTGAGCCAGAGAGGATCATTGGGGCGACTGACAGCAGTGGGGAGCTCATGTTCCTCATGAAGTGGTAAGAAACCCATGTCGTTTTCTAAATTAATTCACTGGGAATTAGAACATAACCTTAAATAAAATGTAAGTTTCTTTACCATTGTGTTGCTCCAACCCTGTATTTCTTCAGTGGAACATAAAAAAATCTATTTTGAGGAATGTTTCAACTGTTTTTGTCCCAAAAAAGAGTTAAGGCACAAACTATTTTGGTTCTCCTTTATCTTAATTGTATTTGCAAATATACTTTTTTTTCCCCCTCTTCCTTTCAAAAACATCTGTGTTCCGTTAGAATGTAGTCATACAGGTTTGGAACAACATGAGGAAAAAATGACAGAATTTTCACTTTAGGGTGAACTATCACGTTAAGATACTTATAAAGACCTGTAGGGGGCAGCATGCCCACATGCAAAGCTTTTCTAAAGCCCGATTCTGATGGTAATGGTTTCTCATGTGGACATCCGTAAAAAATAAACTTGTGCATTCGGATGGCGATTTATTCACACAGTGGAGGAGCAAGTTTTATGATACGATCCTGGGAACGTGCTGCTCACGTGGTCAGTCAAATTATTGTTTGCTGTTAATAAAATGTCGGCTTGGAATAATGAGAATAAATTCATATTTAATTTAATAGGACATTTTTTAATCTAAGTCTCCTGTTTAAAAAATAGGAAGATGGGATGTAATTTTAATTGTGGAAATAAGTTAATACAGCCTCTTATTTACATGAGGTAATCATAAGGCTGCTAATGTAGCGTATATAATGTTAATTTGCTGCCGTAATAACAGCCCATTTCAAATGTTTATGCGTTTTTTCTTCGTTCTCTTTTGAGGGGCAATAAAATATTATTCTTGTAAATACTTTCCAGCATTTCAGTAATAAAAGAATAGACTAGATCTTTAAAATGCATCCAAATTACAGTGAACCGCAACGATACGGTGCTCTGCACTGGTCAAAAAGGATATAAACTGCATTTTGAAGCGATCTCTTTTGAAAACTCATAGGTGGATTTGGACTGCGACTGGTGTTTGTCTAAAAACAGTAGGTAATTCGGCCGGGGATTTTTAAGCGGGTGGTGGGAGAAAAACAGACATTATGAATTCGGACGGCAATAAAACCACAGACTATCCCCTGTAAATTATGAAAATACCTTATGACCCGACGATAAATAATTACCGTCCAAATAGGGCTTTAGTTGAGATATAATCGCTTGCGTTCAACACTACTTCCTATTCTAATTGTCAGAGTCTGTTTCATCTCATAGCTCTCTAACCAGAGATATGTTTTGTTCACAGGAAGGACTCTGATGAGGCAGACCTGGTGCCTGCACGAGAGGCCAACACTCGTTGCCCACAGATAGTCATTGCCTTTTATGAGGAAAGACTAACTTGGCATTCCTGTCCTGAGGATGAGCAGCAGTAGCACCCCAAATCTCATTGAAGCATACGTTAGTGTCTTCCACCTGTACAGTATTAGCAGAAGTGTTGATAGTCTGATGGTGGAGGAATTTTAAATGTATTGAGATTTGGCTGGAAGCTATGTGCATGACTGTAGTGAACCAATGAAAGTTTGCGCAAATGAGATGAGTGTTTTTAAAAGTTACTATATAGGATGCTTTAACGGTTTCTTTGAACTAGGTGTCACAGCGGTGCTGTTCATCATTAATGCATTGGCTTGTTTTTCCTCCACTCATCTTGTCATTCGGAGATATTTCTATTCATGTTCATAGTTTCTTTTGGTTGGCAATGTTGTCATTGTAGTAATTTTTCTTTTTAATTCTTATTGTTTACATGAATATTGGAACTGTCTGTTTATGTAAATGTTTGTGTAAATATTTCTTATTTTTTAGTTCAATAAAGGTTTATATGCCTGCTTTTAATCTGCTTGCATGGGTCTTGACTATCCAAAGTAGATGTTTTGTCAGATATTTATGGCTATGGGGCCTTTACTATCTGGCTTAAAACATGGTTGTGAGTGCTTTTCTTGGAGATGTTAGCATGCAATGTGCTTTTTTTTGTCGTTTGCTATAGTGAGCCGTTTTCCACCACATGTCAACTGAGTGGCATGACTTTTGTTTTTGTATTTGACAGACTTTGGTACTGCTATTAACCCATTTAATCCCAAATTGTTCCTAGACATGAAAATATCCAAATGTGTCATTAGTTACCCCTTAAAATTACTTTTTATTTTTATGGAAAAGTGTGAAAAATTGTTTTATGGTTGGTCACAATTGTGACCGGTGGGACATACTGACTTAACATTTCATCAGTCATCAAAATTCTTCTCAGCACAGCTATTAACACATTTTAAACGGTTTCATCACCTTCTAGGGATACTATTATGCATAGCCGTTATACAACACTGATAGGAATACTGAGAAAAGAAAATAATACAACCATCAATGCATTTCAAAATTCATCATGTATCATGTCATTGTTATATTAGTGCAACCAGTATTAACATCAACATTGTAACTTATGTATAACATTTGAGTGTATTATTCCCTGTTATTTTGTCATTGCAACATTTTAGTGCAACCTCTGACAACTGTAATTGGATAGTTCATTGGACGTGTATGCACTGTATTATCCCAGCGGTCACTATTGTTGCCGTCCAAATGTTTACTCATTCTATGACCACACTCAAAACTGAATAATTGTGAATTCATATAGGCTATTACTCCTAGGCACCTTAAAGTTAATGTGAACCAAAAATCTTTGTTAACATACTTTATTAAACTTTTGTTTTGGAGTTTAGATGCAGCTATCATCATGGTGCAAACAAGAAGTAAACTGCTCTGGTCATGTGACAATTCGCACTAACCATATGGCACTGCACATATTTGAGACCCTTTATTTTGTCCATATTTTCAGGAAATGCACTAAAACACCAGTCAGTAAAATTTTTAGAGCGTTATAAATGAAAACACTCTTTACTGGCACTATTGTGACCGATGGGATTAAATGTGTGTAGCCTACAACTCTATTAAATGGGAGAATCTCTAACATTCGCAAAACGTGTTTGCCGCATTCTGCTATTTTAACGCTTTGTCTTGGTTGCGAGTAGCTTCTTCGGAAAAACTAAAGACATAAACAGAGAGAAGTAGATCCGGCTACAATGTTCTTAGGCAAGTCGCATGCAGTTTTGTTTAACCGCCAGAGCGGTAAAAGTTACATAGTGTACGCCTACCTTTAAATGACGCTCCTTACCAATTGGTAATTTAATGAGGAAGGATGTTTTTATTTCACAATGCAATTGCTTCCACTCGGGGTAGTCTCTCTTCTGTATTGGATTTAGTTTTTCTTTTCGTTAACTTTATAGGATTAAGGAGTATTTTGCAGAAAGTTAATGTGAGTGAGTTTGTACCAGTGTATCTCACTCAATTGAATATAGTCTCCAACAGAATTGTGGGTTGCCTTTTTTAAACAAATTCTGATTGCCTTTACTGTTTATGTAAGCTAATTTGTGCTCTTTTCAAAGTACAACATGCTTTTCATCCAGTCATTTGAGAATTTAGGAAGTAGATTAAAAATTTCCCACATTTTGTAATCAGAGCGACAAATGACTCATAAATGTTTAATTGCACAATTTAGTTGAGTCATAAATTTTCCAGAGACAGAATCATTAATTTTCTGCCCGTTTTGTCTTTCGGAGGTTTCTTTCCTAAAACTTCTGCATCAATCACACAACTCAGAAATTGCTTTCCCAGACATTAGCTAGAATATGTTAGACATGTATTCTGCATATCTAAAATACACAGAGATAGTCAGTTAGCCATGGAGAAAGCAATGTGACCAATAATGCAATTACAGTTCCTGACGCATTGCTTTCTCACCTTCAGGGTCAGAGTTCAAGAGTTCATGTTCTGTACACTTTATCAGACGTAGGATGCCTCCTCCTTTTTGAGAAGAAAAATACCGAAATACAATTATCTCCTCCTTCTTAAATACAGGTGTACATCAGGGCAATTTGCCTAAAAATTTAATATCTGGGTTGTAGACATGTTATTAAATTGATAAAAAGCAGTCATGAACCATGTATATGTACAGTGGGGAGAACAAGTATTTGATACACTGCTGATTTTGCAGGTTTGCCCACTTACAAAGCATGTAGAAGTCTGTAATACTTATCATAGGTAACCTTCAACTGTGAGTGACGGAATCTAAAACAAAAAATCCAAAAAATCACATTGTATGATTTATAAGTAATTAACTTGCATTTTATTGCATGACGTAAGTATTTGATCACCTACCAACCAGTAAGAATTCCGCTCTCACAGACCTGTAGTTTTTCTTTAAGAAGCCCTCCTTGTTCTCCACTCATTACCTGTATTAACTGCACCTGTTTCAACTCGTTACCTGTATAAAAGACACCTGTCCACACACTCAATCAAACAGACTCCAACCTCTCCACAATGGTCAAGACCAGAGAGCCATGTGAGGACGTCAGGATAAAATTGTTGACCTGCACAAGGCTGGGATGGGCTACAGGACAATAGGCAAGCAGCTTGGTGAGAAAGCAACAACTGTTGGCGCAATTATTAGAAAATGGAAGAAGTTCAAGATGACGGTCAATCTCCCTCGGTCTAGGGCACCATGCAAGATCTCACCTTGTGGGGCATCAATGATCATGAGGAAGGTGAGGGATCACGCCCAGAACTACACGACAGGACCTGGTCAATGACCTGAAGAGCACAACACACTACACCGTCATGGATTAAAATCCTGCAGCCAGCGCATGTCCAGGCCCGTCTGAAGTTTCCCAATGACCATCTGGATGATCCAGAGGAGGAATGGGAGAAGGTCATGTGGTCTGATGAGACAAAAATAGAGCTTTTTAGTCTAAACTCCACTCGCTGTGTTTGGAGGAAGAAGAAGGATGAGTACAACCCCAAGGACACCATCCCAACCGTGAAGCATGGAGGTGGAAACATCATTCTTTGGGGATGCTTTTCTGCAAAGGGTACAGGACGACTGCACCATATTGAGGGGAGGATGTATTGCGAGATCATGGCCAACAACCTCCTTCCCTCAGTAAGAGCATTGAAGATGGGTTGTGGCTGGGTCTTCCAGCATGACAACGACCCAAAACACACAGCCAGGGCAACTAAGGAGTGGCTCCGTAAGAAGCATCTCAAGGTCCTGGAGTGCTCTCCAGACCTGAACTAAACCCAATAGAAAATCTTTGGAGGGAGCTGAAAGTCCGTATTGCCCAGCGACAGCCCCGAAACCTGAAGGAGAAGGTCTGTATGGAGGAGTGGGCCAAAATCCCTGCTGCAGTGTGTGCAAACCTGGTCAAGAACTACAGGAAACGTATGATCTCTGTAATTGAAAACAAAGGTTTCTGTACAAAATATTAAGTGTTTTTCTGATGTATCAAATACGTATGACATGCAATATAATGTAAATTAATTACTCCAAAATCATCAAATGTGATTTTCTGGATTTTTGTTTTAGATTCCGTTACTCACAGTTGAAGGTTACCTATGATAAAAATTACAGACTTCTACATGCTTTGTAAGTGAGCAAACCTGCAAAATTGGCAGTGTATCAAATACTTGTTCTCCCCACTGTATATATTGAAACAAACAAGAAAAGGGAAAATAGCTGCCTGACATCTGTAACCTCACTGCCTACTAACAAAGGATTATGACCACAGAAGAGACATTTATTACCATCGGTTGTGGGTCTCATGACCAAGATTAGCAGTATAGAGATGAACTTTGAGTTCTGAGGTATTTTCCTCTCAAGAACCTGTTTTTGTAAAGTCATCCTGAAATAAACAGGTCAGATGACAAACTGAAAACACCCTTTACAGTTATAATTTAAAAAAAAGAAATAACTCCATTGGTTCTTGGCTCGTGTGTGTGTGTGTGTGTGGTTGAGAGTGTGTGTGTGTGTGTGTTTGTGTGTGTGTGTGTGTGTGTTTAGACTGGCTACTTAAAATAAGCCCTATATTATATAACATCTTGACAGACAGTCCTGAGTGTCTCGTATGCTCTATTCAACAAGGGTACAATCCAATGTACTTCCTTATTGACACAAGTACTTTATTGATTTCTGAATTAGGAAATCATTTTGGATGTTGTGGTAGAGGTGATGTCTCGACTGCATTATGTCACTGGGTTTGGTATTGATAGAGAAAAGTCCAGCTTTCCAACCGGACTATTGAGCAAATACTTCAATGCTTTTGTGTTCTTTCAGAAAAGTTTCACATACCATTTACCTGAGAAACTTTGTGTTAGCAATTTTTTTTTTTACTGGTTCATCTCTTATGATTGTGCCAATATAGTTTACAAACAGTGATTTCCGTTTTGGCAGGCGCCAAAATATATAAAGATTTTTTTAATTTACTGTAGGCTAACGAAAGGCTTAATAGGTAGCCTAATGTCCATTTCTAATTTATTACTTTAACAGTTCAACTTATCAAGAGCATGTGTGTCTGTGTGTGTGTGTGTGCATTAGATGATACAAATGTTGTATGTTTTGACCAGTTTCAAAGGTTTATTACATTTTTGTCCCTGAAATCCACCCTTCTGTTGGGATCAGTATAATCCAGTATAATCTTTTTGGATCAAAGGTCCCAATTTTACAAAAAAAATGTAACACAAACTGATGATTTCATCCAGATCAAAACCAATATTGGATTTTGTGATCTAATCTGATTTCAGAATCCTTTTTTTTCTTCTTCTTTTGAACAACCGATTTTCAAGATTTGATCCAATCCGATAGCCGATTACTTTTAAACAACTCCACGTGATTTTTAGCAATGTTTTTCGGTTAAATATTATATTGGGAAAAAATAATATTAAGGGGGGAAAATGTCAAAAGCAGCACTCAGTACTCAAGTTTTGTATGTCCTACATTTTAACTCACACACTCCACCCACTGGGGCTGCCCATGTATCCCTTCCTCTAACCGTATATAAGTCAGAAAACAGTTATGTAAACTGGGTCTGCTGAGTGAATGTATGTTTGTGTCAGACGTGCTGCACATTTATTTCCCATGTGGATTTCCCAGACAGGGTAAGAAAAATACATAAATTGCAAAATTAAAGAACTGAACAGGATAAAAATGCTTTATATGTTTATTCACATTTTTTTTAAGTATACATCTAATTATTAATGAAAGTGGAATGGAATTTCAAAACAAATCAATCTTTTTTTATTAGAATTTTGTTCATGCATAGCTGAAGAATAGCTGAATGTGATAGACAATGTCAACAAATGAAGTAGAGAATTCTGGAGAGCAGCAGAGTCAGCTCTTACCAGAGGAGAGGAATATTGCAAGCGACCAACCACTGAAAACCAGTCATGCACATCAGCACATGGAGGATCAAGACAAGGACCAAGACAATGGAAGGTAAAAACTATATGTTAAATATGAAAGTGTATATGAACTATGCAAAATCTAATAAACAGCCTATTAATATCTCAAATAGACCTCAAACTTCCAATCTGTTTTAAATACCTGATACTGCCCACTACATCTGAAAATGTGCTATTGTTTAGATTATACATTTTTATGGTAAATGATCCATTCTATCAGATAATCTACAATGTGCAGATTGCAGAATCCTGGATACTAATTATTCAATTTAAAGGACTTTAAAAGGATATGTCTATGACATGTTTGGAACAAATCTTGACTGACAGTCAGTAAAATATAAAGGTGCCAGATTATGCAGTGTTTTATAAACTAATAAAAGATCCTTAAAAACAATATTTTGGTGAACTGGCAACCAATGTAATTCTATTGGTGTAATATGCTTTATCCTTTTAAATTTCATCAGTACTCTGGCTGCTGCATTTTGTATAAATTGTAGCTTAGCTTTATAACCCTTAGGCAAGCCAGTAGCATTACAATAATCAAGAGGAGGAGAGATAAATGCATGAATTAATTCCTTAGCATCATTCAAAGATAACTTTTTTTCCCACGTGATTAATTTGAGACTTAAAACTCGGGTCACAGTCCAAAATGACACCCAAGTTCTTTACTTTTTTTTTAGGTTGTAAACAGTATCTCTGCACTCAACTGAAATGCATAATTGTATATCATCAGCATAAAAATGCTAATTCATGTCATATTTCTGAATTATGTCGCCCAAAGGGAGCATGTATTATGAAAGTAAAAGTGGCACAAGAATTGATCCTTGAGATATACCATATATTATTTTATATGTCTGTCAGTCACCATATTAACTAAGAAGTTCCTTACTGTAATACATTACATTAATATGCTTGCTGAAAATATATACAATTATGAAAGAAATGTTTGTGTACATAATAGTAAATACCTAAACTCCACATAAAAAATATTTTGATGGTTTATTTTTTTGTTAAGACTAAATATAAATGATGTGTATTTTTTTGTCTTTGGAGAATGGTTTTGCAAAATAGTGAATATTCTACTTGTTTCTGACACTTGGACCACCACCAGCCACAGACCACAACTTGTCATGTGACCTGCCTTCTGAAATTCTGGAAACATTCTTATTACTGCATGGCTATTTTTGCTTATATCAGCCTTTTTAATATTTCTACATGCAAATGGCCTTCATTATCCTTGGCTATGATTGACTTTGCATGTGAACTAAGTAGGCTAATAACAGTTATGGGTTGTGGCTTTATACTGCCCATTTAGTTTGTAACGACCCATCCTTCCTTAAGGGTCTCTTTGCAAGTCCTACAACATTGTCACAGGTTAACAAAACAATATGCATAAACATTGGACATCAGACTGAACTGATCAGGGACATTGGTCAAATAAACTATGGCCATTTGAGTCTAATGCTGAGATCTCCTGGCAAGAACATCACAATGATTTATCCCACATCTATAATGGATTTTTTTTTTTTTTATTGTTTGGGATGAAGTAATAAGATGGAAACATGTAAAAGTAGAAGGCCTTTTGTTTATATGGTCATATCAACATTTTTGTAACTTTGTTCCAGTATGGGTGTATTAGGGAGGGCGCAAATTATTTTGAATGTTCAGCATGATCAAAAAAGCAAGAAAAACCTGTTTTTCAAGGTATGGATTAACAAATAATAACCTGGTTCCATGGCAGATGTCTCGACTATAATTTTCCAGAATTTTCCTAGTAATTTATTGAGCAATTGGCAGTCAGTGTAAAACATTATTAAAAAACAGCTGTTATATTTAGAAAGAGGTTCTCTAAATATCAGTACTTAGTCAAGCCCAATGGTTTTGGTAGGAGTCATTGATAGTGGTTTGCTTCTGAAAATGTCCGAAAATATTACCAACTCACATATTAACATTTGTTTATTAATGATAATAATTATTATTATTATCATAATCTCCACCACCTTTATTATGTGTAACAATAACAACGTTGACGCACCTGCGGATATTATACATGAACAACAAACGTAAGTAGAGAAGTATTTTCAGATTTGAGAGCCGCGCATGCGCACATCAAAGTCTGAAAGTCCGAGAAAAAACTTTCATTTCCCCATGCGATCTTGTTGCCACTTTTTAATCACATCAGTCTCAGGAGCACCTGGAGAGTAGCGGAAGAGTTACAAAACACCAAGCCGTAAAACACGACAGAAAAGGTGAGAATAACAAACTAATGTAGGCTATCTCAGTTTGTATGACGTGAAGTTATATATAAACATAGGCTTTACTAATGAATTTATTCATAATGAATGTGAACGAAACACTAGAGTATAGAAACGGCAGATAACGCTTGTGATGTTGACACGAAGTAGGCTACAGCTGCTGTTCAAGAGTTTCAGTGAAACATGATTTTCTAACAGAACATTACCGTGGGGTGGTTCTTTTGTCACTCTGTAGTTAAGTTGTTTTTCTTTAAAATGTGGAATTTTCTTTAAAATACAATGCCACGTTTCCAGCTTTGGTTTCAGCTTATAAAAATGTCCATATGATTGATCTATAATCACAAAAAATAAGAAACGCAGATTAGAATATATTGTCATTAGTTTTAAGTTGTCACAATGTATAAATCAGTCTATGTATGTGTGTAGGCTATGCATATATATGTGTGTGTGTGTGTGTGTGTGTGTGTGTGTGTGTGTGTATGTGTGTATGTGTATGTATATTATGTGTGTATATATTTGCTGTCTGCTGGTCAAGTAGTCTGGGATTCATAGTAAAACTAAGTAATTCAGTTATCATCATAGCGTATTAGTTTGAGTATGAATGAAAGTCACAGTTGGCATGTTTGTTTGGACAAATGCTGATAGAACTTCCATTTTAGAATGGACAAAAAAAGTGATCTGCTTTATGGTTCAGCAAAACAAAGCCTGATTTCACTGAAAGAGTTATATTTGGGTTTACTGCTGCACAACAACTTGTTAGTTGTTATTTTTTAGACCATTTTCTAATTTAAGTCATGTTTTCTACTCTTAGTCCAAGAGAACCAAAACAACCCAAGTACCTGCTAAAATGTTCCAACACTCAAAATCTCTTTCTTTGCCTCCCCCAGTCAAATCTCTGAGATGGAAAATACAAGCCTTGTGAAGAAGGTCAGTGTCTTGTTTTTCTTTATATTGCATGTTCATCTATGGTTTTAATTTGTATGACTCGGCAATCCTTGGTAAGCTGTTTTTGTTTTTTAAATGAAACCACAACTTTCATAAACAGTCATTTGAAATTAGTCTCTTCATGTTGGTGTTCTGATGTGCAAAATTATATTCAAATACAGATTAAGTCTACTCAAATGGATTCTTTTTTTGTTGCTAAAATTAAAGGGACAGTTCACCCACAAATACAAATTCTGTCAGCATTTAGTCACGCTCAAGTTGTTCCAAACCTGTATGTCTTTGTTCTGCTGAACACAAATTAAGATATTTGGAAGAATGTTTGTAACCAAGCAGATCTTGGCAGCCATTGACTACCATAGTGGGAGAAAAAAATACTATGGTAGTCAATGGCTGCCGAGGTCTGATTGGTTACAAACATTCTTCCAAATATCTTCCTTTGTGTTCAGCAGAATTTTTTTTTTTTACACAGTTTTGGAACAACTTGCGGGTGAGTAAATGATGACAGAATTTTTTGGGTGAACTATCCCTATGTTTGCAGCATTTAACTAGTACCTTTAATCCCAATGCCTTTTTAGATAAATGTTCACTTGATCATTGTAAGGGAAAAAGAAAATGAAAGCTGCTTTGGTGGAAACAAGTTTTTAATTACATTTTGTAACTGAACTGCAATTGCATCATGCCTGGAATTTTTCAAGAGGAAACTGGCAGCACATAATTTCACTAGCAACGTTTCATTTGTTTATCAAATGTTTTTTTCACAACCATGCAATACTATAAAGGCTTGCTTGCATCAACATTATTTTTTATTATTACATTTTGGGATATGTTTATTCATAAATAATAGTTATTTTTTTTAAATGTCTCTAAGGTGCAATACGGGTTATGCCCAACAAACGTCCATATTCTTCCATAGTTTTTGTATGTGCTTTATTAAATATAGAGCTGTTTTCAAAGTGGCGAGCAAAGTTGAGCATAAACAATGTCCATCACATATGGATATTAAAATATTAAAACTGAATAAAATGCCAACAATAAAAATGACTAGCTAGGTTAGCTGATTGCCTTAAAAGTCCATTGATATCACCATCAGCTTATACTGCTGTTAACACTTTCTCTGACAAGCAGTTACAACGAGACCTGTTTTCCTGTTTGTTCATGTGATTTTTTTTTTTTTTTTTTTTTTTTTGTAAGTTCCTGTAAAAAAAACCCTTGAAATGTCTAAGAAGGTATTTTTGGGAAGTGTTCTGTTTGACCTCAAGTGGATTTGTTGGCTGTGATACAGTAAAGTGTGTTTATTTGAGAAATTCCAATTGCACATTACAAACACGTGCCAAATACCCTCCAAAATTCCAGTTAGTGTGAAAGGTGGCTGAAAGGGCAGAGTCTTAATGGGAAAAAGTACAAGCACACTTTCTGCTGAGTCACTTCCTTGTTCAATATGAAATGCATAAGTGATCATAAACGTTTAACTCTGACTGTTTCTCTTGTTGCAGGAGTTTATAAGTGTATGGGTACGAGATCCTCAGATACACAAGGAGGATTTCTGGCATGCGTACATCAACTATGAGATCGGTCTTCACGTGAGTGCAGTACCCACATGTTTACTATGCACTGTTGTTACTGGGGAATGTTGTTGATTAGACATTTTTTTCTTATGGATGATTGGCTCTCTGTCTGTATTTTTTTCCATTGCCACATTTACCGATGAGAACATTCGTTTCAATATATTTTTCTTGATTATAGACCAATAGTATGTGTTTCCGGAAGAAGACCTCTTGTGTGAGGAGGAGGTATAGTGAGTTTGTTTGGCTGCGGCAGAAACTACAGAACAACGCTTCGCTCATGTAAGTACATTTGAGGGTACAACATTCAGGGCAATAGAATATTATATTTTTATTTAAAAAAAAGAAAAGAAATGCAGAAAAATCAGTACTGCATAGTCATTTGGCCATTATTAAGGGTCTTATAGGCCTTGTTTACACCAGGTTTTAAAGGGATAGTTCAACCAAAAATGAAAATTAGCCCATGGTTTTACTCACCCTCAAGTCATCCTAGGTGTATATGACATTCTTCTTTCAGACGAATAAAATGATTATATTTTATAAATTTTTTTTTAGGAATTATATTAAAAGTGTCCTGGCTCTTCAAAGCTTTATAATGGCAGTGAATGGTTATGTCATTTTTGAAGTCCATAAAAGTAGACAAATATATTTAAAACTTTATAGACTAAAATAATTCGCTTTTGGCGGTCAGCGGTATGCGAGTCGCTTGCACTAAAAGAGTAACCCGCCTTGACCCATGCTTATTGATGAATGAGAAGCGCTAAGGATAGAGCAAAACAAAACGTAGCGTCGGGGTAACTCTTTTAGCGCAAGTTGACTCGCGTACCGCTGTCTGTTTCTGTCCTCTCTGTTCGCGTTCAAATGTACATTGTGCAAGCTTTTGTCCATTAGATCGAAAGATCTGAAAAAGCCCATAGATTTACCCACCCATAGATCCTGCCCTCGAAGAATAGAGAAGTATTAAGCTAAGAGTAAGGGTGGGGTTGACCTCATTGCTATGAATGATGCCATCAAGCTTACAAACTATACACCGATCAGGCGTAACATTATGACCTTATATTATGTTGGTCCCCCTTTTGCTGCCAAAACAGCCCTGACGTGTCGAGGCATTTACTCCACTAGACCCCTGAAGGTGTGCTGTGGTATCTGGCACCAAGATGTTAGCAGCAGATCCTTTAAGTCCTGTAAGTTGCGAGTATGGGCCTCCATGGATCGGAAGGATTGTTTGTGATTTGGTCTTAGTGACTTAAGAGTCCTCTTGACTACTCTTAACTTTTCACTAATTTAGGAGCTGGTTTTAGCACTAAAATGCTTTGTGAAAAACTCTTAGAACAAAAATGTAGGAGTCCTAAAATTAGGACTGACACATGCATTATTTTTAAGAGTATTCCTAAAGATTCCTAAATCTGCAAGTTAAGAGCTACTTTTTGCTTTAATATGTTTTGTGAATACGGCCCCTGGTGTAAACGGGAATGGGTTTCCCTTCGTCTAGGCCCTTACTTGTGATCCGACCGACCAAAATGCTTCTTAATACCAGGTGTAAACGGGGCCATAAAAACTGCATGTATAAATTTGATTAAGGATATGAGTCTAATCTCTCCCTTTCTTTGCAATGTCTTTTGTTTCTGTAGAGAGTTACCTAAACTCCCTCCCTGGAATCCTTTCTTCAATCTCAATAATGACATTCAGATCATTCAACGGATGCAGGGGCTGCAACAGTTTCTTGAGGCGTGAGTTTCTTCTGTCACTCCTTTACGCAGTCTTCTTATTTTGGTCATCATTTATGATGAACTTAATATAAAAATAATTGCAACATTCAGTAATTAATACATTCTGTTGTCGATTAGACATGAAGGAAATGCAGTATTTTTTGCCATCTAGTGGCTGCTTCAAAGAGACACATTCCCTATAAACCTTTAGATAGAGTGAATATAATAGAAATGTATAGAAGATTATATATTATATTTTTTTCCCTCAAACATACAGTGTATATATTTGTCCAATATTTAATCATATAAAACAATATAGAAATTATACTAATGCAGTGTTTTATTGTATAGCATTATTGTTGTTTTATTGGGAACCTTTTTATTCTTTTCTCTTTTTGATATTTATTCTTTTTCTAAATTAACTGCTCTTCTTTAAATGGCCTCATCACCAATTTCTAAAAATCATTATATTCCATGTAGTTTTATTGAATTGTTTGTGTTTACAGAGTTCTACAGACACCATTACTGCTGTCAGACAGTCGACTGCACCTGTTCTTGCAGTCACAACTGAGCATTGCAAAAATGGACGCTTGTGCACAGGGACTGACGCATTACACCGTTGCACAGGCAATACAGCGATGTATCGGCGATGCACGTTTCCCTGTGGAGGAACAGAATCAAGAAGACAACAAAATATGCTGCGACTCAGACTGTGACAGGTGCGTGCCTATGTCTCACAAATATCATAAACTTCCGCAGTATTATTTAGATATGTAAATTGCTTTATTTTAATGTAAAATGTTTTATTCATCTATAATTATGGCAGAACTTTACAACCATATATACATAGATGTTAAGAAAAAGAGACATTTGGCCATTAATAAATAAAAGGGGCATTTTAAATATGTAGATTGATTCAAATAATGTATGTATGGATTACTTTCAATACATGTATACAGAAATTGTGATGCACAACATGAATAATCCAATCCAGTTCTTTTTTTTTTAATGGCACTTTATTTCTTTTTTGCAGTACAATATCCTCTGGGTTGAACTCATCCTCTGAGGCAGAACTCTTTAGCAGCCTGTCTTCATCTCCTAGCAACCCGCAACCCTGCAGCCTTGATGTGGACTCGGTTATATGAACCAAAAGATGTACATATACACGCACACACATACATATACTCTGTCAAAGAGAGCCCCAGTTGCTGCTTACAGCCTCCAGAGTTATATTTGGATGGATAATGAGTGAAAAAAGGTCTTGATTATTTTTTTTATTACATGTTGTATTTGTGTCCATGTTGTTGTTTTAATCTATATATATTTTCTTTATTTAATTTCCTTTGGTCATCATATTAAATCATCCTCCATAACTAAAGTGCTGACATGGGAAGAAAAAACAACAATTGGAGTAAAGTAGACGGGAGTCCATTGCATGCGTTTAATGTGTGCCTGAAAAAGAAGCTTTTTAAATTGCTTCAGCATTTTCTTTAAAGATGTGCTTTTGTTTAACAGATTTTAAAATATCAGAAAGTTGTATAATATCATTTATTACATTAAATGTTTCTTAAAAAAATCTTATATTAACATTGCTGAAAATGTGTGAGGGAAAAGTGTTTTAAGTAAATTTTTATGATGATTTAGTGTATATTTACCGATAAACAAATAAATGTTTTCTTTTTATCTAGTTGTGAATGGAATTTGTTCACTCAAAAAAAAAAGGTTCTATATGGCACCAAAAATGGTTCTTTGTCGTAATCATAGAGGAACCACTTTTGGTGCTATATAGCACCATATCTTAACATGTTCTGTATATGGTAGCAGTGCTATATAGCACCATAGTTACCGGTGCTATACAGCACCTTAGTCAAAGAACCGGTGAAGAACCTTTGTAGAACTGCTGAAGAACCACTTAAGCACCAAAATTGGTACTATATAGCACTTAAAAAGGTTCCCCTATGATTACGAGCCAAGTACCATTTTGGTGCCATATAGAACTTTTGATGAAATGTTGTGGAAATGTTGCTATTATCTAAATAAAAACATAAATGCTAAAATTAATTTTCAAAAAATACGTTTTCAGAAAAAGATTAGTTTCTGCCTGTTCACAACATTTAAGTTATATTAAATGCCTTTAATTTTTTTAATTTTAGGATTGATCATTTAAGGATAAAGGGCATCATCAGTATGAGCAACATAAAAAATTGCGAAGGTCGTTGGTGTATAAGAACTGGATGCAACTGTGTTTCCTCTAACATGGACTTGCTTGTTTGAAAGATTAAGGGTAGATGTTGCACTTAACCTGGCCACATGCTAAATGGTTGTCTTTATCTCTCTCTCCACGCACAACACAGCACTTTTCCAGTATCTAATCGTTGTTTAAGAGAGAGATTAAATTCTCTATAAATGAGGGATGAAGTTTTTGACAGAAATGTTTTGTTGAAACCGGTGGTCTGATTGGGGTTCTGTTCGATCTGCGTAGGTGTAGATTCATCAGCATCTAGCAGCAGCCGATAAACACTTTCAGTATTGTCATCCAGATCACCAGGATCACAAAACCCCACCAATCTCTGCCGCTGCCAATCACCATCACTGTGGTGGCCAAACTAGACTAAAACCCATTCTGTTATAATATAAAGTATACTTATTAGGCCTGTATTACATAATGTATAACAATATTATCAATGCAAAAATATAAGAAATACTATTAAATTTTTTTGGGAAAAAGACAGTACGCCCTTTTGAATTCTATGGTTTTTAGTATCAGGCCATAATAATAAAAATACAATCTGGTCTTAAAATGAGGTAAATACAACCTCAGTCATACAACCGTGTCATTATTTATTTAACAAAAATAAAGCTGAAATGTAGAAAACATGTCAACTTTATTTGTATAGCGCTTTTTACAATGCAGATTGTTTCATAGCAGCTTCACAGTCTTAAACAGGAAACCATGTGTGACAAACTAAGTCCTCCCTATGATTGAATTGCTTGTAGTAGCAATAACTTGAAATAATCCTCTTCTGTATGACTTTATCAGTCTCTCACATCGTTGTGCAGGAATTTTTTCCCACTCTTCTTAACAATGTTGCTTCATTTCTTTGAGGTTTGTGGGCATCTGTTTATGCACAGCTCTCTTAAGGTCCCGCCACAGCATTTCAATCGGGTTGAGGTCTTCTTTTTCAGCCATTCTGGTGTAGATTTGCTGGTGTGCATGGGATCATTGTCCTTTTGCACTTCCCAATTTCGGTCAAGCTTTAGCTGTCGAACAGATGGCCTCACATTTGACTCTAGAATACTTTAGTATGCAGAGGAGTTCATGCTCAAAACAAAAAAAAAGCCCAAATCATCACCCTTTCACCACAGTGCTTGACAGTTGGTATGAGGTGTTTGTGCTGATATGCTGTGTTTGTTTTTCTCCAAACGTGGCGATGTGCATTATGGCCAAATATCTCCACTTTAGTCATAAAGACACACAATCATCTCTCTCATCTTCCTGTTCATGACCAGTGATGACAGGACTGTGTATAATGTATCCAAAAAGCATCTGAGAACCAAATAAGTCCTTAAGGGCACGGTAGGGGGGCAAAACTGGTCGCATTAGGAAATAAAACAAAGAGCCACCTCTACCTTCAAGTCATGGGTCACTAATCAGAAGCACTTAGGCTGAGCAGGGGTTGCTGTGGTGATGGTGGGGTTGGGTGAGGGAAGAGACGGTCATTTATCACCGGCTGTTTCATAGTGAGGCTGAGTGGAAAAGACAGCGCAGACTCTGCAGACAAACGACCAACAATAAAGAGAATTAATCAGCACTGATTACCTGACTCCCCACAGCCGATAATGGAGGCTTAGAGAAACAAAGAGAGAGGGAGAGTGAGAGGGGAAATATGGCCGAAAGGAAAGACGGAGCCAGATCCAAAGAAAAGCAGCGAATTAGGAGTATCTGATCACTCTGAATGGACTTGCTCTTTAAACTAGACATGTCACTTTTTGTTTCATTTTTCTAATATTCTATAAAATAAACCACTTATATGAGTGCCATGTCCCAGAGGCCAGTAGCAGAGTCTTGTATTACCACTGAATGGCTGTCATTGCCCTGCGGTCCGTCAATACAGTGATCAGAACTCGGCACAGGCTGATGGATTAAACAACTGAACGAATCGGATTCTTCTTGCTGTGCAACGCCAGCTAATCGTTCCTCACACACAGCAATAAAATGCACCTCCAGTGCGGTCACACGCTCATATTCTCTATTCAGCCCACCAATCACTGCCACGTCTGATTTTGATATTTGAGATGACAAGGATTGGCCATTTTTACTGGCTGTCTGGTAAGCTAACCATCAAGTAAAACAGAGACTGTGATAAATCAGCCACATCTGCCCTTTTATACCCAATATCAGAAACAACATGAGGCCTATTGGCCAAATAAAACTTTATTTTATGAGCATGCTGTGTTTGTTGCAAATGAGAAGACTTTAATCTGTTTAGGTCTGGTGGGATTTTGAGATACATTTATTTTGTGTTTATATTGTGATCTGTGTTTCATATTTTAAGGTTACATCAAAACATGCCCCATTGCGATTACCCTTACCTGTCATTTTAATCATTTGCTTTGAAATAGCACATGGCGGTCACTCCATTGGCAAGGGTATTATCACAAACCTCCCATAAAGACTTCCCTGGTGCTCATTGGTTGAACTGCCATAACCGGTCTAAATGAACACTCCTTAATGGACCCTGATGGGTGAACCTAATCCAAACCCAGTTGCCACTGATCAACTGGGGAGAAGGAACAGATGGATTACTTTGTGTGTGTGCATGTGCATGTGTGTTATATTGTGCAGTAATTGCTATGTTTCTCTGGTTTATTGGCTCTTAACCTTGGGTTGACAGCTACTGAGCAGGTGGGGTTTCTGTTGCTATGACAACTGCTCTGAGTTCAGGAGTGTGCTGGCATGTAGGATATACCCAACTGCAGCTTGGGCAATATCACCCATAAAATAAAAAAGCAAAGAAAAGAGTGAGTGAGAAATTGTGCACTTTACTTTTTAAGGTTTTAGTGATTTATTTGAGGGCTGGTTTAAAGGGGTGGATGGCTATACAAGTGTTTCCCAACCTTTTTGCCTGATCTACTCCCATAGGCACGGCTTCATCAACATCAAACTTGAAATGCGTTTCTTTTTTAAGTGATATATTGGATATCATATAATTTAGCATTAGCAATTTAGCATAATTAGATTTTATTTAATTGTTTAAAAGCAGAAATCAAGGTTGTATGATCCGCAAGTTACTTATTTCTTATTTTATGTTGATTCAATTACTGTGAATTTAATACGTGTTATGTAATATTTAAATATTTCCAAAAATGTTGAAATTGAAGCTCCAATAATATAGCTTAATGATGGTGATGATCTCCTGCGATGTCCATTTTTCGAATGTGTATTTTTTTTTGTTTATTTAAGTTTATTTGGTCAATAAACAAACATCCTTAATTATTGGAATATTGAATATTAACAGCCGTGCAAAGACAAATCAGACACATTGCTACAGCAAAGGTTACTGTGAGGAACTTAAAATGGGAACCAAAGCAGAAATGTGAAGCTTACAATTTTATAAAAGCAATTACTGGTGTATTATTTGAGTTGGGGATGGTAAGAAAAGGAGAAAAAGAGGGAGAAGCCCATTTCAAATATTCTTTAACAGAAGTGCTGTCGATTGAGCTTAACTTGTATTGAACCTGGAACATTCCTTTAATAATGGGTGCTATTAGCCAGCATGCATTGCAGCTGTGGTAAATTCAAACAGAATTTTAACTGATTTGTAATTTATAGGTTTACGTTGATATCATGTAGGTCTGCAAAATTAATATAACAAACATGTAGAATAACAAAACAGTAAATTAAGTATAATTTACATGTTTTTTAAGTAGGCTACTTCTGGTTAGAAATCATTGTGTCATATATAAGAACTCTTTAGGTGCCTTTTATCACAGCTTCAGCTTCCCCCTTGATGATGGCACTGGTTTACCTTCATTTACTTTTCCTTGCATAAAAATACTGATGAGCATTAGCTTGAAGTGCAACTCCGACTCAGCGCTCATTAAAGAGGTTATATATTCTATTACAGCTCCTCTTTGGCATGAGCAATCCCTCACACACTGCACAACAGTACCCAATAAATACAAGTATATTTACAGCAGCTTTTATTGTGACAAACATTATTCTCATGGTTAGTTAATGATGTAACAAAGTGACTTGTAATGGCTGTTAGTCATGCACAAACATATTAATAAAAGTGGGCATGATGCAGCTGCAGGCAGCAGAATGTAATCTTATTTCCTATTTGATAATGAAAGAGAGGGATACAGACAGAGGAAGAGCAAATGTGCATAACCGACTGAGTGACTAATGGCGGAGAGAGGCCGAGGGACGCAGAGAGGAAAGGCGAGGGAGACCATCTGTTCTGCTCTCTCCTTGTTTTACCCCCTCTGCTTTCTAATAACTAACCCTCTCTCGCTTCAGTTCAGATTCATGATGGGAGATAGACACACACTTAAACATGCTGCAGAACAGCCAGTTCAATTACAATACATTAAAGAGAATTCATGATTAACATCAAGCTAAATAGAATAAGTATGACAGCCTTGACAAGTTTAGGAAATGACGTTCATTTGTGGGCTGGGCCGCACAGATGGGTCCTGATGGCAGGCATCACTCAGAGATAGACTACCACCAAAAACAAGAGAAGAGAAGAGAAGAGAAGAGAAGAGAAGAGAAGAGAAGAGAAGAGAAGAGAAGAGAAGAGAAGAGAAGAGAAGAGAAGAGAAGAGAAGAGAAGAGAAGAGAAGAGAAGAGAAGAGAAGAGAAAAACAGGCAAAACAAAAAAAATGAGAAAGGAAGGAACAGACGATCTATTACTAACAGACGAAATCGAGACTGCTTCTCAGAGACCTTATCCTATTAAATTCTCCAATTAGTGTGAAGACATAAATAACTGCTTCCAATTTCAGTGTGTCACTCAAGGGCAGGATCCAGCTCCAGGGAAACAAAACAATTTAAATTACGTTCCCTTTCGCTTTGTGTCCGGCCTCTCTTTTAATGCCATAATTACGCTGCCATTCTTTCGCTCGTCCTCGCAACGATACATCACCTCCCGCGACCCCGGTGATAAACGTCCTTCTCAAGAGAAACGTGGGCTAAAAAACAGCCGCTGTCCACTTTTCTTTTTTTGCAAGGGCCCTCTCTCTCTTTTTCACCCTGACAGTATTTCACCGCGAGCTGCTAAGCCCCCCACATCTATAATTCACGCGTCCCTCGACTGGGTTGCTGTCGGTAAAAATAGGAAATCCATCACGGAGACAAATGGTCGTTAAATGAAGCCCCGCACAGCAGATAGGCAAAGCGGCAGATGAGGTTTAATTGTCTCTGCGTGCTCATATGAAATCAGTTCATGACCGTGGCGATATGACCGCGGGCCTTTAGGGGTTGTGGGGAATATTCTTTAGGGCTACATAGTGTCAGCGAATAATTAAAAGGCTTTTAATATCGGCTTATGAAATGGCAGCAGGCTATGGTTAGCCTACTAGAAGGTCTTACGGGCTATCACCGACAGATTTGATACATAAAGATGTATTAAAAGGTTAAACTATGCAAAAGTGGGGCTAGTTTTTGGTAGACTCACTATTATTTTTCTGTGACGCAAGAAGCCTTGAGTGTCTTTAAATGTGGCCATTATAGACCTGGTAGGACTGTATTTTACTTTTCCTTCAAGTGCAACATACAGTGTTTTTTTTTAGTTTATTTGCTGCTTTGAATACAACTGAAAGTCTTTAGAGAACTTTTGTGAAAAATAAAAAGGTAAGCCACGAAAATGTAGTCACATTAAAGCCACAATGTGTAATTTTTCGCCGCTAGAGGTCACTTATTCAAAACAAAGGTGTAGCTTGATGACGCCTCCATTTCGCGGAGCTTTTATTGCGCAGCAGATGACCGCTTCCACTTCTCTTAATGCTACTCAGTGCGCTCACGCGGCGACTAAGTGTTGCACACTGCAGAAAACTAGATCGATAATTAGGCATGGTAAAACATACTCATGGTAAATCAAGAAAAAGAGGTTTAAACAATAAGACTAACTGTATTGAGCTATATAACATTTATTAGTTTTTTGTTGATAAATGTATCTAAACAGTTGCTCACCTGTCTAATAGGGGTGAGCGCGGCAGAACCTAACTAGTTGTAACACACATGGTTTAAAACTTTTCACACATTCTAGCATGATGAAACTTTACTAATTGCCATATCAACAACTATGGGTCATGTTGTCACATTTCTCTTCCATTCTTTCGGTGTAAATCAAGAAAAAAGTATACACTGTATTAATGAAACAAAATCACATAACCACAAAAAGAGTTAAGGCCTGTTTTTGGTGACGTTTTTTCGGCGCGTCTTGAGTGTTCACACCCAAGCGATTTTCACTGGCGATGCGCCAAGTGAACGTGCACATTCAGTAGATGCGCTCCCGGTACACAAGGTGGTGCTGCAGCACTTTACGCTTCTGACACTCGCTTGTCACACAGAAGAAGAAGAGAGACAGTATTTACGTGCTTATCAAAACCATAGACATATTATGTCTATGGCCAAAACCATTCACACACGTTTTTGCTAACTGGCAGGCAGCATTAGCAGCTCATATTCTTCTTTGTCTACACACTACTTCTTCGTCGTATCAATGTGTGCTCGGCAAGACCGTTTTGTGCTTGAGCGCCACCAAGTCGTGTTTTACTGTCACTTCAGCAGCTCCAGGCACGTGAACAAAAGCGCTGATCTCATTGGTCGGGCAGTTTTTAACGCGCCGCGTCAAAATAAAAAAAAAACTAACCCGAGGCGTTTTTTTTAAATGACGCTTTTACGCCTGCCGTTTTGCACGTCGGTGTGCACTCACAATGGCGCCCTTTGTTTAGTCACGAGGCGTTAAACGTCGGCGATAAACGAGCGCGAAAATCGTCCCGGTGTGAACAGGCCTTTAGGCTGTGCCCCTCTCATAAACACATAATATATTAAAGCGTGCTTCCATGGTTTCAACAAAATAAAAATTGAGGGTAACAAAAAATGTTGGTTACCGGAAATCGAAGGTAACAGTATGATGTCATTGATAGGTGACGCACGTACATGGTCCATGTCCTGGTTAAAATAGCTTATTTCTCTGGATTTAAACATTGTTGGAAACATTTGGGATAATGTAAGTACACAAGTCAACAAAATATATAACATTGTTCTAGTGGTTTTTGGATATTTAAATCCAAAAATCTTAAATATTGTGCCTTTAAGTCTAAACCCCTGCTGAAAAAATATGTAAAGTATAAATATGGTCAATGATGGTAACATTTAAATTAGGCCTAATGTCAAAATTAATGCTATGTAATATTCTTAATATTAAAACAACCTAAAGACATGGATGACACCAATAGAAGTAGCCTCATTTTCGCAACAGCACATAGCCTACAGTGCACATAGGAATCACACCCAAGGAAATGGATTTAGACGTGCAATTTCTCTAATCGTTGTACCAAAAATACATCCATTGAGACATGAATTACAAGTTTTAAAAATGTTTTAAATATATGATCTGAATATGTTAAGCCTGAAAGTGAAAGATGAATTTAGCGATTAGCCTTATGTTAATTTTAAAGAGTTTAACAAGACAAATTGGTCTTTCAGAGACATGAAATACGACCAGACCACTAGAGGGCACTGGTGGAGGAAGAGGGGAGGGGTCAATTTCCTGCAGGAAGACCTAAAGGTTTTTTTGTTTGTTTGTTGTTGTTTTATTTTTATTGAACAAATAATCATGTACAAACAGCATGACAATAACAGATTTTTATTTTATTTATTACAAAATACAGATCAGGTGCTTGAAAGTACAGCAGAAGGAAGACCTAAAGGTTAGAGTCTCTGCATCACATCACGTATGTAAATATCACACATACAACTAAATACAAAGTCCCAGAAGTGATTTGTGCAGTGGGGTGGGAGTTGAACCATGCCATTCACAGCCAGACTATACCTCTAGGAAATATAATTCATGCAAAAGCAGTTTCATAGCATAGCCTGCAAATGTGAGCTAAATAAACATTCTATAAGATTCAGCCAAGGCTGAAAATTAAAGCGATGCTCCAACAATACAAGCATACATTCCAAAGCAAACAGCTTTTGATTAGATGGGCTGGTGCATAAAGTTAGCAACCATTACCAGTCACAGCATGGGCATTATTTTGCACAAAAAGTGTATACAAATATATTGTTGTCATATTGTACAATTAAGACAATTAAGACAAGACAGAGCTTGTACAGATTTTCTGTCTGTGTGTTTGTGTGTGTCTGTGAAGGCGAGTGCACATGAATGCATTATTCATGGGTCAGTTTAAATAGGAATTTTAGGCTGTACAGCAGCCTTTTAAATCTCCCATCAATCTGTCATCCTCTGATTCACGGCAACACTTCATCACCTACCTGAGAAGGGAAAAGAGAGGGAAGGAGAGAACAAAAGAAAGAGAGCGAGAGAGACAGAGAGAGATCTTTGTGTCTGTCAAGCTGACAGGCTGCAGTTGCTGTGGCAACTCCGTAACATCTTTCTCTGCCAGTCGGGAGGAAATGAGCTGCCATGTAGCCTGTCGACCATCTATCACTCTATACTTAAATGTGCACACACACACACACACACACACACACACACACACACACACACACACACACACACACACACACACACACACACACACACACACACACACACACACACACACACACACACACACACACACACACACACACACACACGTTCATTCTCTCTCACACATAAACGCTACATCATGTTGCGGGCTATCAGTTTTTTCAGCAATATGTTTGTATTTTTCTCTTGCTGATTAAACCTTTTCAAACGGAAGTTTTCAGAGAGGAAAAGAGAGATAGAGGACGACTGAGATCTGGAGAGTGAAAGACAGAGGGGGAGGAGTGGTAACAGAATGAACTTAATAACTTGCTTCCCCCTGCTGTTGTCGAAATAATTACAATGTGCTCTTCTGTAGCTCATTATCATAATACATTTACAATGAGTATGCAATGTCATTCAGAGGTCAGCTTCTCTCAGACACAGCTTCTCTGCAGGCGTAAAACTGCCCTGTCAGCAGCTGGAAAGCTCCCCAATAGGTGGCAGAGCTATAATAGTGCAGCATTAACTTCTCCTGTGCTGACTGTGCTCTCTCTTTCAGCCACATAAAACACAGAGGAGAAAAAGAGATAGACAAGGTGAGAGTGAGAAAGCTGTGAGAGTGACAGCTAGAGGAGGAGCACATCAGGGAAAGAGTAAGTTAAAGTGAAAAGGAGATAAGACATAAGAAAAAAAGGAAGGAAAAGTTCAGGATACAGGAACGAGCCCCCTGGCCTAAGGGGCTCCTGGAAGTCTGAAGCCCCTCATGCTACATGTAGAGCTGCCTGTCTTTTACACAAACAAGCTATTTAAAAAAGAGGACATAGCATAGACTTCTATTGTTTTTATATAAAGGTAAATTCTAAACAATTCTGTCTAAATACATTAAATTAAAACAGTAAAACATTTTAATTTATATACATTTAAACATTACAACATTGTAATTTTTAACATTTAAAGATATTTTGTGATTTGCTAAAGATTACAATTTAAGGGACTGTTCACCCCAAAATAAAATTTGTCATCACATACTCACCCTCAATTTGTAACAAACCTGTATGAATTTCTTTCTTCTGATGAACACAAAAGAAGATATTTTGAAGAATGTCTGTAACCAAACAGTTGATGGGACCCATTGACTTCCATAGTATGGGGGAAAATATATTTTGGAAGTCAATGGGGTCCATCAACTGTTTGGTTACTGACATTCTTCAAAATATCATCTGTGTTCACAGCACTCAAAGTTCAAAGCAAAGAGATATTTTCTTTTAAAGAAATCGCTTTTTTATGACTACAACAAATGGCTGGTTGGGACTACAATGAGCTTCTTCACAGGGTAAGTGACATCACTAACTCTTAAATTTACATAAACCCTGCCCCCAGGAGAACACACAACAAAGGGGGTTAGGCCATGTTGAGAAGATGTTGAGAGTTGTAGTAGAGCACATTTAGGAGTCTGCTCAAGCTGTCGCATCCATATTTTCACATTTATTGCAATACAGTAAATAACACAAATGCAATAGCATGTCATAAAAGCAAGATGACAACATAAGTTATAACTGTAATTAAACTAAACTATACCTGTTCTATCTTCATGCAGCATATATTCTCTGGCTCTGTTGGCATTTTACAACGGTTCCCACATGAGCGATTTATAGACTATCATGAAAGAATATCCTAATCAATGACTTGAAGATAGTTAACTTTTCATTAAAACCTGGTTAGTTGAGTGAACTCCTTTAATTTGTATTCATAGTGTTGCTATCATGACATAAACACTATATTACCAAAAGTATTGGGACACCACTCCAAATCATTGAATTCTGGTGTTCCAATCACTTTCATAGCCACAGGTATATAACATCAAGCACCTAGGCATGCAGACTGCTACTACAAAGATTTGTGAAAGAATGGGTCGCTCTCAGGAGCTCAGTGAATACAAGCGTGGTACAGTGGTTGCCACCTGTGCAAGTCCATTCGTGAAATTTCCTCACTACTAAATATTCATTGGTCAACTGTTAGTGGTATTATAACAAAGTACAAGACAATTGGGAACAACAGCAACTCAGCCAGGAAGTGCGGGGTCAGCGCATGCAGAGTCAATAGCTACAGACCTCCAACTTTGTGTGGCCTTCAGATTAGCTCAAGAACAGTGCGTAGAGGGAGCTTCATGGAATGGGTTTCCATGGCTGAGCAGCTGCATCCAAGCCTTACATCACCAAGTGCAATGCAAAGCGTCGGATGCAGTGGTGTAAAGCAAACCGGCACTGGACTCTGGAGTGGAGTCTGGAGTGATGAGTCACGCTTCTCTGTCTGGCAATCCGATGGACGAGTCTGGGTTTGCCGGTTGCCAGGAGAACGGTACTTGTCTGACTACATTGTGCCATGTGTAAGGTTTGGTGGAGGGGGGATTATAGTGTGGGGTTGTTTTTCAGGGGTTGGACATGGTCCCTTAGTTCCAGTGAAAGAAACTCTTAATGCTTCAGCATACCAAGACATTTTGGACAATTTCATGCTCCCAACTTTGTGGGAACAGTTTGGGGATGGCCCTTTCCTGTTCCAACATGACTGCGCACCAGTGCACACAGCAAGGTCCATAAAGACATGAATGAGCGAGTTTGGTGTAGTCTTGACCTCAACCTGATTGAACACCTTTGGGATGTATTAGAGCGGAGACTGCAAGCCAGGCCTTCTCATCCAAAATCAGTGCCTGATCTCACAAATGCGCTTCTAGAAGTATGGTCAGAAATGCCCATAAACACACTCCTAAAACCTTGTGGAAAGAAAGCCTTCCCAGAAGAGTTGAAGCTGTTATAGCTGCAAATGGTGGGCCAACTCCATATTAAACCCTACGGATTAAGAATGGGATGTCATTAAAGTTCATGTGCATGTAAAGGCAGGCATCCCAAAACTTTTGCAAATATAGTGCATCTTCAATTAAAATATGGGCAATTAAATATGAAAATATTCCTATGCTTGTATATGTCATAGTTATAATAATTTTACCTTTCAGATAAATCTCTTTTACTGCGATTCTGCTTTGTCAGTCATCGGTTATTCAATTATTTAACTAAATTGTCAAAATACGCAAATGATAGCCAACTAAACCCACACATTTACAAACACAGATACATATTTGCAAAAAAGCACGTCAACATGAGCACAGTTCCATTTTATTTCTACAGTATTTCCAACATCCACATCTATCATCCACAACAGGCAGTTTGTGTGTGTCTGTGTGTTTATGGGTGTGTGCCAAGTGGAAGCCGATAAAGCGACAGCTGTCAGAATGATGGAGTGTCTGTCAGACAGGATGTGAGTAGCGAATGAATTCAGTGCTGCTGCCTGCATCATTGATTCACATCTTTCAAGTCATTCAGAGACACATGCAGTCAAATGGAGACCCTCATAGAACTCTCTCATTTGCATAGAACACGTGTCATGTTTAGCTACTGAGCCACGTCTTGTCATTTTAACTATTCATTTAGTTTAAATTTGATTATTTACAAAGACAGTAACTGTCTCAGGACCCATCAGCCTAGGGGAGAGGCGGCTTACCAATACAAATTGTACCTGCCCCCCTGAATTTTTAGCAATAGCCCTGATGCAAAAACTATATATATATATATATATATATATATATATATATATATATATATATATATATATATATATATATATATATATATATATATATATATATATATATATATATATATATATATATATATATATATATATATATATATACACACACACAGTGCATCCAGGAAGTATTCACAGAGCATCACTTTTTCCACATTTTGTTATGTTACAGCCTTATTAAAAATAAAAAAATGCAAAAAAATCAAATGTACATAAGTATTCACAGCCTTTGCTCTATACTTCGTTGAAGCACCTTTGGCACCCATTACAACCTCAAGTCTTTTTGAGCATGAGGCTACAAGCTTGATACACCTATTTTTGGACACTTTGTCCCATTCTTCTTTGCAGGACCTCTCATGTTCCATCAGCTTGGATGGGGAGCGTCAGTGCACAGCCATTTTCAGATCTCTCCAGAGATGTTAATTTGGGTTCAAGTTTGGGCTCCGGCTGGGCCACTTAAGGACATTCACAGAGTTGTCCCATAGCCACTCCTTTGTTATCTTGGCTGTGTGCTTAGGGTCATTGTCCTTGTTGGAAGGTGAACCTTCGCCCCAGTTTGAGGTCCAGATTGCTCTGGAGCAGGTTTTCATCAAGGATGTCTCAGTACATTGCTGCATTCATCTTTCTCTCGATCCTGACTAGTCTTCCAGTTCCTGCCACTGAAAAAATCCCCACAGCATGATGCTGCCACCACCATGCTTCACCGTATGGTTGTTATTGGCCAAGTGATGAACAGTGCCTGGTTTCCTCCATACATGATGCTTGCCATTCAGGCCAAATAGTTCAATCTTTGTTTCATTAGACCAGATAATTTTGTTTCGTGGTATGAGAGTTCTTCAGGTGCCTTTTGGCAAACTCCAGGCAGCCTTTTACTGAGGAGTTGCTTCCGTCTGGCCACTCTACCATACAGGCCTGATTGGTGGAGTGCTGCAGAGATGGTTATTTTTCTGGAAGGTTCTCCTCTCTCCACAGAGAAACACTGGAGCTCCTTCAGAGTGACCATCGGGTTCTTGGTCACCTCCCTGACTAAGGTCCTTTTCCCCCGATAGCTTAGTTTGGCCGGGCGGCCAGCTCTAGGAAGAGTCCTGGTGGTTCCAAACTTCTTCCATTTAGGATGATGGAGGCCACTGTGCTCATTGGGACCTTCAATGCTGCAGAAATTGTTCTGTACCCTTCCCCAGATCTGTGCCTCGATACAATACTGTCTCAGAGGTCTACAGAAAATTCCTTGGACTGCATGGCTTGGTTTGTGCTCTGACATGCACTGTTAACTGTGGGACCTTACAGGCCCGGTTACAGAATCAAATCACTGAGGGTGCTTCTGAAATGACTGAGGGTGCTCTAGTAAAGTGCAGATAGGCTAAGCAATATGTAATATGTAGTGTAAAGTGAGAAATGTATGATTATTTATTTACAAGTCATCACTTTTACCAATAATTGGAATGTCAAAAATATTTAGCTACAAATTGTCTATTAATCTATTAGTCTGCCTTTACATTGCTTTAAAGCAGCACTAGGTAACTTTTGCTCTCGGGCTCCCCCTACAGTTGTGAAACAGTATTGTCCTCAACTACTGTTGTAAACTGTCATTCTACATCAGCGGATGCATTGCACGTGCATTTGTTGACATGACAACTATGATAGCCCTGAACACTGCAGGAGTTCACATGCAGGTGTTCTGCTTGCGTCGTGTGTGAAATGTCTTCATCCCAGGTACAGTGGCATATGTTTCAGCATGTCATATGAATATAATTTCATGGGTTTTATTTTTTTCAAACGCCAAATGATCGCGATGCTCACGTTTACAAGCCAGCGTCATTACAGTAGCCTAGTCTATTGGTTCCCGTTTTACAGAATCTATATGATACTTCTGCTGCGTTCCAGGCAGGTTTTTGAGCCCGTAAATTACAACTTCAAACCACGACTCACGACTTTGTAGTGTTCCAGGCAAAGTCACGCCAAACTGCCTGAGCGCAAGGAATTGTGTGGTAGTTTGATGTAAACAAAGCATGTCGGACCTTATGGGGTGTATGCTCATTTACAATCATTTCTAGCGCCAAAGGTGCTTACTCCTTGCTTATTTATTTGAGGCAAACGGAGGAGAAAAACAGCGCAGACGGCAAGAAAAGCTGTTATACCTTTTATTTTACGTTATTTGTATATTTGTTTCATAAACACGGCATCCGTAGGGGGCTGCTTCGCGGGCTATGTGACGTCAAAACTCGTGTACATCGATCTAGTACGAGTTCACGGGTGGGAAGACACACGGGTTTGACTGCCGTTCCAGTGCACTTTCACGGGTAGAAGGTTGGAAAAACACGGGTTACGGGTTGCCTGGAACGCGGCATTCAATTCAATGTTTGAGTGGTAGGTAATAACCATATATCGTCAATATTATAATATCAAGCTACCCTAGATGAATCTGCAAATTTGAAAAATCGATTTGCATTATAGCTTGAGGAAAGACAAATAAACCAATATCACAGACATGTTAGGTGTCCTAAAATATGATTTTGTATGTATTACGTATTTACTTGCAAGAATGTAGCCCCTCCTCCTTCAGCTCACGCCAACGAGCAAACGCTGCCCAATGTTGATCCTCGTCCTGCCTTTAATCCCATCACTTTCTCGTTTCCTCTTTTTGCTTTCCTCCGACAAAACCTTTGCTTTCTTATTTTTCTGTGCTGTTTCGGCCATGACTATAACATTTGGCAAACAATTATAGTTTTTCTCGCACGTCCGAATTTAAGGAAGTGGGGGTGATGGTGGAAGTGACGTATATGCCGTAAAGCAGTCGAATTTTGTAGTTCTTTTTTTTCTCGGGTTACTACCCGAAACCCGAAGTTTAAAAGTACGATTAAAAACGATACAGACCCCGTCAGGCTATGGCAGACGTGTCATTCAACCTATTGTAAGTCGATGTATCATCACAAGAGTTTTGAAAATATATTATGAAGGTTGAAAAGTTACCTAGTGCTGCTTTAATGCGTTGCTAGTAGGGGTGTAACGGTACACAAAACTGACGTTTCGGTACGTACCTTTTGAAGTCACGTTTCGGTACAGCAGTTTTACAAAATTGCTTTTTATTTATTTTTATTAAACAGAGGTTTACTGAAAAAAATGTCTGTCCTTAAATTAATTAAATTATAACTAAAAGTTTCTGCTGAAACTAAAAGATAATGCTGTAAACTATATATGGAGCCCTTACTTGCACATTACTATTAAAGGTTAACAACAGAGCCCAAACTATTAGCCAAAATTCAGTTGCTATTTATTTTTAGATATAATAATCAACACTCAAATTGCATATTATATGCAAACATGTAAACTTCACATAAGGCAGTTTTTGCATTAACTTCATTCTCCAATTCAGTGTTGAAATACAATAATTTATACACGGCCGTCATTTTCATGACAGGTTTATTTAAACATACATTAAATAATTAAGACATCACTAACAGGTTAAGTAGAGTTTAATTAATATAGGCCTATATATAGGCTAATATAGTGCATATATTTAGCGAAAGAGTTTATAGTGAACTAACTGCTTTGGACACTGAATGACTGCCTGAGGTAGCCTAAATGTGATGCTACGTGACATGTTTACAAGCCGTTTTATTTCCTTCCACTGTTGAAACACTGATTGAGCGATTACACGACATATGATACGTTTCAGTAAATTGTAATGTATCCTCAACATACCTTAAGATATTAATTTGTTTATTCTTCAGGAAGAGATGATCGCGTTCACAGATGCAGCCGTGCGAACTGACGCGCCTACAGTGATCAGTTACGTCACATTAAAGAGCGTCAAAACGGCATTTATTGTTTGAATTTTGTGATAAAATGGACTGAATACTTAAAGGTCCCATGGCATGAAATTTTCATTTTATGAGGTTTTTCAACATTAATATGAGTTCCCCTAGCCTGAATATTGTCCCCAAGTGGATAGAAATGTTGATCGGTGTAAACCCGAGTTCTGGCTGTCTTTCTCTGCCTTTGAGAAAATGACAGGCCAGACGAGCCAATCCTGAAGTCTCCTGGTTTGACGTCCAAGCAGGAACGGTTACCTCCCTTTCCTCCACCCAGAGAATCTCGCACGCCCATGCAAACGCTCGAGAGAATAGAGATCATTGCTTGTGAACGAGTGAACGCTGGCAGTTTCTCAGTGTTTGGATGTACAAATGAAAACAGAAGTCTTTTTTCAGTTCCTTCTGATCTGTGATCAGTGATTTCTTATGTGTAGCTAATTATTTATTATTCGTGCACACGCTGCGGCTTCTCTCTCTCCCGACAGAGCGGTGTTTTCGTGTTTTCTATCTTGTGAGTCAGTGTTTTTGTATGTCCTCGTCGCGTCTATCTGTTCTACAATGTGCATACAGTCGTTTCTGCTCAACATCAGCAGAGTAACATCTTTAGAGATAAACCTTACACACGCCGAGGCTCGGGCTGCACTGACCGGTCGGCCTTCAACATCCCCGACCCCCAGTACTGCATCTGGCCCACAGCGGAGGCACCAAACGTGGCGCGAGATTAAGCAGAAGGGGGGTAAGCGTGAGGGTATCTGGGCTAGGCTAGCCAGCTATCCCCACAATAAACTGGATTACATTCGATTACTGCTGTTGTGTCTTTGTTTGCGCTGTGTACTCAATGCGCGTCACTGACGCTTTCCATATGATAGGAACATATCTAAAAATAATGCTATTATCAACACTTACTCATAACTCGTTCATCTCGACAGCTGTAATGGTACATTGCATGTGTTACAAAGTTGGTAATAATGATGAAGACGGACTCGGCGTGACTGGGACTCGTGTTTATTCAGAACTCTCAAATACAATCACAATAAACTTGCGCTGACTGACAGCGCTCTCATAACTCAGTAGTTACTATAAATAACTTTGTTAGCAATCGCTGAGCTCAGTCTCTGGTACATTAGTGATGTCCGGTTCGCAAACGATCTTTCTTTTGAACCGGTTCTTTTTAGTGAACCGAATCAGTTCACCAAATCGGACTGAATCGTTCTAAACGGTTCGCGTCTCCAGTCAGCGCTGATCCATAATTTACTAAAGTTACTAACTTTCTGACATGAGTGACAGCCCCTCCGACTAGAAATAGACTAATAACCTGAAGTATATGCTGTAACTAAAACAGTTCACTGAACTGAGACTGACAGAACCGATGTGAAGTGAACTCCGGTCCATCTATCTCTCTGGCAGCAGCTCGTGCCTGCTCGTGCCTCGTAGACCTCGTTAAACCACGCCCCCTCCGCTCATATCAAATGCAAAGATGTCAGCCAATCACAACAGTGGGCGTTTTTACTGAAGTCTCACAGCAGACACGCCTCTTGTAACAGGGCCTTCAGCCACAGGGCAAACAGCAGTATAGAAAAAATGCCTTTTATTTCTAAATTATGACATTTTATGATGTAAAAATCATACTAACAATATAAGTACACCTCAGGAAACATTATAAAATAATAGAAAAATGCCATGCCATGGGACCTTTAATATGTTTGTGTGGGAACTAGGATTGAAGTATGTTCCGCACTTAAAACAAGCCGAATGTTAACTGTTAAAGGGGTCATGAACTGCTTTATTGTTTTAGAGATATTTCCTGGGGTGCACTTATAATGTTAGAAGGCTTTTTACATCAAAAATTTTCATAATTTATAAATAAAAGACATTTTTCCTACCCTGATTTTAGCCTTCTGCTCTGAACGCTCCGTTTTAAGAGGCGTGTCCGCTGGGAGACTTCAGTGTAAACACCCACTGCTGTGATTGGCTAACGTCTTTGCATTTGAAATAGCATTACTCCCTCTTTTAGCTCGTTTTTACACAGCTCTCATGGTTAACTAATCGTGAAAAGTGTTGCATTCCATTTAGATCTATGACATTATATTTAGATAGCGTTATATTAAGATTGTGACATGAAAGGTTGCAGTGATGATCATTGTAGCTGATCACACACTGCTGAGTGCATGAATGCAGCGATCTCGTCATTGCAACTCATATTAAGAGAAACAACACAAGTTGATGTTTAGTCACTGGTCTGATTTACTGACACACAGACAAAGAACATCTGACTACATGAATCTCACATTTCAGATCAGGCATTGGAATGAACACAGTTACTTACATGTTGCATTACTGTTGAACCCAGTCACTGCACAATATTTTGTAATCCTCAACGGCATGTTTATTGCTTTGTAGCTCGAAGGTTTAACACTAGGCCTATGTTACATGTGTGAATCGGTTGGCGGGGCTAATCAGGCAGTGATGAAGTAGGCGTTGATATTCTTCTGCTGAGGTGGTGCTTGCCTCCCTTTGACGTCATAGAGCCCCACTTTGAAAAAACTGTCGTTTGCTGGGCCTGGTGTCTATAAAAGCTTTTCTTTGACTAACAAGGAAATTTTCAGCTCTGAAACTTTCAGGATATTCTTATATTACCATGACCTTTTATATATCAAAAACTCAAGGGAAAGTTGATTTCTCAATTCATCACCCCTTTAAAGATTGCATTCGGAACCGTTCGGTACACAAGTGCACCATACCGAAAGCCCTGTACCGAAACGTTTCAGTACGAATACGTGTAGCCTACCGTTACACCCCTAGTTGCTAGTATTTTAACCTCGTCTTCCTGAGAACCAAAAAAAAGGTTTTGTGAATTTAGATTTAGTTTTTTTCCGGTCTTTAGCCTACATTGTTTGGAACATACTTTTTTTTTTTTTTTTTTTAAATGCCTATTATATGCTATATCCTCTGATCTGTAGAGGACACCAGAACCCATTTATTGAGAAAATTAAGACATGAATAGACAAACAATGGGATATTTTTTTTCATTCACCAATCAATTTTTATGCTTCAAGTTTTTTTTATCCAAACTTTGTATAAAGATGATTCTCAATGTTATTAAAGATATAGCCTAACAGAATAATTTGATATACCATTTTACCTTATTCAATATGTGTGTAAACATGGCCATAAATGCCATTCCCATTCTAGGCAATGCATACACTGTATCTAATTTGCATATCAATGTGTTTTGGGACAATGTAAATGAATGTCTTATATTTCACAAGAATATCCAGACTTAAAACTGTGTATGTTGTCAGAGAAATTTGCTCAAATAAAATGTCCTCTACTCGTGCAGAGTGGCATTTATATTTAGATGTCAATTCCGAAACTTTGCTGCATGCATTTAGCAACAATAGTTTTATTCATTGAATGTTAGACTGTAGCCGCGAAAGATCGCTACGATCACTAAAAGGCTGTTGCTTTGTCAGTTCATTGCAATCTCACTAAGTTCCGTTATAAAAATGAAGTTGTCAACAATACATTTCTTACTTACAACGTGTCTTGACGTTGTTTGTTAATGAGAGATTTCACGAGCCTGCATTTACTAAAAACGGCTAAAACGGCCTAAAAACAGTGAGATTCTCTGATCGCGTTCGAGAGATCAACAACTATCTGTGATTGGCTACATTACTCATCGCTGCAAAAACAGGCTGTAGGCTAAATAGATGCATTTGACGCTCTCCAGAGCTCGAACAAATTTTTTTTAAATTTCATTTGTATTCTTTTTATTATTTTTTTATTATCTTTTTTTACAAATACTAAAGCAGTAGCTATTGAGAACTAATGATTCCATCCATTGATATTCATGTAGTTTCACAGAAAGCCACACAATCTATCCTGTTTAATGGTATTTGTTACACTAAAAGACCCAATTCAGGAATAAGTAGATTAACTTTGAACGTAAATTTAATTTAGCCTTGGAATAAGTATTAATGTTTTGTTGTTTACACACCTAAAGGCAAAACATGGTTAAACCTGTTTCTAGTAAATTAGTCATTAGCTCCTGATATAGTTAGTCCTCATCTAAATGCTGACAAATCTTCATAGTCCAATATAAGATCTCTGGTGCCACCTAATGGAAAATTGACAAAGGAGTGTGCACGTCTAAATCCAATCAACAAGAGTGCTCTTTTTATTGTCTACCCCTGTCCGTATTCTATTCCATTGTATCAGGAGTGTCAATGTCATATATATAGTAGTATCAAAAAAACAGTAGCCTATTAGCCTATAGTAGTAACTAAGACATTTACATTTGAAAAAAGAATAGACTGAATAGAGCTGCCCGATAATAGTTTTGTTTTAAAACCAACACTGAGAGAAGAGGGTTGGAAAACATAAAAATTATCGAGAGAAAAAAAAAGAAAATGAAAAATGATCACATAATTAGGCCTATGTTTTTTATATATTTTATGTATATATATATATATATATATATATATATATATATATATATATATATATATATATATATATATATATATATATATATATATATATATATATATATATATATATATATATATATATATATATATATATATATAAATATAACGAGAGAGATGTAAAATTATGTAGGCTAGACCAACCTCCACAGACCTGCAAACAACACAAATAGGGCATACGTCTGCAAAAACTTCATACCACTCATGAATAGATTTATCTTAAATTTGATCTCAAATTACTGTTGCAAATTTGACAAGTATACCAGAGAAATTCATAACGCTCCTTCAAACGCATTCACTTTTCACCATGCACACAGAGAAAAAGGGTGCCAAAATTGTACCTTTAGGGGTACAACAGCTTGTCGCTGGGGCAGTACCCTTAAAAGGACATATTTGTACCTGTTTAACTCCTAAAAGGTGCATATTAGTACCTTAGAGTACAAGTGTACTATGAACCTTTTTGAGGTAAAAAAAGGTACAAATGTGTCCTTTTAAGGGTACTGCCCCAGCGACAAGCTGTTGTACCCCTAAAAGTACAATTTTGACACCCTTTTTCTCTCTGTGTGTATGATTTTCTTCCCTTTAACCACTAGGTGTCACACTACAACATTTAACGCAGACTATCAACTGGAAGTGAAAGGCTGAGGGGGCGCGCTGCGCGATGCCAGGTGAAGAGTTCAGTGCGCGCCTCCGAGTGTGATGATGCGCGACCTCACATCAAACTATAATTCAATTTGCCACGAGGTAGTAAATGCTTCGCTCTCGACATGTAGCATTGCGATCGTCTAAATAAGGTCCTTAAACTGAGGCATGCCAATAAACAAATGCTACGGACTATTACAAACACTTAACCTTATGGACGGGATATGTTTGCCCTCATTAATTTCAGTGTTTTATAGCGCTCGCAGACATTGCCGCTACGAATATATCTAATGGAAATGTGCCGTTTATGTATTGGAGTAGCTACTATAATTTAAAGATGATGCCACAATTGAAAAAAACAAAAGATAGCCTAAAAGTTACAGGTTGTGTTCAAATAACTCCAGTGCAATGGAGAAGTGATAACTTCACATGGAGTGTGAAAACACATTGGGATGTTTCAAAATGCTAGTTGTTATGTAGATCTAGCTACATAGGCTAATATAGGCTATGAATAGATTTATTTTAAAATGTATGTCTAGCGAACTATAGCGAAAAAAATCATAACACTATTTCAAACGCATTCACTTTTCACCATGCATGGTTTTCTTACCTTTAACCAGATAATAAGCTTTACTTGGTGTTCAATTAGAGGGACCTTATTCTAGAGATCATTTTATTGGACAAAAATCTGTGCAGTGCAGATGGAGTCATTCATATTTTCAGTTCAATTTCCCAGAATGGAAAGAATGTTCCCTTTAAATGCATAAATCTACTAATGGACAATTTTGCTTACTTTTAAGTAGCATAAAGATGTCTTCAACTCTAATAGATATTAACCACAAAAAAACAGAAATATTGATTTTATGAAGTCTTGAACACAAATCAAAGTGTGATAGTGATAGTGATTTTATATTTCCAGGTATTTCCATTTAGGAATTCAATTTCTTATGCACACCACATAAAACACACACATCTGTGTTTTATACGCATTTGGAATTGCAAATCTGCACATTGTTTGATACTCAAGCTGTATGAAAACAGACCTACAAGTACTCATAAGTCCTGTTAATTGCTATAATTATGAAGTGATGACACTCTGATTAAATTACTGCAGCACCAGCTGCTCTGAAGCGGTCACGTGAGAAGTTGGCTGGGCATGTGTTTGTGTGTTCTCTGCAATGACTGTAACCTTGACCTACCATCATGAAGTTCATGATGTCATTTCCCCAAGACATCATTTATATGTATACAGAAAACCAAGAAACTAAGATGCATGTTCACACAGGCACATGCACGTCAACACACTTGCCGGATTCTTCCTCTCAAGCAGATAACAGAAGTTGACTGATAATAATGCACACATGACTTTCGTCAGACTGACAGAGAGGGATCAAGGGTGTCCAAACTTGGTCCTGGAGGGCCACTGTCCTGCAGAGTTTAGCTCCAACTTGCCTCAACACACCTGCCTACAAGTTTCTAGTATCCCTAATAAGACATTGATTAGCTGGTTCAGGTGTGTTCAATTGGGGTTGGAGCTAAACTTTGCAGGACAGTGGCCCTCCAGGATCAGGATTGGACACCCCTGCGCCTACATGGAACAGAGAAAACATGGTTTATCAGCCAGCTTTTCTCAAATTATACACAGACACACATACAAAGACAAAGGTATGAGGGCTGATAAAAGCAGTGTGGTGGTCAGCATGTAGACAGCTTTTTCCGTTGAATGCACAGGCTTCCTGTCGTAATAACCTCCTCCTTCTGCTGTCCACAAACTCTTCCCTTTCACACTCTAAATGAACATATGGAGAGCACTAATCCGGAGAATAAACAGTGTTGTTTTGAGATAACTTGTCGTTGAAATACTGTCTGTCCCAATCAGAGCGTCTCTATTCGTTTCTGACCATCTGTTTACACATAAAATGGATCAATTGTTAAGATTAATTTTCATTTTTTATGCTTAATTCTTCCTACTGATTTTTCAGTACTTTGTTGTATCCATAAAGTACGTAACTCTTTCTTAATGATATGCACTGTGAAGATATTTGAGCTGGGCCAACATTTGTGCTGTGTGTCTGAGGATCGATGAGTGGTCTTAAGTTTATCTGATTTTCCACTGGCCGGACGGGGAACAGGTCGATGGTAAGCTGCCTGTGTCAAGTTGACCTTTTCAGGGCATCGGCGACCGGCCGTCCCCTGGGCACCCCTCCCGTTCCTGTGTCACACTCTGAGTGACACCGGTCCGTTCGGCTCAAACACAAAGTCCGGCTGGACGTCTATATTGCACTGTCGCGGCAGTGACAGAGATTGGCTGCAGTATTTGTGAGCTGTCCTTTGCCACTGACACTTTGCCGATGAATGCAGGCTAATTTATGCAGGCCAAATCTCCTCTGTGCAAAAATGAAAGCTAATTGAGTCATTACCTGCTAATTCAAGGCAGGATTGCTTGTGTAAATTGGCTTACTTTGTAAAGCCATGTCCCAATAATCTCTCTATCTTGTCTCTCTCTCTCTCTCTCTCTCTCTCTCTCTCTCTCTCTCTCTCTCTCTCTCTCTCTCTCTCTCTCTCTCTCTCTCTCTCTCTCTCTCTCTCTCTCTCTCTCTCTCTCTCTCTCTCTCTCTCTCTCTCTCTCTCTCTCTCTCTCTCTCTCTCTCTCTCTTTTTATGCAGCCAAACCTACAGGTTTTTAGACTCACTGGTTCAACTTTTCTCTATTTTCTGTTTATACATTTTATTATTAATTTTTCGTTTTCTTACTGTAACTATATTAGAATATTGCATTTCTTGTAAGTGCATGTCAAAATTGGTCTATAACTGTTTAAACAGTAAAATACCTTTTCATTCCCTACTACATGATATGTGGTTGAATTATTGTGCTAGTTGCGATTATGGTGTTAAATGTTCATTTCAGTTCATTTTACTTCTATTGCTGGAGGCTTTTCCTATCCATGATAAATCAGTATGCTTCTGATACAGAAAGAGCAATCATGATCAAAAATAAGAGGAAACTTAGTCTAAAGTGATATCTAAGAAAATAAACATTTATCAAACCAATTCATACTTTTAGAACGGAAAACATCATCGTTTTATTTCATAATCTAACAAAATAATTAATTATTCACAGGCTAATGTCTGCAGCACTGCATCATTCATTATGAATCTCAATGGTTTGTTTATGAATCGATGTAGACTTTTCCGGAAGGACAGTCACACTGTCATCATCAAGATTAATTAAGATATTTCCTGCATAGCTAATGAATCCAAAGCCATCACCATGACAACTGTTGAGCACCTCAAACTCGATGTGTGTGTGTTTGTGTGTGTGTGTAGATAGTAATGTTGGCAATAAACAGCTCTAACTGCATTTTTCAGACGGTTGTGGTTTCCAGTGGAATTGAATGTAATGATCTTTCCTCCTCCGTGAGTCTTGCCGAAATAAAACTGTCCATTTCTCTTCCTCTGTGGTTTCTTATGGGAATAAACACAGTAATTTGTCTTTCTTTTGTGGTTTTAGTGGAGTAAATGTGAAACTAACATCTGACACCCACTCTGACCCCACTGCCGCATAGGTAGTGAAAGGCCCCTACACTAAAACACTTTCGTTTGCCATTAATCAGTGATTGGATTCTAAAGCTCACAAAAGAAAAAAAAAACTTTCTTGTTTTCATTTGATGTACAAATATAGTATAGTATATTTGAACATAGTGTGTATATAATATTGTACACCTAAAGAACAGTAAGCCACAAAATGCTCAGTTTTGGTTTGATTTCTTCAGTATATATTCAGTAAGATATATTTGACTGTATATATAACTGTGTTCCTCACTCGTTGGTCTTTAAATGTATACACTTGAATGAAGCTGTAGTGTTACAAATATATTGATTTGTATACACACAAAATGGTTTATCATAAGGAGAGCACATTAAATTGATCAAAAGTGACAGTAAGACATGTTTTTTATTAATTTTTATTCATCAAAAAAAATGATGACACTCTCCAAAAAACTAGTAAGCAGCAAAACTGTTTTCAACATTGATAATAATCAGAAATCTTGAGCATCATGTGGCACTGAAGACTGGAGTAATAATGCTGAAAATTCAGCTTTGCCATCATAGGAATAAATTAAAATTTAAAATATATATTGAAAATGATTTATTTATTTATTTATTTTATATTGTAATACGTAATAGCTATTTCACAATATTACTGTTTTCACTGTATTTTAGATCAAATAAATGCAGTCTTGTTGAGCATTAGACTTATTCCAAAAACATTCAAAAATCTTACTGACCCCAACATTTTGAACGGTATTGGTATTTGCATCTATGGAAATACGTTTGACCTTTTCATGAATATTTTGACATTATAATCAAGAGATTATATACACAAACGTTGCCAAAAGTTTTGAGACACCTGCCTTTACATGCACATGCACATCCCATTATTTATCCGCAGGGTTTAATATGGAGTTGGCCAACCCTTTGCAGCTGTAACAGCTTCAATTCTTCTGGGAAGGTTTTCCACAAGGGTTAGGAGTCTGTTTATGGGAAGTAATTTTTGACCATTCTTCTAGAAGTGCATTCATGAGGTCAGGCACTGATGTTGGACAAGAAGTCCTGGCTCGCAGTCTCTGCTCGAATTCATCCCAAAGGTGTTCTATCAGGTTAAGGTCAGGACTCTGTGCAGGCCAGTCAAGTTCCTCCACACCAAACTCGCTCATCCATGTCTTTATGGACCTTGCTGTGTGCACTGGTGCGCAGTCATTTTGGAACAGGTAGGGGCCATCCCCAAACTGTTCCCACAAAGTTGGGAGCATGAAATTGTCCAAAATGTATTTGTATGCTGAAACATTAAGAGTTCCTTTCACTGGAACTAAGGGGCCAAGAACAACCCCTGAAGAACAACCCCACACCAATAGAACCACGCCCACTCCCTCAGGAGTGAAGCAAATCAAAGAGGTTAATTAAAAGAAAAATAATAATAATAAATAAATACATACATACGTCCCTGGATGTAACACCCCCACTATTAAGAATACAGAGCAGGCACCAAAGTAGAATCTACACTCTAAAAACTGCTGGGTTAAAATCAACCCAAATTGGGTTGTTTTGGCAACCCAGCGCTGGGTCAAAAAGGGACGTACCCAGCGCTGGGTTGTTTTAACCCAACTAGTTGGGTTAAATGTTTAACCCAGCATGCTGGGTTGTTATTTTAACCCAATTATGGGTTAAAAATTACTACACTGCTGGGTTGATGTAACCCAAAATGGGTTGGAAGTTTAAACTAGAAATTTTAGTAATTAAAACGACTAAAATAACATCTACAGCAATACAGACTTCAGAAAACAAAAATAAAATTTCATATTTTTATTAATCAAGTAAAATTGTCCATTTGTGAATACATTTTTTTAAATTTCCCATCACTCCCTACCCATTGACAAAAATCAATGAGACTTGAAATAACGAAGAAAATATGAAGTGAAATCTAAAAACATTTCATTTACATCAACATCTTGCACACAAGATATCATGTGAGCGAAATACTCAGAATCAATTGTAATGTAATTGTACTGTAGAAGAAAAGTACAAGTATTTAGAAGTAGTAAATATAAAAAGAACAGCAAAGAGGAAAGGTCTCAGACAGTACAAAAACGAGTCAGAAAAATGAACCTTTTGAAGAAAATTTGAAATCTCAAAGCATTTACATCAACATCTTGAGCATACATCATGTGAGCGAAATACTCAGTAATCAATTGTAGTGTAATTGTACTGTAGAAGAAAAGTACAAGTATTTAGTAGTAGTAAATATAAAAAGAACAGCAAAGAGGAAAGGTCTCAGACAGTAATAACAAAAACTGTCATCAAAAAGGAGTCAGAAAAATGAACCTTTTGAAGAAAATTTGAAATCTCAAATTTACATCAACATCTTGAGCATACATCATGTGAGCGAAATACTCAGTAATCAATTGTAGTGTAATTGTACTATAGAAGAAAACTACAAGTATTTAGTAGTAGTAAATATAAAAAGAACAGCAAAGAGGAAAGGTCTCAGACAGTAATAACAAAAACAGAGCAAAAATGAGTCAGAAAAAAATTAACCTTTTGAAGAACGTGAATTTGAAATCTTAAAACATTTCAAAGCATTTACATCAACATCTTGAGCATAACATCATGTGAGAATTACTGTTTGTCAGCAAAAATGAAGGCTCGCAAAACTCTCATTGTTGGGGTTTCATCCCCGGATAGTCCATAAACTACAGTTTGTAAAAACTGCCACACTGTGGAACACTGTTTAGGGTAGTCTATGTCAAATACATAGAATGCCTTATAGCAAACATCAACTGCAGCAAGCAATGTATTTTGCTCGAGTGCCTCTCCGTTGATAATTGCAAAGGCTTGAAAGCATTGGTTGTCTCCAAGCATGAGAACATGTGGAAATTCTTTTGAGCGCAGGTACTCAGCCATATTGGTCCCAATCTGAAAAGAAAAGAAAAAAATAGAGAAGGGGGGGGGGGGGGGGGGGATAGGGGATTGGCATCAATTTAGAACGCAAAAAAGGTCAAACTAATGTAAATACCTTTAGGAACAGTAAAGGGTATGACACACCAAGCCGACCATCGGCCAATGTTAGCACTAGTCGGACCCCTGTTGTCCAACTTTTTGGCCCAGATGCAGATGACTCATGGCAACAACACATTTACCGTTTGATGCCACTAGTTTTTTAATGTTGGCTTGGTGTGTCATGGCCTTAAAGGGTTAGTTCACCCAAAAAGAAATACTTAAATTAAATCTGTTCATCATATAAAGCGATCAAGTCTCTTCAGAAAATTTGGAATACATTAGATTCATATGAATTAGTTTTACAATCTTTATTAACTTTTTGTAGCGTCAAAGTGGTAATTGTACAACCCCAAATCAGAAAAAGTTGGGACAGTATGGAAAACGCAAAAAAAAGAAAAAAAGTAATTTAGTGATTTCTAAATTTACTTTGACTTTGACTATTTCATTGCAGACAAAATGAACAAAAAATATTTCATGTTTTGTCTGGTCAACTTCATGTCATTTGTAAATATGCATCCTTTCCTGTAACTTTTTTAAATGTGTTGCAGGTCTGAATGACAGGAAAGGATGCATATTTACAAATGACATGAAGTTGACCAGACAAAACATGAAATATTTTGTGTTCATTTTGTCTGCAATGAAATACAAGTCAACGTAAATTTAGAAATCACTTCTTTTTTTTTTTTTTGCGTTTTCCATACTGTCCCAACTTTTTCTGATTTGGGGTTGTATAAACTGTCACTAGAGGGACAGAAAACTCACATTTCATTAGAAATATCTTTATCCCATTCCAAAGATGAACAAAAGTCTTTAAGGTTTGGAATTTATTCATTTTATTTTTCGTAATTGATGACAATTTTCATTTTTGGGTGACACTAAATGTATTTTTTCACTCAAATTAAATTAAAAACATTACTAGATTTCTGACATTGATAATTGTAAAATGTGTCAGTCTGTGAAAAGGGTCCATACAATATATTGTAAATACTTAAACCATGTAGTTTTAGCAATGGCTGTTAACTTACAGGCTGTATGTCTATGAAGGCCTTCCGGGTTTCAATGAATGTTGGTTTAAACGTTTTCCTTCCAATCTTGTACACGGATGTTGGAAGGACTACAGGAAGTACTTGCAAGGCAACATCACTCTGCGTCTCTTTAGAATGCAATGAAAAAAATGTTCACAAATTACTCAATTAAAAAAAAAAAAAGTATTCATAAAACTGCAATAAAATTTGACTGCAATAAATCTGGATGTATGACATTCATTTATTAAATTGTGTTACAAAGAAATAGTTAGCAAAATGAAAATTGTCATGACTAACAGTAACTGTAAACAGGGAAAATCTCTCCTTTTTTAAGAATGACTGAATTATTTATTTGTAACAATAATACCCATTACCTGCGGACATCAAGTCTACACTGGAAAGTAGATCAAGAGATTGTTTCTCTCTGCTGGCAAACTGCAGAATCTTATCCTTAAACACAGGTACCCAATTTTCGGTGAGTTTTGAAGCGGAGTCTGGATTCAAAATTAAGAAATCCTGGGATATCTAAAAAATACAAAACAAAGGCCAACATGGCAAAAAAAGTTGTAAAACAAAAAAGAAAATACTGAGCCAATGTTTTAATTTCTTAAATTTAAACCCACCATGCCTGGAGTGTCGAGGAGACGTGGATACTCCTTGAATATTTCCATGATTGTCTTGGTTCCATTGTCACGAATCCATTTGGCCCTATGGATAGACGTCTCCTTCATGTATTGCTCAACCTGACTTAGTGGCCAGATATTATTTTTAAGCCACTCAGTCATTTGAGTAGCTCTTTCTGAATCTACATTTGCCTCTGTTGAGAGCAGAAATGTAAAAATCACAAACAGGAATTTTGAATGGGAAAATATGTCAAGCGGACACACACACACACACACACACACACACACACACACACACACACACACACACACACACACACACACACACACACACACACACACACACACACACACACACACACACACACACACACACACACACACACACACACACACACACACACACACACACACACACACACACACACACACACACACACACTATAAATATATATAATTCTGTCAACAATCCCGGGCATCTTTCACGCTGACCCTGGCTAATCAGTCCTTATTAGCTATGGTTCTATCACTGTGTTGAGGTATTTTGAAATATCGCATCAGATGAGTGAAGGAAATGCAAAAAAATAGAAACAAAATTCTAAAAAAAAGTTTTTATACTCGTTTGAGGTGGTTTTTGACTAGTATGAAAACAAGTTAATGCAAATAATGGGAGATGTAAACGCATTTGCTGAATAAATTCTGATGTTGCGAACACTAAACCCACAGGAGGACTCTTTTTAGAGAACCAAATCATTTGGCTCAGCTCAGTAATAAGAGTCGGCTCTTTCAGCTCCCAAACAGCTCTTCATTTCAAACGGAACTCTTTAAATTCCGTCAAATATAGTAATTTTTGGCCTGCTGTGATTTAATAATTTAAGTGAAATACGTAATAAATATCAATGTTACTCATCTTGTTTTCTGACCCAATATTACGGAGGATGTTTTTACCACACTGCTCGACCATATATAGTGACTGTATGTTATGTTAATGTGTATGTGCGTGTGACGAATCGAGAACAGAGGGGTAATGTACATGCACTTAAAAAAAATAACATTCAGCTAGTGACTACTTGAAGTGTGGCTGAGCAGTGTAGTGAAAGGATAATGATATTATTCTGTCTTGTATTAATATACAAAAAGGGAAAACGGCTCTCACTTAAAGCAGCTGGCTCATAGATCAATAAAATTTAACAAGTAGAGGCCATTCGCACCCAGAATCGGAAGTCCAAATTTTGCATATATATTAGACACAGACATACCTGGCAAAATAAAACTACTGCTAGTTCTTGGGTTCTCTGAAGAAACTCGATTTTGTCCTCCTTTTCTGACCCTTTTGCGCACGTTTCGAAGACGCTCCTCCAGGAAGCCAGTAGCAGGTCTGTGAAATCGACCTGGACTGAACCATGCTTCCTTGTGTTTAAAGAAAAAGAAAACAGTATTAAAAAGTGCAACACTGGCCCCATTTACATGAGTACATGAATGTGATTAAAGGAGTGTTTTCCCATCCCTGTTCCTGGTGGCACACCAGCATTACACATTTCTGAACTCTTCCTAATCAAACACCTGATTCAACTCATCAGCTCATTAGTAGAGAAATACAAAAATGCATATAAATACAGCAAAATCACATCCCTGTGTTAGACACTGTACTCACATAGCCTTTACCCTGGCAATCCTTAAGGTATGGAAACTGTTCAACTACTGATGAAGCCAGGGTGACTTTTGTACCTGCACTTGGGCTAAAAGAAACCATTTCATATTTTGAATTTTAACAATAGTACAAATGTACACACCAAGACATTTAATATATCCAAAAATATTCTAGCATTAAAATGTTTTACTTTACTTTGTATTGAAAATGTGTACTCACTTTTCTCCAAAGCGTTCAATAAGATGTGACACCAAGATCCGAACCATATGTCTCTCTTTAAGTGAAATGCAGTGCTTGTTTTTTCAATAGCATCTACAATACCTCTGCCATTGGGTGTTGCAAGAAGGATGTCTCTTACGCTCTAAAAAAAATTATATATATTTTTGTTTAAATTATTGTGTTATTTTTGTCATTCAACAACAAAAAAAGACAAGGCCTTTTCTAGCAACAGTCTGGTACCAAAACAAGAAATCATTAAACACACACAAACTTACAAATGCTGCTACTTGCTCCACAGAAAACTTGAGAAAAGCTCTTATCCAAATTAACTTAACGTATCTCGGGAGAGGCACGGACAAAATGGCGGTCGAGGTAACGTTAAAAAAATATATATATACGTTCAAATAGATACAAATGTAAAGTAAGTATAGTAAGTAGATTGCTCATAGTAAAATAATAACATCTACTGTCATTAATGTACAGTTAAACGAAAGCAGGAGCGGAAAATTTGTTAAGTAACGTTAACGTTATGTTCTGACAGAAGACCAAGCTAGAATAGTAAGTTAAACTTCACCGAATCAAACCCGTAGCTAATACAGCAAATAATATAATAAAGTAAAGTTAACATATTCAGAAGCAATTTTTAAAAATGGACTTAACTTACCTTTTCCCTTCCAAATGCCAGCGTCGTGATGACAGTGTGGCGCGCTTTCTTCCTAGTCCACTGAACAGAGAATTGTGTCGTCTGAGACGCAGTGCGGCTGTCATTCGGCCGTGAGGTCGAATCTCAATTGAGCTGAGAGCATAAAACTGCGTTTATACAGTAAAATCGTTAGAGAAATATTGAATATATGTTGATAACAGCCTCTATTAACAGAATTTTTGGAAATAAGACATAAGAAACCCAATAAAAGCGGCAGTTAAGACTTGAGGCAAAAAAACGCGAATATTTCCATATAAGCTCTTTTCTAACTTTTCCACCTTCCACGAAATCTCAAAATACTCTTGGATAAAAAACAATTGATAACTACTTGAAATTTGTATATTTACTTACCATAAACTGCATAAACGTCTTTTATTCGCTTCCTCCTGAATGCGCTAAGAAAATGGCGGCTTCTCCAACTGGTGTCGTCCGTGTTTTTGCGTGACGTGCGTGCTCTCTTTCACGTCCGCGTTCCCAACCCAGCACGCTGGGTTGCAGGTTAAGAACAACTTTCAACCCAAATTGGGTTAAATCAACCCAGCATTCTTACCCAGCAGTCTCAACCCAGCGTTTGGGTTGAAAAAACAACCCAGCATTTTTTAGAGTGTACTTACATATACTTTCAAAGTATTAGACTGTTCTGGAAAGGGCATCAGCCACGATGTTGTCAGTGCCCTTGATGTGCTGAATCTGAAGATTGTAGTGGTGCAATTTAAGGGCCCACCGCAACAAACGCTGGTTAGAAGAGGACATGTTAGAGAGAAAGGTCAGAGGGTTATGGTTATTGGAGTTGCACTGCTCTCAAGATAAACTTCGAAATCCTCCATGGCCCACAATAAGGCCAATGCTTCCTTCTCAGTGCTATATGACTTCTGATGCTTTAGGATGCTTTTTGGGAGAAGTAGGACACAGGGTGTTCAACACAGTGAGCATCCTCCTGGATCAGAACTGCTCCAGCATCAGAAGCGCTGGCATCCACTAGTTTAAATGGTAGGTCAAAGTCAGGTGCATTCAGCACGGGAGCATTACACAGGAGATCTTTTGCTGCTTCAAAACCTCTGTCACATTCACAGTTCCACTTAAAAACTCTTGAGGTGCTTGGCAAGTCTGTGAGGGGAGCAACTACAGATGAAAAGTTCTTGCAGAAGCCCCTGTAGTAACCTGACATACCCAGGAAATCGAAGTTCACGCTTGTTGGCTTTGGAAAGTTCAGAATGGCTTCTATTTTAGCTTCCACAGGCTTTACAAAACCATGGCCCATCTTTTTCCCCAGGTAGGTCACTGTGGCCTTTCCTACTTCACACTTTGGAAGGTTCAGGGTTAATGAGGCATGTGCTAACCTGTCAAAAACCATCTCCAGTGTTTTAACGTGGTATAGATCACAATATCATCAAGGTATGCATCACAGTTAGGAACATCTCAAAGAACAATATGCATTAGCCTCTGAAATGTGGCTGGGGCATTTAGCATCCCAAAGGCAAGGACGGAATACTGTAGGAAGTAGTCTGGTGTGGCAAAAGCACAGTCAGTGGCACTTGCCAGTAGCCTTTCAGTAAGTCCAGCTTGGTGACAAATCTAGCTGATCCCACTCTGTCCACACAATCCTCCATATGGGGGAGTGGAAAGGAGTCCGCTTTCGTTACCGCATTGACTTGGCGGAAATCTGTGCAGAAACGGAAAGTGCCATCTGCATTTGGTTCTAGCAAACAGGGGGAACTTTGACTATTTTGGGCCAGACCATGTTGCAACATATACTTAACTTCAATTTTCATTAAGTTACGCTTGGTTAGGTTAACCCGGTAAGGATGTTGTTTAATAGGTTTAGCTTGCTCAACATCAATGTCATGTTCTAGAACCAAAGTTCTGCCTGGTACATCAGAGAACAGGGATGGGTAACAATGCATTAACTGAACAACTTGCTTACTCTGATCAGGGTTTAAATGAGCAAGAAATGAGGGAAAATCTTTCAGCACAGCAGAGTTTTGCAACCTTCCACCAGTTTGCACACTAGCTTGAAGGGTCTTTTCTACATCTTACATTTCTGCTGTCACTGACACAGGTAGAACAGTCACAGGTTAGGTTGAGGGACAGGCTTTGAGTTGCTCACAAATCTCTTCAACATATTAATATGACATACTCTAGTCTTCCGTCGTTTGTCAGGAGTACTGATCACATAGTCTGTATCACTGAGTTTCTCTTTAGAACCCCTGTAGTCTCAATGCATCTGGCTAATGAGGGGTCTGTTTTCTGAACAGCCGCCAATTGTTTTCTGCCTACCCCTAAAACAGGATTTCGTTCAGCTACAGTATCTACATTACTGTTTTCATTTACAACAGCTTTTCTGACGATAAGTCACGATCATTTGAACTGTCTAGAAACGTTTCAGAGAGGTCAAGCACGTCTCTGAATTTGTGTCACTGTGCACGCAGGAAAGACAGCGGGAAAACAATGTGCTAGTTTTGAACAATCATTTGAGTTTGGTTCACTAATTACCACTGGCCATAGGAAAACATCTCCACCAGCGAGATCGTTTCCCAGTATAACGTGTACTCCATCGATGGGTAAACATGAACAAACCCCAAGCCTTACAGGACCTGTAACCAAATCTGACTTTAAGTACAGGTCGTGTAGGGCATTGCATGCCGATACCTCTTATCAAAACATCAGCGGCAGAATAATTAGACCGCGAATGTCAGGGATGTTGTATGGAAGAGGCGAGGACTCAATGATGCAGAGGAATGGGCTTTTTAATGGTAATAATAAAACAAAAAACAAGACAAAACAAAACTACCCAGAGGGGGAAAAACAGACTTGACTTGACTTGACTTGACTTGCAGGGAGCAGGGAGCAGGGAGCAGGGAGCAGGGAGCAGGGAGCAGGGAGCAGGGAGCAGGGAGCAGGGAGCAGGGAGCAGGGAGCAGGGAGCAGGGAGCAGGGAGCAGGGAGCAGGGAGCAGGGAGCAGGGAAACATGAGGTTAATACGACGATGATTCCGCACTGGACTGCAAACACAAGGAGATTAAATAGGGAACAAACAAAAGAGGGTAACGAGGGAAGACAGGTGGGGCAAATGAACCAATAATCAGGAAACAAGGTGGGCGGGGTTAGACAATGGACACGAGCACATGGCACAAAGAAACACTTAACAAGACATGTGCTCACACCAAACATGACATGAACATGCAGCTAATGAGAACTCATCAGCTGCATGTTCACACAAAACATGACAACATGACGTAGCATGTAGCCAGTGAAAAACACCAACCACGTGCTACACAACATAAGACAAAACATAACATGAAAGCACACGGCCGATGAAAACATGAACCGTGTGCTACACAGACAGAAGAGCACAAGCTCACGTGACAAGACAGAGTGACAAAACAAACACGGAGCATGAATGTCCGAATCCCAACACAAAACTGAAACCCAAACTAGACCGAAGTGCTGGGATCCGAACACCACGCCCGCACACAAAACACAAGGACAGAGCACGCAGCTCGAGCATGCTCAAAGCTGCGCGCTCACACAAGACAAGACAAACAATACAGGAGTGTCAGGGCTCTGTCACAAACCAAGAGAAAACTAGACCGAAGTGACAGAACCCTGACAGCGAAGGCAAGACTTCCCCCCGAATAAGCGACTGGACTAGGGCTGTGAATCTTTGGGTAGGCAGCGAATCGATTCGATTCACGATTCATATGTTTTCGATTTGATTCAAGAACACTTTTTGCCAATTCAGAGCGATTCTATTCGAGATGATTCACATTAAAATTCGATGCGATTCGATTAATTAGATTCGATTATGCATTTTTTTCATATCCATTCATAAGATTATTAAAATGCTTCCCCTAATGTGTCTTTGTCAGGGTGTGAATTACACAGTGGCCTTCAGAGGTCAGAGAGTGGGCAAAAAAAACGGTAACACTTTACAATAAGGTTCATTAGTTAACATTAGTTAACTACATTAGTTAACATGAACTTCATTATCACTGCTATGCTGATGACACTCAGCTCTACCTTTCATTCCAACCAGACGACCCCACAGTAGCTGCACGAATCTCCAGCTGTCTGGCTGACATCTCTGCATGGATGAGTAAAAATCACCTACAGCTCAACCTGGCAAAGACTGAGTTCCTCATCTTTCCCGCCAGTCCCACTATGCAACATGACTTCACCATCCAGCTAGGTGCATCCCTGATCTCCCCTTCAAAATCAGTCAGAAATCTTGGAGTTACATTTGATGACCAGTTGTCCTTCAGAGATCACATTGCTAAGACAGCTCGCTCTTGCAGGTTTGCGCTCTACAACATCAGGAAGATCAGACCGTTCCTAACAGAACACGCAACACAGCTTCTTGTCCAGGCCCTGGTTATTTCTAGACTTGACTACTGCAATGCGCTTCTGGCTGGACTCCCCTCTTGTGCGATCCAAACACTTCGAATGATCCAGAATGCAGCGGCACGTCTAGTCTTCAACGAGCCCAAAAGGACCCACGTCACACCACTCTTCATCACTCTGCACTACCACTCGCTGCTCGCATCAAGTTTAAGTCGCTGACGCTTGCCTACAGAGCCACCACGTACTCAGCTCCTGCATACTTTGACTCGATTCTACGTCGCCACACCCCCACCAGAAGCCTTCGTTCAACCAAGGAGCGAAGGCTTGTGGTACCTTCACAGAGAGGCAAAAAATCCCTCTCCAGAACATTTTCATTCAACGTTCCCAGCTGGTGGAATGATCTGCCCACCGCCATCCGAAATGCGGATTCATTGACAACATTCAAAAGTCAACTAAAAACTCATCTCTTCCGTGAGCACTTAACCTCCTAAAAAAAAAATTTAAATAAATAAATAAATAAACTTTCCTTTCCTCTTTTCCTCCTCTTTCCCGCCCTACTCTAGCCTGTGCTACACTGAGAAATGTACACGGACCAAGTATATCCAGTATTTCTTGTGATGATTCTGAAAGAAAGCGCGCCCTGTCTACGGTTGCTATAGTATCGGATGCAACTTTAATGCGCATCTGATTGATAGATAAACCGCACACTCTTATTTCAGTGTTTTTAATGTTGTAGTTACTTTAGCAGTTTCCTTCGTATATTCAGTTAAACGACATTAAGTTAAATTTCATGTAGGCTATCATTCATCAGAACTGTGCGTATGCATTTTAGACAGTTACAAATGTGTTTGCTCCATCCATGCAATACATGTGCATCCTTGAATAAGCAGGGTTTTACTTCAACTGCTCAGGTATGACCCATTTTCATTAAATTTCAGTATTTTTTTTTATATAAATGAGCTACGGACGGAGCGCAAGAGCAATCCAGTGAAGGTGGTGAATTGCGATTCATGAGATTCTTAGCATTTTAAATTGAGTATCGACCAAAATCAACGATTCACGATTAAAAAATACATGTTTCATGTTTCAAGACCAGGATTTGTAATCGAGAAAACGAGTGAATCGTTACACCCAGACTGGACTGATCTAGTGTCTCTCACAATTTTCACTGGCTGATGAATGAGACACTGTACCATCCAGTAGAAATGGCTGATAACCATGGGTAGCAGTAGTGGAATTAGCAATGTCTCCTAACGTGGCAAACTCGACGTACGTTTGTTTGGCAGTTTTAGCATGGGAGCAAAATCGTTGTCTGTACGCCTCCGGCACTAACTCATACGCCCTTAAAACAGCGGCTGTGACGATGTCATAGAGACTGTAATACTGCACTGCAGAAACAGGGCCCATATCTTTCGGCCATGTCAATTTTGTGGCGATGCGTTCAAACGTGACAAAATATGCGTCCACCTCGCTCTCTCTGAATGGGGGAACAAGTTTGAGATAGGCCTACTTGCTAACATTAAAGTTTCCATTAGCCTCAGCTGCATTCAAACTCTGAGGGGCAGCAGCAGATGCGCTACCAGCTCGTGACCGAAGCAAAAGAATAGGTCTATCCTCCAGTTCCGGACCTTTCACTTCTACCTGATGTAGTTTTAAACCTCTATGACACGCAGCTTAATTAGTAATGTCTCACGCTCCACTTGCTTGATTCTGAGATTTAGCTCTTTCATTTTAATTGCTAACAATGGATCGAAAGATGGCGTCGCAGCTACAGCAGGAGGGCCCTCATCTGACATGGCTCCACCTGCCACATCAGACGAAACCTCCCCCTCCATAGCAGCGTATTCTGGTCAAATCCCAGTTTCCACAAGCATATCACGCTAGACATTCTTAATAGTATTTTTTGCTGCTTCCCTAGGAAGGCATTTTAATAACATTAACATTAAAAAAAGTCAGCTATCAACAATAAATCAACTTTTCTACAACGTTCAAAGACCTCTGTGGTAGGCTGGAGAGTGAATGCAAGCAAATCAAACTCCATCTACCACAGTTTCCTCACCCGCCAAAAACTGCCAAACAGCACAAAAAGGAGACTTATCTCACAATAGATGAGTCTCTCAACAATTTAGTTTAAACGAAGAGACGAGCCCCCACTTGTTACGTTCCCCTACCCGTCTAGAGGTCGGGTGGGGAGGTAACAAAGGAACAAAGGAAAAAGCATAAAATTAGAAAAAGGGAAAAAAAGACGAAGGCGAGAACACACTTCAATCCTCTGTCCCAGAGTGAAGATGACACTAGACGATAGGTCAAAGCAAGGATTTTATTATAAAAGAAAAGAAAAAGGCATAACATAGAATATTGGGGAGCAATGGCTCAGGGGAGAGCAAGGCCAAAATAACAAACAAAACAGTTCTCTAACTAATTTAGGGAAGGGTTGTTTTTTATCCCCTTTTTCTAATTTTATGCTTTTTCCTTTGTTACCTCCCCTCCCGACCCCTAGACGGGTAGGGGAACGTAACACCTGGTTTGCCTGGTTGCATCCTGATGACTTATTTTAAGCCATGCTTAAAAATGGCCCAATAACGCCACTGAGATATTGGGTCATGTTTTTTGGATAGCTCCAGAGGGAAAAAATGAGAAAGGGAGGAGACAGAAAGAAAAAAAGATCTCTTGTACATTCCAAAATGTGTTCACACATCTGACCTTGCCAGGCTGAATATATGATTAATTGTTGTGGTGATTATATATATATATATATATATATATATATATATATATATATATATATATATATATATATATATATATATATATATATATATATATATATATATATATATATATATATATATATATTATTATTATTATTATTATTTTTTTTTTTGTGTATTAGAACAATTATTTAAGGTGATACTCTCCCAGTTTATGAGTAAATAGTTGATAATGATTCAGTATGAGAGAAAGTCTCAGCTACTAATGTACTGGACTAGTAACTTACGATACAGTTGGTTGCATGTAATTTGCAGCCAGCCTCATAAGTTCCCCTATATGTCATTCCACTCTAGCATAATACTACATTAGTGAAGTACTTTAAAATTTTCTGATGCTTAGTATGATGTAATATATCATATTATGTTGAAGAATTTAACATTCACATATTGATGGATTAATGAAATCTTTCAATCATTGCTTGGCTAATATGACTATTGTGACATGTGCAATTTGATGATTGTAATTTGAGATACCCTCTTGGCCTTGGAACCATCTAATGCCAAATAAATCCCTGGTTAAGTAGTTGGAATGTCCTTTGTCTGAGATGAATGGTCTTATTGAACTTACATTGTATGAAATATAAGAGACCAAATTGGAAGAGAGAGAAAGACAGTGGCAGATTGATAGTGATCAAATCAGTAGCTCAATAAAGGAGGCAAAAGCTTGTTGATCTGACAGAGTCACACTATTCAAATTGACAGCATTTCTCTCGGTTTAAATGACCAGCACTTTTTGGACAAAAAAAGATGAGGAACTCTTCTGCATACTCAACATTCTGTTTTTAGTGTCAAGCTGTGAAACTGTCAAATTACCTTAGTGTGTGATTCCATCTGTGCTGCTGACAAGTCTGTCAGAGATGGGATTTAATCTTTTAATAACTGTGCTAATGTTTTTCTGCATCCGTGACCACATCTGTCCATTCTTACTAGTTAAACACACTTTGGAAGAGTGGAGGAGAGACAAATAAAAAAAGGTATAGTTTCACTCTTGCAGTACCAAGAATAAGCAGCAATATAAGCAAACTTTTCTTTATGAACATAGAACAGAATAGGCCTAGACTTTGAAATACATTTTCTGATAATATCTTAAACTCGGACCAGACTTTATATTATTGATCACAAACAGTCACAAAATACCTCAGAATCATTAAATGTTTGATTTGTTTTACATAAAGATATGCTTGTGTCTTGAATCATGCTGAGGTTCCTAGGTTAAAGGGCTCCAGCCTTTGAAATATTTAGTCACTACAATCAAAATAAATTTTGTGTTTTCTCTGTGTAATATTTCCTGTTGAACAAGATGGTTGTTAGCTAATCAGCTAATTAGAACCCCTGGGTTTAATTAGGGCATTAGAACACATATACACTCACACGCACACATTTAGACCATCAACATCTCGCTGCTCTGTCAGAGTGCTTGTTAATTACTTCAGTGTTCATTAGTGACAGAGCCCCAGGCCTTAATTAGGGAACTGGATCCAAGAGGCATAAACAAGAAGTATGGTTGTGATTACAAACACACACACACACACACACACACGCACGCACGCACACACACACACACACACACACACACACACACACACACACACACACACACACGCACGCACGCACGCACGCACGCACGCACGCACGCACGCACGCACGCACACACACACACTCATGTTGGGTTTTCATGTTTTATGGGGACTTTCCATAGGCGTAATGGCTTTTATACCGTACATACCGTATATTCTATCCCCCTACACTGCCCCTGCCCCTAAACCTACCCATCACAGGAGACATTCTGCATTTTTACATTTTCAAAAAACATCACTTATTCTGATTTATAAGATGTTTTCCTCATGGGGACCAAAAAATGTCCCCACAAGGATGAGGATTTCGAATATTGCCATCTTTGTGGGGAAATTTTGTCCCCATAACGTAGGGATTACCAGTCCACACACACACACACACACACACACACACACACACACACACACACACACACACACACACACACACACACACACACACACACACACACACACACACACACACACACACACACACACACACACACACACACACACACACACACACACACACACACACACACACACACACACACACACACACACACACACACACACACACACACACACACACACACACACACACACACACACACTTCAGAGTCCCTTCAGAGTATATATATATATATATATATATATATATATATATATATATATATATATATATATATATATATATATATATATATATATATATATATATATATATATATATATATATATATATATATATATATATATATATGAAGAGTTCAGATGCAAAAGCCTCTAAGTGCCATCTGAAATGTTCTTCTTGAATAATCATTTTATAAAGCTTGTATATTTCAGTTAAATAATTTCACTTAAATGGCAATGCAAATTACCTATTAATTGTCATTTAAGTGAAATTACTTAAATTAAACATACAAGCTTTATAAAAATGATAATTCTAGAAGAATATGTCAGATGGCACTTAGAGTTCATATATATATATATATATATATATGAAGAGTTCAGATGCAAAAGCCTCTAAATGCCATCTGACATATTCTTCTAGAATTGTGGATTTTTACCTGATTTTATTTTTAATAATTTCCCGATTCTGTATAAATGTACATTTCTACTTTTTGCAGATACTCATAATCCAAAGTGACTTACATTGCAAAGTATATTTTATCAGTTCATGGGAATCAAATCAATAACCTTGGCATTGCTAGTGCCATTCTCTACCGTTTGAGCTTTAAATGCTGTCAATTAAGAATAAATCCTGGCACAAGCTCAAAACAGAAAAGATCATAAAGGAAATATGGGTTTTACAAATAAGAGAATTAAATAGTCCTTTTTTTTTAGTAGATTGTTTTTCACCTGGTGTATTCCTTTTCTTCAGGTTCTGTTAATTACATCTGTGAATGTGCTTCTATGCACATGCATGCAAGCAAGTATCTGTGCTTGCAACAAGACCTTTATATGAAAGAATGGTCCACAGAGAAGCTGGACAGGTGGGTTCTGTATGTGGGAGGTTGGCTGAGTTAGAGTTTAGAGACCTGGTCCATGTGTGTGTGTGTGTAAGCATTCGTGTGTGGAGCGTAGAATTCAAAGCCCAGTGATAAATCATTCAGAACCTCCCTCTGTAATCACACACACTCAAGAGTTATGATGTATGAGCCATGTCAGAATCAGAGGCCCCATGACACACACACTTCACAAAGAACACAGGCGAACACACACACTCACACATGGTGTAAGAAGCAAGTGAATCCGCAGTGGTGTTTGGGTCTCAACAGGCTTCAAGCTCATCCTCTGTCTCTTTCTCTCATCTGTGCCATTTTGCTGTCTATGTCTCTTTCTCTCATCCTCCATAACTTTCCTCTCCTCTCAGATAAATATAAATAGCACCACAATCAATGTCTTTCTGATATATATATGCAATACAGATATAATTGCTTTTGCAAGCTAACTGGCATACTAAAAATGTTAATGAAGAATCACGGTTGAAAGAATTATTTAGTCTCCAATAGCTTTAAGTTTTGTCTCAGATGAAGGTTAGTTTGCTTCCCCGAAACATAATAACTTTTTAAAATTCTTATAGGTATGCTGCTGAAAAGAAAAACAGTAACACTTTACAAGAAGGTTGTATTAGTTAACATTAGTTAATGCATTAGTTAACATGAACTAACTATGAACAACACCTCTGTTCAGCATTAGTTAATCTTTGTTAACGTTAGTTCATAAAAATACAGCTGTTCATGGTTTGTTCATGTTAGTCCACAGTGCATTAACTAATGTTAGTAAGATTGTAATAATGCATTAATAAATGTGGAAATTAACATTAACAAAGATAAATAAATTGTTTATAAGTTAATTATTAGTTCATGTTAACTAATGTAGTTATCTAATGTTAAATAATTAACCTTATTGTAAAGTGTTACCAGAAAAACTAAACTGGCTTTCTCATTTTATCTGGTCTCTTGGCTGTTTTAGGCACTTTTCTGGGGAAGTTATTGACTGTCCAGATAAACCAGCTAAACAACTACTTGACCAGGCTGGGAAACCTAAGATCAACTAACCAGCGTAGGCTGATTTAAGCAGGGGTTTTTCAACACTAAAGTATGATTTCTGTTAAAAAGTAGTTGAATAAACGTGGCGGATTTCAAGAGCTGATTCCAAATCATCAGTTCTTATTCTGCTAGATTTATCCGCAGCTTTTGACACTGTTAATAATCAGATCCTGCTGTCCACCCTCTCATCACTGGGCATCACTGGAACTCAACTCTGCTGGTTTGAATCTTACCTCACAGGTAGGTCGTTCAAAGTTGCCTTTGAGAGGGGAGGTATCCAAAACACATTATCTGGTCACTGGGGTACCCCAGGGATCAGTTCTTGGACCTCTTATCAATATACACATCATTGTTTATCTCTTTGCACTGCCTTCCGGTTGTTGCTAACATCAATTTCAAGACATTGGGGCTTACCTATAAGTCCCAGGCTCTGCATCCCTCCTACCCCCACCCTCTCTTATGAGTTTACGTGCCCTCAAGGAGCCTCCGGTCTATACAGTAAGTGAGTGGCGACTTTGTATTAATATAACTTCTTGCGTTTATTACCTCTTTAGATGAATCGTTTGTTGTATTCCTCAATTGTATGTAAATAATTGTAAGTGGATAAAAGCATCTGCCAAATGAATATGTAAATGAATGGTTGAATAAGAAAAATTTGTTGAAATGTATAAAGGTTAGTGTGTCAAAAGGAGCATAAGGCAGACATGTTGACTCATCAGAGGAAGAGAGAGGGTATCAATGGGGACAGGTGAAAGTTCTTGGTCAGCAGTTTCCATAGAAATGCCTTGGAGAGGAGGAGAGTCTGACATGATGAATAATTTAAGATTCATGCTGACCGCTGGACACACACACACACACACACACACACACACACACACACACACACACACACACACACACACACACACACACACACACACACACACACACACACACACACACACACACACACACACACACACACACACACACACACACACACACACACACACACTAAAGGACAGGAGTGTATACTTGCTGACAACCAGAAAAACTATAGAGCACTCTGGGAGTGCACACTATCTACTTTCATACTATAGCTACCTTCTGTTCGCAGGCATTCATGTGACTTATAGCCTTTAAAAGTGTTTTAATATAAGATATGGCTAGAGTATGAGAACTCTAAAAATGCTGACTCATTAAGGCAAGTCTTTTTTACTGATTTTTGCAAGCAGAGAAGATGTTTCTTTTGCTGCAAATAATACTGCAGCGAGCAGCGAGGCTGAGGGACCGTGAGAGCGGGACGAGGCCGCGGTCATTAATGAAGATGAGCGCCAGCTGCGTGCCGCATCGGCCTCGTGTCTCATGGAGTGACGGGAGCATAAAGGAGGAGCGACAACAGTGAAGGACGAGAGAGGACCAGGTCTGGAAGTTATGTTGTGTTTTTTTTTGTTTTGGTATGTGTGTGTGCGCGTCGTCCGTGAGGGGCTACCACTTTTACTTTCAGTTTGTGTTTATTTTGAATTAAAGTCTTTTTTCAAAGCCTCCTTCTTCCCATAACAACAAACTCTACTACAAATACTTACAATCCAGTACGGTTTAGTGGTGAATTTAAAAAAATAAATAAAAAATAAACATGCAATCTGACAAAATGGTTCATTTATAAATGTAACTTGATTTATAATTAGGGGCCTAGCACCACGTAGGCACCTATTGTAATCTGTAGTCTTCTTCTTCTGCTCTGGAAGTCTATGGCAGCCCATAGAACCATTTGCAGGAAAGTTATGAAATTTGACACACATATGAGGACAGTCTGAACATAAAACACAGCGATTTTTCACCTCTAACTCAATCCCTCTAGCGCCACCAACTGTCCAAAATTGCACTCATGTTTATGCTAATAACTTTTGAACTGTAAGGGCTAGAAACAAACTTATTTTTTCCTCTGATTCCTTGACTCAAATTATTTTCGATTGAAAAGTTTTCTGCCATTTAGAATTTTCTGAAAAACCTCCTAGTCCATTCAGCAGATCATCTTCAGACCATGGCGACAAAAAATTATGGAATTCAAGTTGATTTGTCAAACGGTTTTCGAATAACGCGAAAATTTATTTTACAAAGAGCACGCAATGAATGTGAGGCTATATCTCTGCAGTGCTTTAGTGTATTCAGACCAAACTTAATGTGTGTTATGACAACTATGACTTGAGGGTATCTGTACAGTTTCGACACAGCGCAACCTAGTAGTCAGGAGATAAGAAAAATATATATTTTTGCTTCTAACTACGGAAAAGTGTGGCCAAAAACTGGTTTCTTTAGATTCCGTGCAGTATGCCATGTTGAACGATACCCAATTTCCCCCATATCGTCCATTTTGGGCATTGGTGATTTTGAATTGTCATAAAATGCTATATTTTACAAACACATTGACGAATGGTTATTACCAGAGAGAGAGAGGGTTGCAGACGTTAACCTGCCACATGGACTTCTTTTCACTTGCTCCATATAGCTTTATTCTGTGCTATTGTTGACACCTGCTAACCATTGGTGTGACCGTAGTTTACGACTAATCATTTTGTTTATAAAATTATTTTAGTTTAGAAAAGTTTAGAAAAGTATTGATATTAAAAGTTAATTGTTTGTACCTGATTGTATGTGTTTTCATAGTGTGATTTTTGGGGATTGTATTGAATCCAATTAGGGTCATTTTGACCCGGACCATAAGGAGAGTAACCAGAAATCGAACAGTGCACAAGGGTTAAACTTTCAAATACACACAAAATAATGTCAAAATGGCAGTCTTGGCAAGTATTCGTGTAAACACAGTCAGTTATGTTTTAAAAGTACGTAAACAGTTGAGAAAGAAAATGCATGTGTAACAGTATAATGGATCAGTGTGTCAGGTCTTAAAGTGACTGCAGCTTAATATTCCTGTCACGCAGACAACGCAGGAAACAGATGAGGATCCGATAGCGAGTGCTAAAGGTCTTTATTTCTGACACAAACTCAGAAGAACAAAAATGTGGCAGAATATCAATGAGAATGAGCGAAGTCCAGAGCATGCAGGAAGCCAGGAAGACAGGAACTCGGCGGAGCGAGACGTGACACAGGGACGCAATGCACGAAGACCAGGCAACGGAAACTCCAGGAAGCGGAAACCCACACACACGACACCAGGGAAGACAAACTGCACACGAGGACACTCAGGGACAACTGCAACGATTGACAAACACACAGATGGCAGGTAAGGCAATAAATAGGCAGGTGAAATGAGGTGCAGCTGGTGGTGATGATGATGATGATGATGATAGCAGTGATCGGTGACCACGTCTCCAAAAAAACCAAACACACATCTAAGAGAAATGAGCCAGTGAATCCATGAACCGTGACAGTACCCCTCCCCCTAGGAGCATCTCCTGACGCTCCCAGAGGAACCTACCTGTCGATTGTAATCATCGATAAGGGAGTGATCCAGTATGTCCCTAGCAGGAACCCAACTTCTCTCCTCCGGACCGTAACCCTCCCAGTCCACCAAGTACTGAAATCCGCGTCCCCTCCGCCTTGAGTCCAGAATATGGTTGACTGAATAAGTGGGTTCCCCATCTACGAGTCACGGCGGAGGAGGAACCGGAACAGGCAGATTAATCTGGGCATGAAATACGGGTTTTAATTTGGATACATGGAAGACGGGGTGAATTCTTCCGTACGCGGGAGGTAGTTTGAGGTGGACTGTCACCGGACTAAGGATCTTGGTGACAGAAAACGGGTCAATGAATTTAAGAGCAAGTTTATTACAAACGGAACGTAGAGGAATATTCTTGGATAAAAAAGCCAATTTTTTTGACCCACGACGTAGACGGGAGGCTTAGAACGGTGGCGGTCGGCTTGGGCCTTGGTGCGCGCCCCTACCTGAAGCAGAGTCTCTCGGGCTCTACTCCAGGTGTGACGACACCTCTGGACAAAGTTGTTAGCGGAGGGGGCCGTGACCTCAGATTCCAGACCAGGACAATTAGGTGGCTGGTAACCTATACTGCCTTCAAACGGAGATAGACTCGTAGACGACACTAGCAACAAGTTATGTGCGTATTCAACCCATGAGATCTTTTGGCTCCAGGAGGAAGGATTCTTGGACACCGAACATCGTAACGTTCTGTCAAGGTCCTGGTTGGCTCCCTCGGTCTGGCCATTGCTCTGGGGATGGAAACCCGAAGACAGACTGACCGTCGCCCCCAGTAATTTACAAAACTCTCGCCAAAATTTGACCACAAATTGGGGCCCCCTGTCGGAAACCACGTCTATAGGAAGGCCATGTAAACGTAAGACGTGGTCCACGACAGCCACCGCTGTCTCCTTAGCAGAGGGTAAATTAGGCAAAGGGATAAAATGAGCCGCCTTCGAGAACCGGTCCACGACAGTCAAAACGACAGTCTTGCCCTGGGATGGCGGTGATAAAATCTAGCGCAATGTGACAAAATCTTGAACGTCTCGAGCCATACCTGGCCACCAGAATCGTTGCTTAACCATACATTTGGTCCTACTAACTCCTGGATGACATGCTGCATTGGAACAATTACCCCATCGGACAACGTCGGACCGTAACCTCTCTGGTACGAATAATCAACTCGGTGGCCGGCCGGGTGGGGATGTTAGCCCTTCTAAGGCCGCTTTGACCTTCGATTCGATCTCCCATGTGAGTGTGGAGATAATGAGTCTCTTGGGAAAAATGAACTCGGGAGTAGACGGGTGTTCGGATCGGTCAAAAATGCGCAATAAAGCATCAGGTTTGATGTTCTTAGAACCCGAGCGGTACGAGAGTGAAAAATCAAAAGGTCCCAAAAAAAGAGCCCACTGAGCCTGCCTAGAGTTAAGTCTTTAAGCAGATCTGATATACTCCAAATTCTTATGATCTGTCCACACTAGGGCTGCTCGATTATGGAAAAAATCATAATCACGATTATTTTGGTCAATATTGAAATCACGATTATGTAACACGATTATTTCACATGACTTTGGGAATGTGTTGCATTTATTAAAAAGACACCTTTCAACAATTCAATTGAAATTGTAACATTTATTGTACTTTTTGAACTATTAAAATAAATAATATAACATATATTCAAATCAAAGTATAAAAGTATTCAAGTAAAAATGATAACCACAAATAAATAAGATCAACAATTTGGTTCGGCTAGATATGCTTTTCAGGTTTTTCAGGTACGTCTAACATTAGTTTTCAGGTACAGAAATGTATCAAATGTAAAATAACATTGCATATTTGAGTTCATAAATTAAAGATTAATCCTATTAAACTTACAAAAGCTATTCAATCAAAAGCAGTGAGTGATGTCCTTGTCTTTTGTTGTTTGACATTAAACAGACAGCAGTAAAGGCTACTGCCCCTTTAAGACCTAATGCTTGGATATGCGTCGTCTTTATCGACTGTATAAAGTTTACTTAAGGCATATACAGACTATGTCTGCTAGGATACTCATCAAGATGGACGTTGACATACGTTTTGTGTGAGTTTGTCCGTTCAAGAGCAAGACTTGAAAGAGAACTCAATATTTGCGCGCTGTGAGACGTGTGCGCGCTCTCGGATGAGTGCACAGAGACACATTTTCTCACAGCGCGCGCTACTTCTCATTCACGTCTTCTGGCACTAAATCCGGGTGAAAATGACTGGTCATATTCGAAAATATGGCAGCACTCGCATACATTGAACAAAGTTTACAAAGAGAGAATTATTTGAAAAATATGAAGGAAAAAAAAGGACGTTTACACGGCACCCCTGCTCTCGTCAGTTTTTGTTTCTTTATTAGATTGTCATAGGTCACTCTGTGTTTAATTTTCAAGTGGTTAAACAAATTCGTGGTGTTCCCTTGCGTTGCAGCCACTACCATGTAGCAGATCTTGCACGTAGCATGTTTCTGCTCGTCGTCTGATTCCTCGAAGCCAAACTGTTCCCAGACAACGGAATTGGTTTTGCCTTTTTTGATCACCAGACGCTGCTGTAACTGCCCTCCTTCTGCCATCTTTACTCGCGCAGAGTTTTTAAATTCCAGCGGATGATATGCACACGAGTCACGAGACTCACGACCTGAGAGAGTTTGTGGCTTCGGGAGGGGCTGATGTGCGCGTGCGCGTTTCATTCAGAACGCAAGACAAAATAAGAGTGTTCTTGCAAAACTGAACATGGCAAAATAATCGTTTTTTCTCGATTGTACTATTTTGGTGATCGTTGGGAGCCAAAATCGAAATCGAAATTCAATTAATTGCACGTAGCCCTAGTCCACACCATAAAAGGAACCCCCGATCCTTCTAACCAATGACGGCATTCTTCCAATGCCAGCTTGACTGCCAACAACTCTCTGTTGCCAATGTTGTAATTGCGTTCGGCTGATGATAAACGATGGGAGTAAAAAGCGCACGGATGCATCTTGTCGTCTGAGGAAAAGCGCTGGGATACTTACCTACCCCCACCTCTGACGCATCAACTTCCACCACGAACTGACATGATGGATCAGGGGCAATAAGAATAGGAGCTGAAACAAAGCGGCTGGAGAGGACGTGTCGATATTTCTCTCTGTTTCTCGTCAGTTATATATAAAAAAAATTCAATAACTGTTTCAAATTGGTTAAGTAACATTACCCACAGTTAACCTTTTGTTAATATTTATACCTCTGTGATTATGGTATCTTTCCTTAATCATCTGAAATATCTATGCGTTTAGTATGTAGTAATGATGCTGAGCACGTCTTGAATGCTTTCATTTATGTTTCACCATATATCCTGTTTTTATTAATAATTTGGGTGCATTTTATTGTTAATTTTGTGTTTTTCAAAATAAATTAATTGAATTCATTTTGAGGTCGCATTCATCATTCACAGCTGTTGAAATAGCCATTGTATAGGACATAAATTAGGTTAAACTACTGCATGTCCGCCCACAGAAAAATAAATAATTATAAAAATTAGCAACACAGAACTATTGATCCACGAACGTCGCAGTTATAATAATTGGCAACGCTGCGAATCTATGCGACAGACAAACTGTGCGCATGTCACAAAATTAGTCTGACTGAAAGCGTCAGCACATGTAAACACCAAATCGGTTTAGATAACGTCTCATGTAAACAGTCCACCGAATCTTTCAATTGGAATGATTTTAATCGGAATGCCAAAAAAGTGTGCATGTAAACGTGGCTAATGTCGTCCAGGTAGACATAAATTAACTGATCTACCATGTCTCCCCGCACATCATTGACGAGTGCTTGGAAAACAGCAGGAGAGTTGGACAGCCCGAAAGGCATGACCAAGTATTCAAAATGGCCCCTGGGGGTATTAAACTCTGCTTTCCATTCATCCCCCTCCCTTATGCGAACCAAATTATATGCATTACCTAAGTCCAATTTTGTGAATATAGATGCTCCCTGCAACCTCTCAAAAGCTGAAGACATCAGCGGTAAAGGATAAGTATTCTTCGTGATGTTATTCAACCCTCGGTAATCAATGCAAGGTCGCAGAGAACCATCTTTCTTACCCACAAAAAAGAACCCCGCCCCCGCTGTGGAATAGGAAGGACGGATGAACCTGGATGCAAGAGAATCAGAAATATATTTCTCCATGGCCGTAACTTGCCCTTAGGCGGAGACGTACCTGGCTGTAATTCTATAGCACAGTCATCGGGACGATGAGGTAGAGAAGCAGCCCGGGACTTACTGAACACCTCCTTCAGGTCAAGATACTCCGTGGGCACTGTTGACAGATCCACCGACAAGAAAAGAGGCATAACACTGATCGTCCCAGGTAGAAATGGCATTGTGACCCCAGTCAACCCTGGGGTTGTGCTTGACCAACCAGGGATGACCGAGGACGATGGGAACAAGAAGTGAGTCAGTGATAAGAAAGTCGATGGTCTCTGTGTGGTTGCTAGATGTAGTCAGAGTGATAAAGTCAGTAGAGTGGGTAATAGCTGGAAGAAATCTGTCCATTGAGAGCGTGCACAGTGATGGAGTGACGAAGGGGTTTAGTAGGAATCTGGAGCTGACTGGCCAAAGAACAATCCAAGAAATTACCTTCCGCTCCCGAATCCATCATGGCCTGGCAGCTGTAATACCTGTCTGCCCATTGCAGTCTTACCGGGAGGAGAGTGGTGGATGAGGATTTCCCCGACCTGTAACCGCCTGACAGTAACCTCAGCTCTACTGTCGGGCTCTATCTTTTAACCGGGCAGTTGTTGAGGAAATGCCCCATCCCACCCCAGTAAAGACAGAGTCCTCCTGTACGACGACGTTCTCTCTCCTCCCGGGAAAGCCGAGCTCTACCCACCTACATGGGCTCAAGATCGACGGTTGGGCTGACCGTGCTACCTCCGGAGTTCTCTGGAAACTCTGAGAACAGTCTGGGTTCAGAACGATGATCCCGCTGTTGAAGACGCACATCCACGCGCAGCGCCAACTCCATGAGCGCGTTGAGACTTATGGGAAGTTCCAGAGCGTAAATCTCCTTCTGCATACGGTCAACCAGCCCATGCAGGAAGATGCATGCAGCCAGTGTCCTGAAGTCAATCATATAGTCAGAGACGGGTCGGTTGTTCTGATGGAGATCCGCGAGCCTGCGGGCCTCCTCGCAACCCACGACCAAAAGACCCGTCTCATCTCGTCGGAGAGTGCAGGGAACGAGGAACAGCACGGATGTTGATTTTCCCACACCGCCGTTCCCCACAGAGCTGTACATCCCGATAGCAGGGTTAAAACCAATGCCACTCTTGACTCCTCTGTAGTGAATGTCCTTGGCTGCAATGAGAAAAACACATAACATCTTGTAAGAAAAGATCTACAGAGATCAGGCTCTCCTGCATATCTCTCGGGTGTTGGAGTGTGTGGCTCATGCTGGTAGTTGGTGTTGACTGGTTCCGGGGAAACGGCGGGCGGGGCTGGCGCAGTGGGTGATGTCAGCTGTTGAACTTGGGTGGTGAGCTCAAACACCTGTGTCACTAACGCCTGTACCGCCCGTGTTGTAGCGAGTACCTGTTCATCCTGTCGGTCCATACGCTGGTGGGTATTGGACAGATACTCTTGTAATTCTGCTGTTCTCGCTGGATCCATGTGGTCGATCGTTATGTCACGCGGACAATGCAGGAAACAGATGAGGATCCAATAGCGAGTGCAAAAGGTCTTTATTTCTGACACAAACTCAGAAGAACAAACATGTGGTAGAATGTCAATGAGAATGAGCGCAGTCCAGAGCATGCAGGAAGCCAGGAAGACAGGAACTCGGCGGAGCGAGACATGACACAGGGATGCAATGGGTGAAGACCAGGCAACGGAAACTCCAGGAAGCGGAAACCCACACATACGACACCAGGGAAGAGGAACTGCACACGAGGACACTCAGGGACAACTGCAACAATTGACAAACATACAGATGGCAGGTAAGGCAATAAATAGGCAGGTGAAATGAGGTGCAGCTGGTGGTGATGATGATGATGATAGCAGTGATCAGTGACCACGCCTCCAACACAACCAAACACACATCTAAGAGAAATGAGCCAGTGAATCCATGAACCGTGACAATTCCTGCTGCCAAATTATGAGACAATATTAAAAAATATCTATATGGCGTTTTGCCCCATGGTAATAATGTAAAAAATGTGACCAGTGAAAATGCTGAGTGATTAGTAACTTTGGAAAACCACTAGCCACAGTTGATTTTCCTTAAAAACCTACTTTTTCTAACTCCTTCTAGACTGTTTTTCTGATTTTCACCAAATTCGAGTCATCTTCAAACCATGCTGAGAAAAAGTTATGGATTTAACTAAACTGTTTTTGTACACCGCATCCACAAAGTGGACGACAGGATGCCAAAACGACTGTATCTCTGCAATACTTTGGTATATTGACACCAAACTTTGCATGTGTCATTGTCACCTCACTCTGACCACAGCACATCAATTTGGTCACAGCGCCACCTATTGGTCAAAAGTTATAAACCATTAAATCATATTACTATTGATTGTATTATAATTGTTCAGCCATTTTGCCTAAAATATGTCTTTAATTCATGGGCGTCGGAACCATTGTATATGGGTGGGACAAGACCCACCCACTTTTTACGATCAATGATATTGGACCCACTCACTTTTATCGTCTCTAACATTCAGCACATGTCTGTTTACCTAACCCTAATCGATAAACACTTATTATTAAACACATATTAGACGCTTTATTTCCACTTTTCTAATATTTTCGTAATTTGTATTGAAAATAAATGCCTTTCCGATTTGATATGTGATGGGAAAACGGAGAAGATTGATTTCGGCGAAAGCCGGACTCGAACCGCGGGTCGATTTGTGTCAAAACTAGATGCCGTGCGTCTTACCCCTACACTACTGTCGCTCTCAATGAAATGGCAATTGATTTATGTAATTTTGTCTTTCCGACCTATACGTTTACCAAGTAAAGCGGTATATTTTTACTTAATGTAATTGGCATCTACTTCAGTAAAAAATTTCTGAGGACCCACCCACATTTTTTTTGCTTCCGACGCCCATGCTTTAATTGCTCTAGTTGCAGTTGGTCTGATGCTCTCAGCCATGCTGGAATGATTTATGGTGCCTTATTTGTGTTTGGCCCCTTAATTGCTGCTTTCTGCTATTATTAGTGGCCAAGCACCGAAGGTACGGGCACCTATTGAAATCGTTAGATTTCTTATTATTATTCCACCATTGAAGTCTATGGCAGCCCATAGAACCGCTTGCGGGAAAGTTGTGAAATTTGGCACACAGATAGAGGACAGTCCCAGCATTAACCACATCAATTTTGGAATCTCTAAAACAATCCCTCTAGCGCCACCGCCTGTCCAACGTTTGACTCATATTTTTGCTAATAACTTTTGAACCGTAAGGGCTAGAAACAAAATACTTTTTTCCTCTGATTCCTTGGCTCAAGACAATTCGATTGCATAATATTCCCGCCATTTTTAATTAACCGAAAAACCTACTTTTGCAAACTCCTCCTAGGCCGTTGCTCCAATTTGCACGAAAATTTAACCAGATCATCTTCAGACTATGCTGACCAAACTGTATTAGACTCAAGATGATTAGTCAAACTGTTCTTGAATAACGCTCGAATTAAATCGACAAAGTGCCCACCAAAATGAAAGTCAGGCTCTATCTCCGCAACGCTTTAGCATATTTTAACCAAACTTGGTGTGTGTTATGCCAACCATGACCTGAGGCTGCCTGCAGCGTTTCGGCGCAGTGCCACCTAGTGGTCCAGAGATACAAAAATTTGATATTTTTGATTACAACTTAAGAAAGCTTTAGCCAAATATCACAAAACTGGTCTCTTTAGAGTCGGGGCATCATGCCGAGCCATACCATACCCAATTTTCCCATATCAGCCATTTTGGGCGTCTGCCATTTTGAATTTTGTCACAAAGTGCTATTTTTTACAAACGCATTGGCGTATGGTTACGAAACTCGGTGTGTGTCTTCGTCACCAAGCCCTGAAAGTACTCAAAAGGTTTCAAGGCAGCGCCACCTTGTGGACAAAAGTTATAATGAATTTTCCAATAATGCTAATAACTTTTGATTAAATTTGACTATTGTCATAAAATGGTTTTAATAGATTCCTTGGGTCATGCCAAGAACATAGATCCCAATTTTACCATATTTGGCCAAAAAATCTGTTCGCCATTTTGATTTCCTTTAGAAACCTACTTTTTCGAACTCCTCCTAGACCATTTGTCTGATTTTCACCAAAATCAAATCGTAACATCTTCAGACTATTACAGCAAAAAGTTATTAATTTCATGTCAACAGACAAAACCGTTTCCATATACTGCAGCGACAAAGTTGAGCCATGATGCCAAAATGACTCGAGGCTGTATCTCTGCAATGCTTTGACATACTGACACCAAACTTTGCCTTTGTCATTGTCATCTCACTCTGACCACAGCACATCAATTTCGTTACTGCGCCACCTATTGGTCAAAAGTGACAAACCATTAAATCATATTATTAGTGACTGTATACATGATTTTTCAGCCGTTTTTGCCTAAAAACATCTTAAAATGCCTTTAATTGCTCATTGTTGCAGTTGGTCTCACCCTCCCAGCCATGTTGGCATGTCTTGTCTTCTTCTTTGCGCTTGGCCCCGTTAATGGCTGCTCGCAGCTATATTTATTATTATTATTATTATTATTATTATTATTATTATTATTATTATTATTATTATTATTATCAAGTCATTCTATGAATCGTATAAGCATTGAAATAAACATTGCAATCTGGAGATGCAAATATGCTAAAAGATAAAGCCAATAATTGTACATTTAAACAGCATATTCTGTGTTTCACAAACTGGGCAAATAATCACATTTTAGTTCATTCTTTTCAAACATTTATTCATTCGATTGACCACTTAATCATTAATGTAATTACTACAATCACCTATAGGAGTCAGCACTAGCAGCACCTGCATTACTTTCTGAAAAAGGTTTTGAAACCAGTAATTCCCTCTGTCTAGTTGTGAAAAAGTAGCCTGACAAGCCAGACCCACATCAAGATGTTGGGTCTAGAAACTCACCATTGATAGGGTTCAATCCGAGGGGCGGGATAAACGGTTGTCTTTCAAATTCCCTCTGCACGCAATAGGATAGCGTCATGACCGCCACAACCAACCAGAGCGAAGAAGAAGGTGCAGCCGAGCCAATGTTAGTCGATAGACTTTCGCCGTATCCGGTCGGCAAAACTTCGAACATATCTTCAAGGACTTCAGTGCCGTTCTTTGTTCTTTTCTCAAAGAAAAGCTTAACTCCAAGTCTTAACTTCCAGAGTCGCGGCCAAAGCCGATTCAAAAGACCGCTTGTTCGTCAGCTTCTTTGTTTAGGAGTAGCACACAGAACCTCCGCAACTCTGCCGTGACGTACCGTCATTATGTTAAGCCCGCCCACCGACTCTACACACGCTGTGATTGGCCTGACCAGAGTTTGGTTTTTCCAGCTCTCAGGTCTACCGAGATTTACTAGACTACACTCGCGGCAAAATACATTTTCTGCCGCTAGGGTGCGTCTACATTTCTAGGCCAGTGAAAAAGGCAAATTTGGCAAAATATTCCTGCCCCTTCTTTCCACTTTTTACATCTAATGTATCCGTAGAGCTGTATAATAGAGGTGAAATTAAAATTAAAAGCACCAACTGCTCTAATTCCACTACAAAGGGAAAAATAGACTTGTCAAAAATTGGTTGTCAAGGTAACATGCAATCTGGTGGGACAGGTGTAATGGGGCATTTTGACAGTGTTCTGGGTTTGGGTAACTGAGGCAGGTTGTTTTGTATCAGTGGCTATGTGAAGCCATTTATAGTTGCTTTCACAGAATATATGTCACAGACACGTCAGGTTCCACCCTCCACCAATCACAGCGCACTCCTTCCCCAGAGTACTGATCACCATCACCTGCACCTCATCACCACACTCATCACCAGCACTACAAGACTCACAACCACACAGCACTCCACGTCCGGTCTCGTTCGCATATACTTCAGGCTATGCTTACCTCAAGGACTCTACTACTGATACTTACCTGTCTCCAGCGTGTCTCCTTCCTTCCGTGTTCCTTGTCTACTGTGTGGGTGTGTTCCTGTCCGTCCCTCAGTACTCCAGCGATCTACAGTCTCCAACGATCTCCAGTCTCCAGCGACCTCCAGGCTCCAGCGTCCTTCCATCTACAAAACAAAAGACAGTAACTCTCTCTCTCTCGTATCACCTTCTAATCTACCAACAACCGGTTTACTCACCTGCTCCACAACACCTGCTTTACTGTGGTCTAATAAACTACCCTTACCTGTTAACATCTGTGTCTGCCTCCTGTGTACTTGTAACAGAAGACCGGACCTTACCGAAGACCCAGTATGAGCCAACCGGATCCATTCCAGGAATTGGTAGATGCGCTTCGGCGTACATTTCCTCCACAACCCACTCCAGTTACTGTTCATTCACCTGCACCAGCAAACACTAACCCATCTGTCAACAACCCTCCTTCACTACCTCCGTATGCTAGTCCCATGGCCAAACCGGCGCCCTACTCAGGATCGGCGGAGAATTGCAGCGGCTTCCTGCTGCAATGCACACTGGTCCTGGAGATGCAGCCGCACTTGTACCCGAGCGACACTTCCAAGATCGCCTTCATTATCTCTCAGCTCAGCGGCAAAGCATTAATGTGGGCCGATTCCATCTGGTCACAACAGGCTGCGGTAACGCAATCATACACAGCGTTTATTTCCCACTTCCAGGAAGTGTTTGGAAAACCGATCACAGATTCTTCAGCTGGTGAGAAACTTTATAATTTAAAACAGGGATCCATGTCTATTTACGATTATGCTTTGCAATTCAGAACGCTTGCAGCAGTCAGCGGATGGAATGAACAGGCGCTGATAACAACATTTCGGCAAGGATTGGAACCTAGGGTACGGCCGCATCTCGCTGCATGCGAGGACTCCATCGGCCTTGAGAAGTTCATCCAGCATTCCATTCGCTGCGCCACTCGCATGCAGGCGTGCATCCAAGAGCACCAGGACCAGTATCCCTTCAACGTGCCCTTCCGCCGATCCGAACCCGTCAGCACCCCAGAACCAGCCCACGAACCCATGGAGTTATAGAACTCCCGACTAACCCCTGAAGAACGCCGCCGTCAGCTGACCCAACGTCTCTGCCTGTATTGTGGTGAGCCTGGGCATGTCATAGCTGCATGCCCCACACGACATCCGCGACCCATGGTGAGTGCCATTATTCCTGCTGATCATAAAATGAAACCACTCACCACTGTCGTCACCCTTACTGCCGCTAATGTCTCCCTTTCAGTGGTCGCGCTCCTCGACTCGGGGTCAGCCGGCAACTTCCTCTCCGGTGCCATCTGCCGCCAGTTACGCCTCAAGACCACTCCGTCTCCGACCACCTACAGGATCAGCTCAATAACCGGAAGACCCCTCAGTCGCAAGCACGTCCGTACCGTGGCTGGACCAGCCACTCTCCAAGTAGGGCTTTTACACCGGGAAGAGGCTCACATGCTGGTTCTGGAGGATTCGACTGCTGACGTGGTTCTGGGGCGCCCCTGGTTGGAGCAGCACAACCCTACCATCTCCTGGAAGACGGGCGAAATCCTGAAGTGGGGCGACACTTGCTTCTCTCAATGTCTAACTGAACTTCCTCTTCCATCCTCGTCTCTGCCTGATCTGACTCTCTGTGCCACATCCATCGAAAGTCCAGTTGAACAACGCTCTGTCGATGTCCCCAAGTGTTACGCCCCCTTCAGCGATGTCTTCTGCCCGCAACGGGCTTCCAAGCTGCCTCCACACCGGCCATGGGACTTTGCCATCGACCTGCTTCCGGGTGAACCAGTACCAAGGGGTAAGATATACCCACTATCCATCCCGGAGGAGAAGGCCATGGAGAAATACATCCAGGAAGCCCTCGCCCAAGGTTACATCAGGCCGTCTACTTACCCTGCTGCATCCAGCTTCTTCTTTGTGGCAAAAAAGGACGGAGGCTTGCGGCCATGCATTGATTATCGTTCCCTCAACAAAATCACTGTTAAGTTCCGGTATCCCCTTCCTCTCGTCCCAGCAGCCCTTGAACATCTCCGTGGTGCCACTGTGTTCACCAAGTTGGACCTCCGCAGCGCGTACAATCTCATCCGGATACGTGAGGGGGACGAGTGGAAGACTGCCTTTATTACCCCTACTGGACACTATGAATACCTCGTCATGCCGTATGGATTGGTAAACGCCCCCTCCGTATTCCAGGATTTCATCCATGAGGTGCTCCGGGAGTTTCTGCATCGATTTGTCCTAGTCTACATCGACGACATCCTCATCTACTCCCGGAGCCAGGCCGAACATTGCCAACACGTTGCGGAGGTCCTCAACCGTCTACGTCAGTTCCATCTGTTCCTCAAGGCCGAAAAGTGTTCTTTCCACCAAGCATCCGTTTCCTTCCTGGGATACCACATAGATCACAGTGGCATCCGGATGGACGAGAGGAAGGTGGAGTCCATCACAACCTGGCCAGAACCCACTACCATAAAAGAACTCCAACGCTTCCTAGGTTTCTCCAATTTCTACAGACGATTCATCAAAGGTTACAGCTCTATCACTCATCCACTCACCAGTATGTTACGCAATAAGCCCAAGTCTCTGTCCTGGACCCCGGCAGCCACCAACGCCTTCAGCCAACTCAAGAAAGCCTTCACCACCGCTCCCCTACTAGTCCATCCAGACCCGGAAAGGCCCTTCGTCGTGGAGGTGGATGCTTCCACAACCGGAGTGGGAGCGGTGTTATCGCAGCAGCAGGGGACGCCCAGCAGACTCCATCCATGCGCCTTCTTCTCCCGCAAGCTCAGCCCGGCGGAAGTCAACTACTCCATCGGTGACAGGGAACTCCTTGCAGTCAAGCTTGCCTTGGAAGAGTGGAGGCATTGGTTGGAGGGAGCCAAACATGCGTTCCTGGTGCTAACAGATCACAAAAACCTTGAGTCTCTTCGATCAGCCAAGAGACTAAACCCCAGACAAGCCCGTTGGGCTATGTTTTTCTCCCGTTTCAATTACACCATCACCTATCGTCCCGGTACCAAGAATCTTAAAGCTGATGCTCTCTCCCGTCTGCATGCTCCTGACGAACAGACCGAAGAACCAGAACCCATTATTCCAAGCTCCCTCATCGTAAGTCCTATTACCTGGTCCGAAGAAACCATCCCCTCCTCCAATGCCTCCACGAACCCTCCGCCGGGCTGTCTACCTGGCTTGCTGTACCTCACTCGGACACGACGCACTCCCACCATTCACTCGGCTCACACGTCACTTGGTACTGGTCACCCGGGGGTCAATGAAACCCTCTCGTTGCTAAAAGAACGCTTCTGGTAGCCAGGGATGGCTAAGGATGTCAGAAGGTACGTGCAGGGCTGTAGGGAGTGTGCCATTTCCAAGTCTCCGCGTCATCTTCCAGCTGGTAAACTCCTTCCTCTGCCCGTTCCAGAACGCCCATGGTCACACCTAGGAGTAGATTTCATCACTGACCTGCCGGTCTCAGACGGTAATACCACCATTCTAGTAGTGGTAGATCGTTTCTCTAAATCTTGTCGTCTGATCCCACTCCCAGGTCTGCCTACTGCCATGGAAACAGCTGAGACACTTTTCAACCAAGTTTTTAGATACTTCGGAGGACCAGAGGACGTTGTATCAGACAGAGGTCCCCAGTTCATATCCAGAGTATGGAGATCGTTCTTCTCACTCCTAGGTGTGGCCGTTAGCCTGACGTCGGGGTATCATCCACAGTCAAACGGGCAGACGGAAAGGAAGGTACAGGAAATTGGCCGCTTCCTACGTACCTTCTGTCATGACCACCAGGACTCTTGGAACCAGTTCCTGGGTTGGGCCGAGTACGCCCAAAACTCTCTGAGACAGTCGACCACAGGACTCACCCCGTTCTAGTGCGTACTCGGCTTTCAACCTCCACTGTTCCCCTGGGATGGGGAACCCTCCGACGTTCCTGCAGTGGACTACTGGTTCCGAGAGGGTCTGGGACTCAGCCCACCATCAGTTGCAACGGGCCCTGCGCAGACGCAGGATGGTAGCTGATCTCCGACGTTCTGACACCCCTGTCTTCCAGCCTGGTCAGCTGGTGTGGCTATCTACCAGAGATATCAGAATGCGTCTGCCTTCAGAGTCCCAGGTTCATTGGCCCATTCCCCATCACCAAGCAGGTCAATCCAGTCACCTATCAACTCCGTCTGCCACAAGGGTATCGTATACATCCCACTTTCCATGTCTCACTGCTGAAAGCTCACCACCCCTCTGTTTCTCCCACAGGACCTGACATAGTTCCCGCCGAACCCCCCCTTCCACTCATCCTGGAGGACGGTACGGCCTACAAGGTCAATGAGATCTTGAACTCCCGACGTCGTGGTGGTCAGCTGGAATATCTAGTGGATTGGGAAGGATATGGTCCCGAGGAACGCTCCTGGGTCCCAAGGAACGACATTTTAGATCCCAGTTTACTCCAGACCTTTCACGACAGTCATCCTGAGAAGCCAGCTCCACGGGGTAGAGGACGTCCACCACGGCGTCTGGGTTCTCGGCCCTCTGGAGCGGGCCGTGGAGGGGGGGTACTGTCACAGACACGTCAGGTTCCACCCTCCACCAATCACAGCGCACTCCTTCCCCAGAGTACTGATCACCATCACCTGCACCTCATCACCACACTCATCACCAGCACTACAAGACTCACAACCACACAGCACTCCACGTCCGGTCTCGTTCGCATATACTTCAGGCTATGCTTACCTCAAGGACTCTACTACTGATACTTACCTGTCTCCAGCGTGTCTCCTTCCTTCCGTGTTCCTTGTCTGCTGTGTGGGTGTGTTCCTGTCCGTCCCTCAGTACTCCAGCGATCTACAGTCTCCAACGATCTCCAGTCTCCAGCGACCTCCAGGCTCCAGCGTCCTTCCATCTACAAAACAAAAGACAGTAACTCTCTCTCTCTCGTATCACCTTCTAATCTACCAACAACCGGTTTACTCACCTGCTCCACAACACCTGCTCTACTGTGGTCTAATAAACTACCCTTACCTGTTAACATCTGTGTCTGCCTCCTGTGTACTTGTAACAATATACATTTAAAGAGGTGATTTGTTACTTGCTTTGAGAATAAAAAAATATAGATTTTTTAAAGAGGTATATAGTGAAACATTGTGTTACATTGTTATACAATTTCAAGGTTATAGGCTTTCAAAGAAATCAAACACATGACAAAAAATATACACACAGATACCAAATATACTAAATAGACTATATTAGTAAATAGACTTTATAATTTATTTTGTCTGCATGTTCTTTTATTTGTCTATTTGTGCAGAAGTGGCAGGTTGCCATAGCAATGCCCTGGTACCATTCCGTCACAGCTGGGATGAGCGTGAAGACTGGGGCCTGACCCCTGTGTGAACCTGGTGGGGTGTGATGCCTTCAAAACACAAGCTGGCCACTTCACAGTATGAGCCAACATATGTGTTCCACAGACAAGCCATTATACATGTGGGGGAGAGCTGAAATATAAACATAGACCTTCATACTGGTCGTTTACAACCTCTGTATGTCCTTGGACTCAAGACATAGTTTTGTTATTTAGATGGTGTATAAAATGTATTTCAGTTTATTTAATGGCTTTTTGACTCCAGTGTCACATTCTGGTTTTCATATGTAATATAGGCCTATATATATATTATATTATATTATATTATATTATATTAATTATATTATATTAATTATATTATATATACAAGATGTGTTATATTTTATTTCACATTGCCATCTCTTAGGCTTTTTTATTCTCTTACACACTTACCTCTTGTACACACACACACACACACACACAAGCACACACACACGCACGCACACACGCACGCATGCAAGGTGTCTACCTCTATGAAGCCAATATCAATATGGCTTACAGAAACAACAAATAATATTATGGGTGAGGGGATGTGTTTGTTGATGAGAATGAACATGTAGACATATCCGACTTAAAAGTCTTGTTACCATTTGCATCACCTGTGCACTGTTTCTATGCAGCATAAAGTTCTGATGCTTCATTTACAAAGCACACAAGCAAGCACATTCAAAGGATCTTTGCCATTATGATAGTTTGTCAACACAAGGGGCAGCATTGCTCTCTATCTGTCCTCTCTTCCATCCTGTAGTATTTTAGAATAGGATTTGTGGGAGAATGTTAATGTTTTAGCAGATTTAAGATGTTCTGATGGTGTATTGATGGTATCAAAATTATCTGGATCACAATAACCCTAATTTGCAACTTAAAGCCTAAAGTTATTATGACATACAACAATTATGACATGGATATACAACATAGCAGAGACAATCAGTAAACTACAGCCCCTGAAAACATTTGCACAAATTTGTATATATAATATTTAATAGCAATTTGTTTGCATATAGGGATCAGGCTGTATTAATAATATAATATAATATATGGAATAATATTTATTTGTATATCAAACATGATGCGATTTGGCTTTGTGTTATCTCTATCAACTGCCATTGTTAGAGGAAAGAAAATACAGAAAATATTTGTTCAGGTCAAGATCCACTGGAGTGATGACCTCTCATGGTTCGCTGAACGGAATGGACATCATTCTTACAAAACAATACCCTAATGGATACATTCACACACAAAAAACATCCTGGAAAAGCACAGCAAAACATTTACATATAGTCTGATCAAAAAGGGAAGTGGAAGAGCATCTGTAGCTCCTGGCTGGCAGTAATTGACTTGCATGTCTCTGCATTTCAAATCATGAATAGCTGTACCCAAGAGCTGTAATGTGTCATACAAGCCTGTAGAACCAGAGAAAGAGAGAATATGAGACACTGACAGATGATGGAATCTTCCAATAGATTACTATCACATGTATACTGTCTTAGTCTTAGCACTGAATACTGCTATTAGTAAATTAAAATGAATTAAATTAAATTAAAATAATTAAATTAAAAATGAAAATGCTGGACAATCCACCATATTCTTGATGGCCTTTACTTGAGCCGAAACAAGGGTCTACAAAGAAACATATTGTAATGAGATTTTTCTGTGTGCATGAAAACCACATCAACAAATAATCATTCATAAGACAAAGAGGGGTTGAAATGAGGCATGTCCCTAAGGCATCAGATATCACAGCTGCAAACTTCAACAAGGGTCACCAAAATGTATGAAACGTATTACCTCCATCTCTGCATGTGGCTGCAGGGCTTTGAAGAAATTCCCATTTGAAACTGTTTCGGAGGTGTGGTGTTGGTTGTACAGTGCATAGTTTAGGAGCATTCAATCATTAAGATGGTTCCTATGAGGGCAAAAAAAGTAATTTAACTCTGTCTCGTGTTGGCCTGTCACACAATATCAGTCCTGAGAACATGAGCTATTTTGTCTTCCACTAGTATACTGTAGATTAACAAATGAAAACTGTGGAGCCAGCCGTAAAAACACCCAAAGCTAATTTAAGCATAAACAGATGTATACTTTTTGTTTAGCTCCTTTTTCCTTTATAATCCTGTGAGGACCTGTTATCACAACACAGACAGCACTGACAATTGCCTTCAGCATCTTCTTAGTAGATGGGGGAATTTTTGGTTGTTTGAATGCGTTTTGTACTATAATGTTTATTTATTAATGTATATTTTACTTATTTTTTTGACTGATTTAGCTATATTATTGATAAGATTTGAATCCAGGATGTTGTAACTGCGGAGTGTGAGGGGAATATCTCTGCAACCATCTTGTTTAACTAAAAATTGATTGCCTTTCCAAAATAGGCCCTCTCAATTGTGATGTGAACCAGTGACCTAAGGATGATAAAAAAAATATCCTAACCTAATGAGATGTTGGTCATCTTGGTCAGCCCCCTGTGGCATTGGGAAAAGATTAAATCGCTGTTTACGTCGCTAAGCTAACAGGCTAACACCATGCTAATCCCACTAAGCGGCTGTTTATGTAAACGCTCGAGCCAAGGAATCCCTGATGAGGGCTTTATTGACCTAAGGCTCAGACATGTGCGCGCACACCTCCACGCATTTAGATCACTTCACAGTTCCATGGACGTGTCAATGGAGGGATGGACAGATGGTCCCAAAGGTACTGAAATGGACACACACACCCTGTCCATTTCTCCGATCCTTATCCCCATACAAAAACAGAAAAAACAAGATGTTAAAGGGATAGTTAATCCAAAAATAAAAATTGTGTCATCATTTACTTCATTTACCCATAAGTGGTTCAAAATGTGGGTTTATTTAAATATATATATTTATAAATATATATATATATATAATATATAAATATATATATATATATTTTGAAGTGATTGAATGTTGGAAACCAGAGTTGACGGTATAGCCATCGACTTCTATAGTAGGAAAACAAAACTATGGAAGTCAGTAGCTACCAACAACTGCACTGTAAACCCTAATGCTCAAAATAACTAATTGTTTTTTAGTAGGGTAAACATAAATTAAACAAATTAGTTCAATTAAATTACAGAGTATATAGAACTGTCTTTTTCTTTTGAGTTCACAAAACTAACACATTTTAAGTAATCTGAATTGTTTAAATGTTTTGAGTTTTATGAACTTTATGAAGATTTCTATTTCCCAGCATGCTTTTCCATGACACTTGAAAGTGAGAGTAAATGCTAAAATTAAGTGTTAAATAATGTTTTTGTGTGCAAAATTAATGTTAAGTGGTAGATTTATTAGTGTTTAATGTTTTATTTGGGTTTACAGTGTGTCTAGTTACCAACATTTTTCAAAATATCAGCAGAACAGTACAGAAGAACGAAATTCACATAGGTTTGGAACAACTTGAGGGTGAGTAAAATAATGAGTTTTGGGTGAACTATCCTTTTAAGCTTATTTGATTTCTGAAAATGTAAATATGATTTCCAATGTCATTGTGTATTAAAAAAAGAAAGACAATTTAGGTTTTGTGTATTTTGATTATAGTAAATGCACTGTGATGAACTATGGTATGTCATACATATAAAACTACATTTATCCATCAATGCACACTATGGATTTTAAAAGCATGAATGTTTCACCAGTCATTACTACATATTCAGGTCTTTAGTGACCTGGATCTATATGTAACACGGATGGATCTCTACCTGACGCTATAATATAAAACTCTCCTGATATTAGAGTAACAACAAGAATAAAATAAAGCATGTGTTGTGACCTTTTGGAGCTTTTGAAGGGTTCAGTTTGAGCAGATGTTTTATATCATCATCACTGTCCGCGTCAGAGCTCTTTTCAGTACATTCAGCATCTGGCTCATGTTCGCGATCTCAAACATATTGTCAAAACTATCCTTTTTAACATCAATATTTTAATTGCTGACAACGTCTTCACCAGATCCCCCATCAAGTGACAGTGACACTAATATTTGACTGTGTTTAGTACTTGTGTTCTGTGTTCAGTGCTTGTTCTGCAGTAAATCGCTGAACCATTTCAAGATTTGCTGATGATACTTCTTATTCTTTTGTTTTCTGCCTGCAGTAACTATGAGCGAAACGTCACTTTTGTTGTGGCACAGATGCCACACTTCATAAATTCATATTTGTGTGCGACAAACACTCGCTGCAATGTTCTGGGAATGTTCATATATGGGGGTTTAGATAATAGTTTATTATCTGTATTTGTTTTGTTTTTTTAAGTACATTTTTTTATTTGTAACAAAATAGTATGTTTATTATAATATTTTCTGTCTATGCCATCTACAAACTGATCGACTGACATCCATTAGCCTCAGTAATCTTATTAAGAGGCAAATACTATCTAAACAATTCAAATGTACTGATATGTATTTGCAAATGTTTATTTTCAGTTAAAGACATTCAACACACAGTTATTAGTTTGGCATGATTACATTCCCACTGTGTTCTTCTACCTATTTAGACAGAAATATAATAGACTGTCCTAAAAATAATCTCTTGATGAAATTGATGAAATGATTAATAGATTTATCATATTGTCTCTTTTGAGCGATATGCATTTTATGTATTTTAGCTTGAACAGACTTTCTGAAGTTTTTTTTGTTGACCTCCTTCACATAATTTGATTGAGCAGCCAGCTGCCATTTGGCTATTGGCGGTTGTGTCTTCAGCCTCTCCATGTCCTGTCTTAGTATTGCCGTGACTGCGTTAAGTTCCTGTCAGGATATTGGCTGACAGAGTGTTTAGCATGCACGCTAGGGTCTGGTGTATAAACGACCAAAATGCCAGTCTATAGATCATGAGGGGACTAAAGATCACATCACCGGCCACACAGACACATGGGTGACACGTCACGCTCCGATGGAATGATCCCTGCCAACGTCCGGCAGTGATGGTCAGGGTAAAGACAGCTCTGTCATTAAATGCTCGCTTGTACTGGGAATCACTTGGCCACTGTTGCACAAATTATAATGTGGGGAGGTAATAGTGCCCAGGTGTGAGCCTAAAATCCCAAAGAGGTCAGGATCTGCAAATAGACCTAGGCTGTCTATGCAAAGTTTTTAAAAATGAGGAGCCTACGGAGGCTTTCTGGTCCAACACTAAACAAAACAGCAGAAGAGCCTTTCTAGTTTACTCATCCTCACGATGAGCTATTTGTCTGTAAGATTAAATGCCACTAGAATTTAAGTGGCAAGACAAGGGAAGGAACTGCCAGAAGGTTTCTGTTAATCGCAGACCTCTCAACAGTTGATAACTTCTTTTTGTCATTAGACATATATTCTGATGATCATGGTGGTCAATGGCCAAAAATATCACAAGTTATATTTACTACTGTAAATGCAGAGATTTTAAACAATTTAAAAGGATAGTTCACCCAAAATTTAAAATTGTCATAATTTACTCATGCACCCTCATGTTGTACCAAACCTGTATGACTTTATGTTAACACTAACAATAAGGTTTCATTAGTTAACATTAGTTAAATACTTCAGTTGACATTAACTAAGAATGATCAATACTTCTAGAGCATTTATTAATCTTAGTTGATGTTAATTTCAGCATTTACTAATGCATAATAAAAATCTAAAGTTGTATTTGTTAACATTAGTTAATGCACTACTAACATGAATAAAAATTAACAACTATATTTTATTAACTATAACATTTACAAAGATTGATAAATACTGTAACAAATGTATTGCTCATTGTTAGTGTATGTTAGTTAATACATTAACTAATGTTAACAAATGAGACCTTATTGTAAAGTGTTACCGGTTTTATTTCTTCTGTTAAAAGCAAATACAATTTTTTTGTTAATATTTCAGTGTTATTTTTTCATACAGTGAAGGTCAATGAGGCTAATTGATGTTCGACTCTCATTGTATGGAAAAAAAAAATCTTCTTATGTGTTCTACAGAAAAACAAAAATCATACAGGTTTGGAATGACATAAGGGTCAGTAAATATGAAAGAATCTAACATTTTTGGGTGAAATGGAATCCCTGTATTGATCTTATTATCCACTTGTCTATCATAACTGTAAGACTTAACCATTTTAATGTCTCTAGTGCCCTGTCTTCCAAGTCTACTGTAGATCAGCACCTGGTCCATGCCATCCAGTCAACTATGAACACTCGTTGCCTTGTGGGAGATGTAGTTTGCATTTCATTCTGGTCTCATGCAGGTGTGTGTCAGGTGCGACTTGGCTTTGCCTAGAGGGGACAGACAATAATTACTCTTGCATAGCTTCACTGTAGATGTCTGACAGCTTGTCTATCTTTGCCTTTCTTTTTTTTGGTAAACGACATTTAGTGTGAGAGTGAGTAGGTGTGTGAAAAAGACATGATGTTTCAGTTCATAAACATAGACACTGCCGCCCCGGGTTACATTTCCATTCTTCTGAGAACAAGAATATCATTATTACTCAGACACTGACAGTGTGACTATTGTTGGCATTAACAGGGAGCAGAAAAGCAGTTGTTGAAAACCATGATGTACAAATTATAACACTAACGTACCTCCAGCCTTACAGCCATCCTTATCATTGATGACCGTACCTTAAAATGAGCATAACTGACTATTGGTCTGCATATTTTTTATATGACCTTTATGAAACAAATGCATTTCCTGAAGCTAAGCCTATATTTATCTTGAAAAAGCATACACTCTTAAATGGATTGATTACATTTACTCTTCTGATAGCTGAAATCTCCATAACATGTACGACAGAAAAAAATAAAATTAAAAAATTAAATCATCAATTTGTCACACAGAGGACAAATTGCACCAAATCCGCATAGACAATGTTTAAATGGTAGGCCTGTCAAAAGGCATGTGAGCATAATTTTTCATTTTGATCTTATGTATGCCTTGTGTGTGAATTCTTTGCAAGGAAGAGAGACTATTTCCTCAGGGCTAATTGGTGCAGGTGAGCTGAACTTGAAACAGAATCAGTATTATCTGATGAACCTCGGTTTTGCTTGTAGGGAAAAACTGACTATGGAAATTTCCCCCACATTTCATCACCTATCCTTTTTGTCTCCCTCTTTCTTGCACTTGAAGGGTATTTTCACATGACGAGCATTAATAGAGTATTTATTATATTATATTATACTATATTATATTATATTATATTATTATATTTTATTTTATATTATATTATATTATATTATATTATATTATATTATATTATATTATATTATATTATATTATATTTATTATATTATATTATATTATATTATATTATATTATATTATATTATATTATATTATATTATATTATATTATATTATATTATATTATATTATATTATTATATTTATTATATTAATTATATTATTATATATTATTTCATCATTTAAAGTTGCTTGTCCATACAGGCCGTTTGACTGGACTATTGCAAATATATTTAGAATTAGTTTTTTTTTAAATCAGGTGATTGTAATTCAGATAATTGTAAATTCACGATTGCTCCTCTAAGTTACAGACAGAGGCATATGACTCAAAAATTTGCCCTACAGCTGCAAGCTTTTCAGATAAGAAATATACCATAATGAATAGTATATATATAGTTTCTGTGTGTATGTGTGCATTCATTTTCTCCCCTCATATGAATGGTTGTGTCCTTATGGATATAATCTAAGATGCTTTGTGTATTTAAGTTATTGTGGTTCCAGTCATTTCAATCAAGCAGTGGCACTCACATCAGTTAAGTTGTAGTGAGACGTTCTGCGAGGTGTTGACAGATCGCACAAAAAGAGCATGCTAAAACGTTCAGTCCATCTCCACAGTTACCCGATCTCCTGCACAGACGAGAGGTGCCTCATTGGCTGCCAGGCTGGGGTCACTGTGAGGTTAAGACAGTGTGATGGATGGACCTCTCTCTTTCTGTCCTTTTTACTCTGTCTGCCTCTCTCTACCCCCCATTTCTTCCTCTTATTCTGTCTGATTCTCGCTTGAACACCCCTCTGTAATGTTCTTCTTATATCAGCTTTGCTCTAGTCCATTTTAGGCAAAACTATAGGCTTCATGTATGACAATGAGAGTGAAAATCGATGCATATTCTGTTTGTGTTATCATTATAGTGCAGTTTGTTTTACTGAAAGGACAGTTGACTGAATAATCACAAGAACACAAAGAAAGACTGTGGAAAAGTTAATGTTTTTTAATAACCTGAGACAACATGTCTTGTACATTGCTTTCTACATGTGGTCCAATTCCATTATCAGCTGCAAGGATGGACATTTGGAAATGTTTTCATTTGCTATTGTTTTTGTCAACACAGGAAAAGTCTGCACTTTAAGTAGTACAAGCATCGTTAAGCATGTAATCCTTGTAAATCAATCAAACTATTTGAGATATGTTTTTTATTTTATTTTAATTCCTTGCCTAACATTCTTGTCTTGAAAAAGATTAAATTATTTGTTAACATAATGAAAAGAGTATTTTCATACATTGCAGTCTCTGTATTTCTTAGTTTTGCATAAATAAAATAACAGTAACAGTAAGTGCATTGTTTTTGGCTATGTGTGTTGCTAAGCATGCACACATATAACCAAAAAAAATTACATGTATTTTGTTAAGAGTATGTCTCTCTGTGTGTTATGCTTTATACTCTAGTGCTTAATACTCTACCACTTAAATTAGGTCAGGATTAGGTTTTTTTGTTGGCTTGATTATTTCTGACTCTTAAGGCTAAGTATGAGTGTGACTGATCAAAGTATAAGACCTCAGGAAAATGAAAGATTTTAGTCTTGATTCTTTAATTTTGCTTTGTTTACACCACAGTCAAACAGTATAAAAACTAATTGATTTATACATTTTGGCTCAAACCTCCTCCATATGCAAAGTGGGTAAATTATTTAATTTAAATTTTCCATAAAAAAGAGATAACTGAATAGAACTGAGTGAAAATTTAGTTTTTAATAAACCGAACATGCAGACAAAAACTGTAGCACATTTTTGGGGTTTAGAGTAATAGTTTACAAAAGAATGAATACATGGATGAAATTAATTTAATTATGTTAGCCATTAGTTTTTACCATCAAACCCGCAACAGCGGCCGCATTAGATCACAATGCTATTTTTTAGCTCTTGCACTCTCTGTACTCACATGCATGATTCAAAGTGACCAACACACACACACACACACACACACGTTTGTTTTTGTGAAATGTGAGGACATTCCATAGGCGTAATGGTTTTTATACCGTACAACCTGTATTTTCTATCCCCTTACACTGCCCCTGCCCCTAAACCTACCCATCACAGGAGCCTGTGCAGTTTACTTTCTGTGAAAAAAAACTCATTCTGTATGATTTATAAGCATTTTGAAAAGTGAGGACATGGGGAACGTCCTCATATTTCACCCTCTTTTTGTAATACCTATGTCATACCCATATTATACACATTTGTGTCCTGATATTTCACAAAAACACCCCCCCCACACACACACACACACACACACACACACACACACACACACACACACACACACACACACACACACACACACACACACACACACACACACACACACACACACACACACACACACACACACACACACACACACACACACATAATAGGTGGAGCCATTGATTGCAAATAAGTACTTTAAACGTGCCATGATTTTTTGTAAATTTGAGTGTCTTATATAAAGTAAAATGTAAATCTTATGTAAATAAAGCAAAAAAGTAACTTATGTAAATTACGGCCACTTTCGCTTCATATAGAATAGGCTACGGTATGATAGCACTCACTCAATGTTAAGATCTCAATCATTTTAGCTCTTAGTGATCAATAGTCTAAATGACCCCGGGGCTTTCTATCGGGGGTCAGGACAGCCTTTAATGCAAAGCCGCAACAATTATTAAAAAACAAAGACATTATTATTATTTTATTTAAGAACTGAATGTAATAATTTAACAGTTTTTTAAAAAGAGATCTTTAAATCCCTGTTCATTCTTGCAGTAAATTACTCTATTTATAATAATAATGATGATAATCGTCTTTTGTTTAATAAGCATTTCGGTTTCATGTTTCAGTTTTTAATCCTTTGTTATCAAATGGTCTCTCTGGGAAAAAATATTTAAAAAAAAATTATATTCTTTGCACGCCAATAACAAAAAGGGCCTACAAAAAAGAAAAATACGCTCGTGTTATCTTCAGTTTTTGAAGATAACACGAGCGTATTTTTGTTTTTTGTAGGCCCCGATAACACGAGCGTATTTTTCTTTTTTGTTGGCCCTTTTTGTTATTGGCGTGCAAAGAATATAATCGCATTTATGTTTTCACATTCACGAGCCTTCCTGCTTAAGTCTGACAGTTAGAGACGCAACAAGAACACAATAAAACAATGATCTGACGTTACATTGATGGGGTTATTTCCTAAAATTCTTGCTTAGGTTTTATATAATTGTAAATTAGGCCTATTTGTCAAATATTGATTTTTGTTTTTTATGGTTATTTTTTGATCAAATTATTTTTAGCGTTAAGAACTTTAACTCAATGCAACCATGCATATTAAATATGTTACTATTGTTAAATGCATGTCATACGGCGTCACACAAAGAGTGTGATATTTTTGTGTTATAATTGACTGTTCATCACTTCAACATTATGACAAATCAACTCGATAACAGTGCAAAGTATTTTCAGCGCGCTCACAGGTGACCTATAGGCCTATGTCCGAAAATTTACGGAAAAATCTTATTCATAAAGTTGAATGGAAAAGTTCTTATAATATTAAACTGAAAACTGTTTTAAACATCACATACAAACACACGACGAGTCTTTGAAGAACTTACGCAACCGGACCAGAAGATATTTAAGCTCCACACGGACTCACACGCAACCGTTCACCTGTGGAGTTAAGGTAAAGGTGAAGTTCATATTTTTTGTAGGCTACTCAGGGCAATGGTTTCCTGCCTTTATAGGGGCTACAGAGATTGTACAGTTTAACAACCCTTACGCGTGGAATGTGCTTATAATGATATGTTCACCAACTTGTGTGTGTGTGTGTGTGTGTGTGTGTGTGTGTGTGTGTGTGTGTGTGTGTGTGTGTGTGTGTGTGTGTGTGTGTGTGTGTGTGTGTGTGTGTGTGTGTGTGTGTGTGTGTGTGTGTGTGTGTGTGTGTGTGTGTGTGTGTGTGTGTGTGTGTGTGTGTGTGTGTGTGTGTGTGTGAGAGAGAGAGAGAGAGAGAGAGAGAGAGAGAGAGAGAGATGTATCCTAATTCCTAAGTTTATCCGAAGACTTGCTCCTTATAATGCTCTGTTACTGCTTCACTCGACACTTTGTAAGCAACACTGATACGTGTGATATGACTCGCACCTCATCTACACGGATGGGGTCAGACCAGACCGACTCATTCTATTTTTATCTTGTCCTTCGTTTGCCTTCTATAAACTAACAGGTCAATAGGGTTGTCATCATGAATGACGGTGACAGCATTGCGCATCTTCTTTCGTGGATAAACATGCTTACCATGTGCCAATATATTTTTGTCCCTGAGGAAGAAACAACGCGCGGACGCATACATCAGTTACGGAGCCAGAGAGTGAGCTTTAGTATAGATTAGGACTATGCAAAGTAATCGATTACAAACATAACAGTCCAGCTAAAAAACTATATAATGAACACATTTATCTAATCCTTATATATAACTTGTAGATGACTGGGTTAAAATTTGAAGGTAGCCTATCACGTTGTCAGTATTTTGAAAGTTAAATGTGGTTGTGTGTGAGGCACTAGCTATAGCACAAGCAAGAATAAAGGACCAGTGTTCAAATAAATTGTAGTTGAGAATTTTTTTATTCACACGTTGACACATTTAATTCACCCGTATCTTGATCTTTTTTCTAAAGCATGTTTCTAACGGAGGCTTTCATCTCCGACTGATAAAACTCAGTATGACCTACGAAAACTTAAAAGAATTGCGCATCATGTTGCAAAACTCACACCACATTCACAACATCAGGGATAACACTATGTCCGGAAAAGTTTTCAGTGTCTTCAAACAAGCCTTTGTCGAGAGTTGCAATTGATTAATCTCTCTTAATAAATTACTTAAATATATTGCACTATTTCTCTTGGTTCTTGAGGTAGGCGTTTTGACAAATGGTGTACAAGACGTGTAAAAGTGCAGCATTTGCAATTACTGTGCACAATAATGCACGATCCACTTGTTCTATAGGTGCTTGACAAGGTGCCCAAGACTATTAACAGTCCTTTTACAATAACACAAAGCACAGGTAAATACACCGAGTGGTCAAAATGGTCCAGGTCGAAACAAAGTTATGCAATGGTCTCGGTATGTCATATGATGATTTTGACAATGACTTTGAAACGAGACAGTAACTAACAGTTCTGCAATAACAGGTTGGCAGATGACGAGAGAGCCGTTTAATTCGAGGAGTATGCATCAACAGTCGGGGAAGTGGGAGAGGGCGTGGATGGCGCGGAGAGCGACTTTTCGGATTCATCCTCGGGTTTTTCGAGACCATCCTTCAGTTCGGACGGAGATTTGGGCAGAAGACCTTCCTTTTCGCGTTTCTTTTGCTTCATACGGCGATTTTGGAACCAAATCTTCACCTGAGTCTCGTTCAGTTGGAGCGCAGCCGCAATCTCCACACGCCTCGCGCGAGTCAAGTACTTATTGAAATGAAACTCCTTTTCAAGCTCTGTCAGCTGTTTTGTGGTAAAATTGGTGCGTACAGTGTTTGGCTGCCCACCAAATCCATACTCTCCAGCTTTCCCTGAAGAGAGACGATCAACAGATAGATAAATGAATGCGCATGCATTTCATATCAGTGCCTCAGTCTAGATTCCCCCCAAGTGTGTTCGGAAAGTACTTTTCTTTTTATATCGTAGCACACATATCCTACTGTTTCAGGGAAAAAATAGACCTTGACATGTGAAAGTTCTCCAGCCACTCACCTGTTTTTGGCGGGTTCCGTTTAACCTTCATCCAGTCAAATGTCTGCCCTGTGGACACGCCATCTGATAGAGGTGAACAACATGCATCGTGATGAGCCACATGCAGTGGGGATAGCGGATTTGAGCAGCCCGCCACAAACGTAAGGTTTGCCTGATCCGGACTATTACCATATGTAGCTGAGGCATACTGGAACTGGCCATGGAGGTGAACGTTTCCGCTACTGTAACCATGGCGATGGTGACGGTGCTGCACAACCGTGGAGGAAATATTTCCAGAGTAAACTAATGGGCCGCACTGGGGAAAGTTCACAGACGAGTCCACTTCCTGATTTAGGGCATAGTGACTATATCCGGAGCAAAAACTTTGAGTCCCGTAACTTGGATGAGCGCTGTAGGTAATTGACAGAGTCCCGGGGGACTGGTAGGAACCGGCTTGATGTGGCTGGTTAATTGCGTCTTGTGATGATCTACTGGACATGAAACGCTCGTCCCCACTGCAGCTATTTACCCTAACAGCACACGATGATTGGAATGTTGAAAGTCCGTGGTCACCATGGAACGCTCTGACTGAGCACGAGCCTCCGCCACCTCCGTCTCCACCACCACTTATGGACGAGAAATCTAAGAATGTGCTCATTGTAGCATCTTCTTGGGTGTCTCTGCGCGTGGCTGCCACACTGACAGATCTTTGGGCCCGGGGACTGATTAACGTCTCACCACTCACCCGGGGTTGAACCGAGCCACCCTTCTGCCTCCTTCAATCAGTCGTGGATTGGGGGGTGTCCGCGAGCTAGTGATATGAATGACCAGTGACAGTCACGTGGGCTGGGTCAGCCAGTGATCAGTTGTTCTGTCTCATCTTGATCTTAAGTGGCCTTGCACTGACAGGTTGTCGTTAAAGACCAGACTTATGTAAATGCCGACCTCTTGTCGATCAACGTGACGTAGGCCCACCTTATCCACCATTGAAAGGATGGATTCGCTGGCAGAGGAGCAAGTGTCTCACAGACAACGTCCAGGCAGCATCAATAGCCTACTGTTGTGGGGAAATATGTTGAAGAAATGCGTAAGGTAAGATGAGCTCAAACCACAGGAAAATAATGTAAAGCGAATGTCTTTTTTTCTTATGGTTTATTATCCATGTTGCCTATGTTGCGAGTCACTTGCGCTGTTTTGTAGGGCTGTAGGCAGTCAACTCGGCCTTGAGTATTATAACGAGTATTAAAACGATTAACTAATTGTACAACTGATTGTATTATTTTTGTTTACAAGCTTTTCATTAGAATGTTTTTATAATGTAATAAGCCAGTGCTAGCCAGCCCACTGTAGCCTATCTATCTATCTATCTATCTATCTATCTATCTATCTATCTATCTATCTATCTATCTATCTATCTATCTATCTATCTATCTATCTATCTATCTATCTATCTATCTATCTATCTATCTATCTATCTATAAGCGATTTGTGTAAAACCTTTCAACATCAGGCAAAATGGAAGCAGACTTTGTCACCAAGTCTACTCGATAAGATACAAACTAACGGGACTGCTTGTTTTGCTGAATGTGTGTTTTGTGATCAGTGGTCAAAAAGTGATCAAAGCAAGAGAGTGTATTCATAGCTCCAAGCCTAATGGAGCAGGGAGTCATGCGCCCCCTGTGGATGAAAATGGACACATTTGTTACAGATGTCCAATGTTTTTTTTTTTTTTTTTTTTTTTTAATCCTCAAAATGGCGCTTTCCACAAGCTTCGGACGGCCTAGTATTTCTCATTCTCTTTTTTAACACTATTTTTTAAAATCATGGTCCCTTACAAACAAGGGAGTATGCCTAACATAGTATATACAAGAACATTAAAACAGCTGCGTAACCAATGCATTTTAGCAAAAAATGTGACTACGAATCCGTCATTAGAAGTAAAAAAAAATCAAAACGATTTTTTATATGAGACAATATTTCGGGTGGGTGAGAAATGGGTGAGAAATATGTAAACATAAAAATGCACTTTTATTAATATAAAAAATATTTGAAAAGGTTTTTTTTTATAATAGTTATATAAACCATTTATATTACAATAGAAAGTCAGTCAGGTTAGGAGGACAAGAAAAAAAACTTAAAACAGACTAAGACAAACTGCGTGGCACGCACAATGAAAAATAGTTTATGAGTGTTTTGCTTTTATGTAATCCTAATGCCGGGTGTTAAAACGCCAATAAAAATGAGTTATAACCGTCAATGTGGGTTGTGCTGCAGGATCCACAATCCTCTTAATGATAAACAGTGAGTGAAAACGCTTATTTTGGGTAGCCGTTTCACAGGCAGTGATTGTCTTGGTGCTGTCAGTTTGCCTGAAAGACTTTGATTTATGAGTTCGCTATGGAAAGAACATCATTGGCATTTCCCTACGCATAGCAGAGAAAAGAATCTGAGACAAAGAGCCCATGCACCTCTGGCGAAGAAGCCATATTTGAACACGATTTTTTAACTTAAAATATAACATTTGCAAAGTTTACACCATTATGTATAATATGTGTTGTAAATAATTATACAGTTTATATTAATTTGCATCGTGGAAAGATAAAACAAAACGATATAATATTTATAAGTAGCACGCAGTGCACATTCAGAAGTAAATAAATATTTTTCCCATTTTAGTGATCTCCAAAGAGTTTCCGAACGCTGAGTTCATGGCCCCCAATAACATTGTTTCAGCATGTAAATCTTAAAATTAAGAAAAATAAAATATCAAATCTGTGTGCATTTTACATACATCTGTGAGACTTCTTCAAATGATCTGTATTGTCTGCTCGGAACATTCCAGTTGACGTGAATCTAATTATTTTAATTTGGTACAAGCAATTATGAGTAGCTATAACATGTTTACATTTCGTAGCTACTGAGCTTACAAATAGGCTAATAGTTGTTGCTGTTGCAACATGTGTGTTTGTTTGTGTGTGTGTGTGTGTGTGTGTGTGTGTGTGTGTGTGTGTGTGTGTGTGTGTGTGTGTGTGTGTGTGTGTGTGTGTGTGTGTGTGTGTGTGTGTGTGTGTGTGTGTGTGTGTGTGTGTGTGTGTGTGTGTTTTGATTTAAAAATGTAATATTGTCTTGAAACAAGTCTTTACAAAGTGTATTTATTCTTACAAAAATAAGCAACAGACAATATATACAAGGAATCTAAACAACATCTACTGTTTGAATTAGGCCTATGCACTAATACAGCACCCAGGTCTTGTAGCTTACCTTTTTATCTCATCCATCTTGCAAATAATAATAAAACAACTTTTTAAACTCCTGAATTATCCTTCCATCTGTTCACTGGTCGACTTTGATAATCAGTAGTTAGCATTTTGTAAATCAGAAGTAGTAGGCTAAATGAATCCGTTAAAAAATAAAACCCCGTTGGTATATCATCTGGGCTTTCCAGAGACTTGTAAAGTGTTGGCGAAGCTGCATCAGACAAACGTGAGTCGGTCGAAAAAATGTTGAAATCCTGCACAGCCTCGGAACCGCAGTTGTCGGCACATCGGTTGAGTATTATTTTCCCCTTGCCAAGTTCAGTAGGTGGTTGACTGGGAATATCTTTCAGTCTTCGTTCCATAAAGCTGTTAGAAAACATTTCAAACATTTGCATGTCGTTGTCATTAGAGGGCTGCACGGAGACTGTTGACAGATCGTTTTCAAAAGTGTTCGACTCTCCTTTTACAACGCCCAGTCTACCATAAACCAGGCCACAAATAGAGGTGTCCTCGTCGCTCTGTGCACTACTATCATCCACGACAGTTGTCTTGCTTAGCTCCCCATGGATGTCCTTAGTATGGGTCTGGCGTTTATGTTTCATCCGTCGGTTCTGGAACCACACTTTGACTTGGCGTTCGGTAAGGTCGAGCAACGCGGCTATTTCCACACGTCGTGGTCGGCAAAGGTATTTGTTGTGGTGGAACTCCTTCTCCAGCTCCAAAAGCTGTGTGTTTGTGTATGCTGTTCTCAGGCGGCGCGAACCTCCTTCCTCACTTGACAAGCCGCCCTCGGGAAGTTCGGGTGAGCCTGGAAAAATTATTCAACAACAAAAAAAGAACAAAAAGAAAGAAGAATATACGAATACTTGTTTTGTTACATAGTCAAATATAAATAAAATAATAAACAATACATGACAACCTAACTATTATTTGTCTATCGCAATGTTAATGTAATGTTAACTGTAGAATGCGATAAAAAGCTGATTAACTGCAAAGTATTGTGAAAAACAAGGTAGACCGCAAACAGCATAGCCAGTGTGTGCGTGGTATACCGACCAGCATCTTCTAATGAATGCCTGAGCGTCCCTTGCGCCACAACAGTAATCTATCATTCTTAGACGTCAGACATCAGAAAGACCTTATTGATTCGAATTAAACTAGATGGTCAAACATTTTACAGAATTCACCTAGGCTGTATGTAAACTACGTGGAGAGAGGATAGTGCAGATATACAAAAGGACATTCTCTCAGAGCTTAAATTACCTTAGTTCTCTCATCGGTTAAGTTTTCCTAAGCTCACCTTTTGGAGAGAAGCAAATGACTCCTGCAGAAGTAGCCAATGAGCCGGTTGGTGTAAGAGTACAGTTTCTTTTGTTGATCTTCTTTTCGCGCATCCACGGGAATTCCGGTGTTAGAGAATTGGCGTACAGTGGGCTTCCCTCATATAAACTGTACCGGGGCCCTACATGTCTTGGCTGGCTCCTGAGGCTCAAGCTTGGGGTGGTGTGCTCGAAAAGAGGTAGGATAAGAGGGTGAGGGTTCGTGAGCGCTGAGCTTTTGATTGATGACTTCTGAAATGAGTCGTCAACGGGGGGAAAAGAAGTAAGGCACTCTGCTAGCGATGGCCGACTATTAATGAAACCCGTTTCGCGCTCAAACTCGTAATTCATTGTAAACCTGTTGCTTCTTGTCCCGAGAGCGGCGCAGGTAGGGAAAGTTTGGTTCGTTAAAGTCTATGATTTTTTTTCGATCTCAATTGATTTATGCAGGATATGTGAAGAAAACAAAAACATTAAAACATATTTTTTTAATTATGCCATACGTGGACCGTTTACTATCGACAATATTGAATTCAAAAGGAGACTGTAAAGTCAGAAAAGTCATGTCATATGATTACCGGAACCGCTACCCAATTGCAACTTGGGGTTTATTCAAAAGGATCCAGCTTGACAGATCGATCCGAAGAACTTCCTCCAGCAACTCCTCTCTCAAGAGGGAGGTCACTGCTTGTATATTCAAAGAGAAATTTTGTTTTCATCTCATGTGGCCTGAAAAGACAACGGTTTCAGTCCAGCTCCTCTTACCATTATTATTGCACATAAATGCATTGGGACCCCTCCCCCACCCACATCTATTGACGTAACGTTCCGCCTACCGATTCTTAGGATAGGCCTACACTGGTTAGACAAAAACGTACAGCTTCATATGTAAAACGACCATACGTACAGAACATTGTGATCGCACTGAAATATATTCTAAAATACATTATTAATCGATCAAATTATTTATTAAATACCGTGCAATATAAAATGCCAATTCAAAGTCTGTACTATATTTAATTATGCTCTCTACGTCGTTCTCAGTAAACGCTTCCTGATACCAGATGTTTTCAGATAGCCTATAGAAACTTTTTTTTTTACCGAGTAATGACAGTGAGGATTAGAGTAAATAGCTACTAAAAAAATTAATATCACATCCTCTGCTCTAGCTCGTTCCTTCTACTACCCCTTACATTGAGTCTACTGTGAATATTGTTGTCTCTATGGCACATTCCTATTTGTAGTTTTGTAGTTTTTAAAATAAAAGTGTCTGCTAAATAAATGCATGTAGCCTACATAACTTCACTTATTTTTAATAGCCTACAGAATATTTGACATTGTAGTATAACTAATATTCAGTAATATTCAGCTAAAAGTAATTTTGTTAACCATTCCATTTTACACAAGAAGGAGACTTTATGAAATAAAACCTTTTTTTTTTTTTTTTTGTAGAAATGCGGATTATGCTTAAACTATACCGAGGCGAGTAGGCTACTGGGTCGTTTGTAGTTTTAGTGCTTATATACTAAACAAAGAGTTCTAGAAACCTGCACGCGATCAATCTTACTTGCCAAAAGGTCTGACAGCCTCATGCCCCCACAACACATTTCAAATCCTGAATCAAACGAATCAAATCCTGGCAAAACGAGAGGCTCCATTACAGAGTTTTACCTCTGTTTGTCTCTCTCATAAACAGACTTAAAGTCCACATCCACTTTAAAGGAGCAGTCATTTGCTATCGAAGAGTAAGTAATTTTCTTTTATATTGCCTAATTTGATTTAAAAAAAAGGACGCTATTTTTGTTGTGATAAAGGCTTAGTGTTATTTCTGAAGTAATCGTTAGGATTGTGAGAGTAGAAAAGCGTTTTCTATGTGGGGGTTGTAATTAATTGCAAGTCGGTTAAAACTTTCCCCATGAAACCCATAACCATATCTTTAATGTCTTAAATCGATCAACTTAGTTTTTCTTACGGCGTGAACTAGATATCCCCAATGAAGTTAGTTGTTCTGGCTTAATTGTCTTGATAAACGTATGCCAAATAGAATTAGGCCATTTTACAATGAACTACAAGTGTTGCAATGATTTATAAAATTATATCGGTTAGTCATATATATATATATATATATATATATATATATATATATATATATATATATATATATATATATATATATATATATATATATATATATATAGTATATATTTGCAAAAAGAACCCACGTTTGTTTGGAAATTAAAGTTGATTTATAAAATTATATCGGTTAGTCATGTAATTTCATAGGCTAAATGCATATATATATATATATGCATTTAGCCTATGAAATTACATGAATAACCGATATAATTTTATAAATCAACTTTAATTTCCAAACAAACGTGTGTTCTTTTTGCAAATATGGGTAGGCAAAGAGCTTTTTTCACTACAAAAGCTATATAGCTTTTGTAGTGAAAAAAGCTCTTTGCCTACCCATATTTGCAAAAAGAACACACGTTTGTTTGGAAATTAAAGTTGATATTTTTTACTAGCAATAGCAATTGACTTTTTGTAGCAATTTCTAGTGTGACTTGTGTAACTAGTGTAGGCTACTACACGACAATGAGGCTGCTAATCGCCTTTTCATTTACAGTGAAATTACAAAACAATATTATTGATATTAAAGAATGCGTCGCTACATTTAGACTTAAAATTGTGAATAGGAATAATTGTGTATGTCTGTCACGAGTATTACTTATGACCATGGCAGAATAAAATTTCACCTGACCAGTTGTTTCAGAGACTGAACGTTCATTATTATTTTTAATAATAGCATTATTTAATACTTATATTTTATGTCGTAGGCCTGTCTTTTCTTGCACTGTTGTTGGTCCAAAAAGAGGGCTGGGCTTGAGCATTTCAGAGTTTTAAAGCCTTTTTTTCTCCCACAGGCACTGCTGGAGGCCTAGGAGACTGTCACTACAATGGATGGAATTGCTTGCACTTTTCACATAATGCAAGACTGCAGGAAATGACGGTTCAACACTCATTAAATATATGCATACCTAGCTTGTTTGTGTCCTTTTTCCATCTTTTTAATAATACATAGGCCTACTTTTTACGTTTTGCTTCATTTGAACCAAACTGTGACGTGCATTAAGCAACTTATCTGCTGATTATGATTCTTTTGATTGCTAATTGTCTCGTTTCTGGTGCTTTTTGTTGTGTAACCCCTCTGCTAGAAGGCAAATACATAAGCTCGTCAGTTAGTTTCTTTTATTTCTTCAAAGTGGAGCAGCATGGAATGTGTGACATCAAAAATATCCAAACAAATAAAAGTATGAGTATCTGATCGGATGTCTCTTTCGACTGTTTGACCAAGACATGATTAACATTCGCACACATTGATTAATATACGAACACACTGACCTTTGATAAACAGTCTTGCCTGTTAGCACTTGACAATAGCCTATGTTTAAGCGCTGACACGACTGGGAGAATCCAATGGATGCATTTTTCCTTTTACTCATTTCTTTGTATCTGAAGGGTTTGGGCTACATAACAAACAATCTACTGTCCATTGAAACAAATAAATACATTTGAATGACTGAAAGACACGAGCTCACGCTGTATGATAAAACTGTTGAATACGAAATCGTGTTTGTCTGCATCCTTTCTCAAGTGCAAAATGCAAAACAGAAAATAAATCGTGGACTAGGGACAATTTAAAAACGTTAAAATCAAAATCAATTTAAAAACCTCTCATAAAAGTGTTATTATACCCTGTTTCAGATTTTCATAAAACAATTCAAATAGCCCTATATATTCCCATTATGCCATGATATTTAAGTTTTTAGGAACTTTAATTTCTATATATAAAGTTGAACATAAAACAAGGTCATTTCACCTGAGCCTAAGTCAGGAAAACTATATGAACAAAATAGGTGGCAGAAAACGTAGTCAGAATGGGGTCGCAAATGTGTGCCGTGGACGGGGAGAGAAATAGATTGTATCAGCACTATAGATGCGTCAGTTTGGGCGCTTCCTGAATTCTTCCCTGAGAATAGTGCGGTGTAAGGTCTGTGAATGTGCATGGGTTTGGTTCGCACCCTCCTTGCTGGTGACTGTTTCCCATGGTGATAGCGCCGTTGTAGTCTATATTGCCTTGGGGTGGATGCGGTAGATGTGTCAGGCCAAATACCGAGGACCCCATACCTACCAAAGAATCCGAGTAGCCTCCCCCGCCACTGACATACACCGGGCTACCCTGCACTTGCGTTCCGTAATTGTTGTTGCCTTGAAGATGATGCGTGTCGTATTCAGGCGTGGCTGTGCCAGTCCCCGGATACCGCTTCTGAGGAGGCGGGCAGTTATTCAGAGGTGGATATGACGTAGGAAGGCTGTACGCATTAGGCTGGAGTTTGTTATATGATGCTGGAGAGGGTGAGTCGTAGGGCACGCTGTTAACCAGAGAATGCATTGAACTTAAATATGCACTCCCACCCCCTCCTCCGCCACCGGATGACAGAGCAACGGGACTGTGAGGAGACTGTGCTCCAGGAGAGGGCATCATTCCAAGGCCTTTCTGGTCCTTTTTGTACTTCATCCTGCGATTCTGGAACCATATTTTAATCTGCCTTTCCGTAAGGTTGAGCAGATTTGCCATTTCCACTCGTCGCGGGCGGCAGAGGTAACGGTTGAAATGAAACTCCTTCTCCAGCTCTACGAGTTGAGCAGACGTGTATGCAGTACGAGCGCGCTTGGAGGCGGCTGAACCTGGGGGACTCTTGTCTCCAGCGCAGCTCTCTACTGTATGAGGGCAAAAAAGTAAAATGAAAAGCGTTATTTTATATTTCCCACCCAGTAAATGGAGCTCACTGTACATTATTTATCATTTTAAATATTACAGGGTAATACTACCAGGATATTGTTGGTAAAGCAAGCACATGATTAATGTATTAAAACATAATTGCTTACTTCTGCGCAGCAGGTTCAATACAAATAGGTATAGAAAATTGGGATAGTTTGCTCCGGAAGTGGAGCAGAGCGAAAGTGCAATCACTAGGCAACTTGTTTTTCCACAAATGTTGTGACTTAGGCTATTTTTTACAGCCCTTTGTGTTTGCAATTCATAGTATAATTATTCCCAAATAAAATAGTTGCCTACCGATTGAAAGTATATGAAAGTATAGCGGATAGACAGGGGTGTGTGTTGGAGGTGTCTTCTGTATGTATGACTGCTCAGAAGCCTTTGAAATAATGCTCTGAGTTGTCAGTAAGGAGCCAAATAAAATGAAAGACCAAATTCCATGTAGCCTATGTTTACATATTTTATATGTAATTTGTGTTCTTGGCAGACTGTTTTTACCAAAGCAACGACATATTGCACAAATCATGTTAAACGAAAACAACAACAGAAAGTTCTGAATACTAACTCCATAACTAAGATTAGAAGCGTAATATGGCTCGTATGCGTTGACAGTATTTTTTTTATTTATTTTTTACACTTTTTTTAAGGCTATACAAGTAATCACCTGAAATGGTACTACAGGATTTCTGCTTTGTGTTCTGACGGGACTCCTTCATCCACGGAAAAATGTGTTTCCTTGTGGCTGGCGTTGGAGATGAGTGCCCAGGATTCTTGGTGGTGGTATCATTGCTCGGAATTTGGTTCAGGGCACTGGGAGAAGATGGTCCAGAAGGGGCAGTAGGGGGCTGGCTGTTATCGGGGATGTCTGGTACTGGTGCTTGTGTCCCGTTACTCCGTTGGCAGCCCTCGGAGATTTCATTGGGTTTGTGCAGATTTGCAGAGCCACCAGGGGACTGCAGGGAGCAGGCCGGTCGATGGTACTCACTTTCCACATGAAGGGCCTGGAGATATTGTTGCTGATTGGCATCATAACCTAAACCGTTTGCGCTTTGATAGGGGAAGCCACTGTAAATTGCCGAGCCGTCGCAGTAGGTCGCTTTTTGCATCTCGCCGTTTCCCAATGTTTATTTCACTTTCTGACAAGGTCCTGACACCTTCGAAGAAGAACATTGGCTCAACGTAGTCACGTGACACCTCTTCGCCAATGGGCTCTACGGGTGAACCTACGGTGAGAGAAGATACGTTGAGCGGGTGAAATAAGGCCTATCCATCTTACTTTTGAAAGCTCAGTTGACACTGTGGCGAGACTGGGAGAGCCGGTCACCACTTACCTTATGGCCAACTGCAACAATAGCCAACATAACTGAAGAGAACTGAGAACATGATAACTGTTTCAAATATTTAACTTAATCACTGTCCAATCAAAATAAGCTAAGCCTGTACATTAACACGTTAAAAAATAAATACACAAATTAGCACATACAACTAACATTTACTGTTAAATGAACCATTGTGTTAATGTAAATGAGTAGTGTGGACCGAAATAAAGTATTAGTGCAACAAATAAGCAACAACTATTGCCGTGAATTTAATGCGACCCTTGAATCCCTTATTCTCATTGTGAGGAGTTTTTCTTAGATAGCCTTTTCGTTGTTGTTGACTCTACATTTGTTCTATATACAAAAAAAAAGGTAATTGGTCAAGTTACTTGCGATTTTTTGTTCTTAAGGTGTTTCATGACATTTTAGTCTACATAAATTCAAGCCCCTGCGTGTATTGTTTGGGTTCGAAAGTTGTTGCAGGAAACCTGAAAAACCGGGCAGACGCGCGTCTCCATAACCACACTATGAACTCTTCCTCGCCGACCAAAAATAATGGATAATAACTGGCATCAGTGGATGCATGAGGGTTCGTCGAGCCGGGGAAATTCTATCGCCAAGGCCCAGATAATGCAGAGCGCGGCAGTAACGAATGAAACGAATTACATTCGCCTGTTACAATGTTCAGCTCCAAAGTATCCTATTTGATATTTGAAAGGTCATACCCTATTAAAAATACACCACACCTCGACATGCATTTATATAAGAAACAAAAAGAAGATTAGATCACAAGAAATAAAACCAAAAGAATCATGATCTAGGCTACTTAGAGTGCACAAAAATATCATGCAGCTAAATCATGGGCTATTTCAGGAATAACATCATTAATAATAACAAACAATAACAGCAATAATAATAATAATAATAATAATAATAATAATAATAATAATAATAATAATAGTTAAAAGATTAAAATCCGGCACAAAAAAAAACATACGTTTTTTTTTTTTTTTTTTTTTTTACAACCAGCGATATAACTGTGCTGAAATCAGGCCCAAATGCCATACACGAGACCACATAATTACATAAAACCAAACCAAAAGGCCTCCTTATTTTTTAGATTAGCCATCCATGCTAGACTTCCAACAATTCACTCTCTGGCACTATCATACACATGGAAAGCTAAAAGAAAAGACACTAAAGCCACAAAGCAGAAGACCCAGCTGCTGCACGGGAGGAATCTGGCTTGACTGTGAGTGAGTGTGTGTATGAACTCTCCCTGAACCGAGATTGCAGTCGCGCGGTCATAAATCACAAACTCGCCATTTAACAGCCATGCGAGAACTCTGCCTCTGTCCCGCTTACCTTCCTCTCTGACGAGCAGCGCGCAGCACGGCGCGAGCTTCTCTCATTCAGCGGCAGAAATCGATCAAACAGCGGTCCAGGGTAAAGCTAAATCGGGAAGACAACAAAGCCAGAACTGCACTTGCAGGAGTCATGGGACGGATATGCAGTAAAGCTGCGACTCCGTCGCGCTCGAGGACTCAAATTCCTTCCTTCTGTCTTTTTCTCTTTGGACGTAAATCTGTATAGCTGGCAGATAACGAAAGTTGTCTCTTGCGCCCTGGTCGTAAAGATTAAGCACCTTCACACATACACACATATTACGTAGTACTAAATGAACGCCTGTGTTCTCGGACCTATACTAAATGCCACCATGGGCTGCGCTCTAGTGAGTCTTTCGTGTACCACTAACGTGCACAAACTAGCACGTTAACACATACTCATGCACACCCCAGTGAACTCCCTCGAAACAGAGCGTCACCGTAGACAAGAAAAATTATGCAAATGAAGCGCCTTCTCAAGCACAGAAAGCTGCTTCTCTCCCCTGTGAACACAGTCAGGACGGAATACACACAACTTTATAAAATCTTTATATCTCTATAATTACGCTCAGCACTAGACTATTTGTGAGACACTATATCAAGCTTACTTGTAGCAGCACTGTATTCAAATGTAAGAATTCTAATGGCTACATATTAGACTGAAAAGTACTGAATTACTAATTACTAGCTAATGGAGCAATCAAAAATTGTTTTATCGCAGCAAAAAACAACAACAACCAATAATAATAATTAATAATTAATAATAGTAGGCTATGATTAATAATAATAGCTATAATAATATCAACAACAACAAAACACTGCAACATTTCAATAAACTCCATCCATTTGACAAATAATTGGTCATGAAGACTGAGTCAAGGACTATCGGCAATAAAAGCACAGGATGCTTTTTTGTTACACAGAAAAAAAGGTAATAAAACTCCCGGACCTCCAAAGTAGCAGGAAGAAAAAAGGGAGCCGCGAGCTGGGGACGGGAGGTTATGGATCAAACTCTTCTGCATACGAATGAATTACCAACATCAGCTTGTGTATTTTTCTCGGTCAGACGCGAAGATTTATGTCCTTACGCAGCACGGCAGTAAACAGATTCCTGTTCTCGCGCGGCCCACTGGATTACATATTGCCAAAGCTAAAGAGAAAAGAGCGGGCGGCGTGGGTTGGTGAGTGGGATTTAAAAAATCCTTGTGTATGCGGTTTTCCTACAATTTCAGCATTTTGAACATTTACACCATTGTTTCCTTATTTCTTTCATTAAAACGATGACTAAGGGGTTTCATTAATGGCGCGGAAACTGCTAGATGAGAAGTAGGGTAGATTAAATGATCGTTAATTTTCAAACAGTTTAAATAACACATCTAAAATCATTGCAATTTAACTTATTATATTAGATGTGTCTTACAGTAAAATATGTATTAATCCTTATGTTAATCCGTAGCCTATTAAACTCTCACGTTAGCTCAAGAGCATTGCAGCAGTCTCCTTCATAATGGCAACTGCACCATAGAAACGTGCAAGAAAGAAATTGTCTTCAATGTACATGTAGCCTAGATGTGTGAATGTGTGTAGCATGTGTAAGCCTTTAAATAAATGGAATGATTGTAAATAATATAGTAAGATATGGTAGTTGTGTAATGCAATTTGAGAGCTCACCTTAAGCAAAACACAGTCTCTCGCAGGTTTAGTGAGGGGACACATTCATTTATTTGGAGATCTACGACAAGAAATAAAAGTATTGTCATTTTTTTGTCTTTTTCATAACAATACCTTGGTTTTGAAAAAAAAAAAAAACAGCCAGGAGAAAAGTAAACAGTAGTTAATGTCAATGACACTTAACTGAATAAAAAATAAACTCGTTTCTGTATGTTTGTCACTCATTTTTTTATTTTTTATTTTTTCAAAATCATTTAGACAATACATATTTTTTTCTTTTTTTATTTCAGCTGGATTGCACAATTGTCACTGTAAATCTATTTGCACTCATTACGAATGGTTACTTGAACTCCAATTTATATATGACACAAATACATAATAAACTGATATCAATAAAATGTATTAGCCTACTACTGAAAACGATCTTGGTAACGTATCTTTAAGCTTTGTATAAACACGAACAACAGACGAAAGCTCAAAAACATTAGTGCTCAACTCAGGCTTTAGAGAAATATAAATTTTAAAATCCTTTACTTAAGACTTTTGCTTTGCTAATGCAATTAATTACACTACTAATAGATCAAGTGCATATAATAAAAAAAGGTGGAGAACCCTAAGATTAACAGCATAAAATACATAAAATTAATGAATGCATTTTTACAGTTAAAGATAAATATTGATGCATGTGTGAAAAGAAGAATGTATCATCAGGAATATCATAAGGAATAAAACACTCGGGCAAATGTATCTAGTTCTTCTCCATTGTGTTTCCTTCCGAGAGAATTTAGATCGAATAGTCATTAGCTCTCAAGCAGCGGCCGCCCTTAGTCCCCCAGCCCATAAATCAAGCCTCGAGCGTCGTGACCTCGTGCGGCAGCGTGCTTCTGGATGATACTCCTTATATTATATCCTCGTTTCCCATGCGAGCCTCCGCAACAAACCGGCCGCCACTGGTCTGTTGAGTTTTATTCGCTGTCTGGTGATTTATTCTTTCTGGGAAAACCCAGTTTACACACCCTTACAACCTAGAGAGCTTTACAGCCTCGCACAAGTGTTGCCGATTTGAGTCCACAAATATATTATCATTAATCATTCACACATTTAAAAAAAAAAAAAAATTAGGATAAAATGTATTAGTTTTATTCTACTTCTGGAAAAAACGAAATTGAGTTATAATGGTGTGAGAGAAAAGGTTTTTTGGGCTGCAGACACATTTTGAAACGTCTGAAATGTAGCCTATTAGAAACCAAATAAAATAGCCGTCCATGTGATTTTTTGTTACATTTATTTTACATTTATATTTGATTTAATACAGACTATGTCTTGATAATAAACATTTGTTCCTCGGGTTTTGTGAAATGAAGCAGATTCATACTAATTTATTTGATTTTAATACATTTTTGTTTAATACAAATTCAGTCTGTTTTTTGTTTAGTTTTTTATTTTACATGTTTAAACAATAATAGTTTTGTAAAGTGTTGCTTAAAGCAATGTAGCATTTATGTAAATGTATGTAACACACATAGATGAACATTTACGAGTGGAATAGTTGTCTCAGTGCCGGTTAAGTGATGAATAAAAGTTGATTCTCTAATATGCTCCAAGTTGAGTTTATTTTAATGATCTTGAGTCCTACTCTCTCCTGTGTTTATCCGCCATTTTACGGTAACTGACCTTCTCTTTAAGCCGCAAAAACTCACTAGAGTAATGAACAATCAGCGGAAATACCTCAAAATAAAATCCATCCTCACGGTGCGCAGGGCTTTCTGTCTTTTTCTGTGTGGAAAAACATATCCGTTCATGACAGCTGTATAACATCATCCGCAAAACGTACAAGGGTCTTTCGATCTTTTATTTTTTTTCTCTCTCTATCTCTCCGGCTTAGCAAGTCCACAATGACCCAACCCCACTTTAGTAAAGTAGGCTAGCGCTATCAGCACAGCAGCAGACCGGGGTTCGCATGCCATCCACCCCCTTCATCATAATATAGCAACCATATTATGCGCCCCACTCACGTGACCCGGTGTCTATTAAAAAGGAAACCCTTTTTGATCTGTGAATCATTAATAGAGACTATTGTTTGTCCCCTTTGAGTCGGATCACAAAGATGGAAAAGATGGAAGTACTGTGCTTGGACTACTAAGTCGAAATGTAAAATTCCAGTCTTTTCACTTTTTAGTCTTTTTTAACCAGAGAAAAAGAACGTATCACAGACTAGCTGAAACGTTATAATATGATTGGTTGTAGATGTATGTGAGAACGTTTTATGTTTTGGGGGCATGGGGTGTCCTAAAAGCATACCTCATAATATTAATAGTCTGCTTGTGTGCCAGTGTTACTGTTAAAGGAAATACATGTATTCGCAGAGAGCAATTGAAGTTCTTATTTCTTAATAATAATAATAATAATAATGATAATAATAATAATAATAATAATAAAATCAGATTGCGCCCCCTCTCTTAAAAATACACCTTCCAAATGCTTGCTACCAACTACATATAGGTATTAAAATCTAATATACTACTGTTACTAAATAGCTACCTGTGAAGAACTCGTGTGTGCAAGGTGGCCCTCTCTCGGTGATTACGGTGTATCAGTCAAACAAGACTGTGAATGGAAGTTCATGTTATCAGCGGACCTAACAAGCATCTGCACTCTCCGACCTTATGATCTTGTCAACTCTGCAGTAGGCTACTAAAATTTACAGATGTGCATCTGCGATACTATGTGTTAATACTACAAGTTACTATTGTGGACACCATAACCTTTAGTAAACCGAGTCGTAGTCGCTGTAGCTATAGTTACATCTTTTTTAATATATAGAGCATATCTCAACAAACAAATGAAAGAAGACTCATCACGAAAAGAGGCCTACTCTTTACACCCTTTGGTGCTTGTTTTCCGGCAGCAGAGTGTTTACTGAAAGCTCATCCAACAGACGTGGTGAAGCCCTGTAGATAATTAATCACCTCAGCCGGGCAGGGCCGCTTCTCCCCTTGCACCAATGCTTTGTTCTCTCAAAAGCCATAACTTGAAGGAGTACACACTTTTTTCCTCTGATTTGAACATGAGCTGAACTGTGTGATCATCTTCGCTCCATATTCAAGAACCTGGACAGAGGCCAGCACTGTCCGCTTTTGAGTGAACTGTGCAAAGGGGATCCATAATACATCTTAATTTTGATGTAGCTGAGTTACTGTGATGTGTGTGCTTTATCAAGCTTGACTTATGAAAGTCAGATATCTTAAAGGAGTATTAAAGAATGTTTCCAAAACCGCTTTAGTCGGAATCTTTTTCTCAGACGTTTTTTGTAGGTGTATTCACATGCCTGTTATAACTAGAACCCTGGGGTGTTGCGAAACGCAACGCGAACCTGCTGAAGTCCCTGGTGCCTGTCTGTTTGCCTTCATACATTTCAGCGTGTCCCCATCCCACTTACCCGAGCACAAAGTGCACTAGGCCTATACGAATTTTTAGGGGTGCAAATATTCGTCGTCTTTTAAGCCTATGGTTTTGAAAACAATTTTTTTGATAATTTATTTTTATATGACTTTATTATCATTCAATTATTACCTGCAGACCAGCATATTTCGTTTTCATCCCTTAACAAAAGTGGCTTTAAAAAAGCCAACAGGCACGGTTGTTTTTCCACTCTAAATGGATCGTGGAGTATCGCCAGGGGACAGAACAAATCTGTTCTCAATGCTGACATTTGGAGCTCTTAAAGCTAAGACTACCACACGCAGACGAAGATAATTCTTTTCCTTGGATTTACCGTGGTCATCATCAAAGACTAAAAATGACGAACAGCTCACAGCAGTTTGATCATGGTGCCAGTGAAAACGGCAATGGATGTATGAGTTTGGATAATGTTTGTTGAATGTGAATGAAATAAAAATATCTGTAGGCCAACTTACGTTTCTTTGTAGACTGTTTTGTTCTTGATATAAACATTGACACAGTGAACTGATGTTGTGGTTTATGAACAGTTAGAAAACAATATAATTATATTATCAACATTATTATTATTATTATTATTATTATTATTATTATTATTATTATACTTTACGGTCACTGTTTACAAGTGATTTGTAAATTAGTCGAAATACTATAGCCACAGCATACCACTAAAATGACAGTGATTCACTATTTAACGTTTTTAAATAAAATGAATACTTAACCTCAAAAATCTCAATTATTCAGGGAAATTCGCCCCGATACAATTGTTGGATAATGAGAAAACACGAGTTTAGTTCACATCAGTACAAACAGCATCTGCATATAACTGTAGGCCTACTTCAAATATGTACTGTATAGTTTTTCATAAAGCCTATAACATTCAAAATATTATATTTCAAAAAGCTTAGATTACTTACCCCAAAACCCCTTTTTGAAGACTGACCGGAAGAGGAGCAGCTGGGAGGTTCTGAGAGTTCTCGCTAAGTCGACGGTCAACTGCAAAATGAAAAATCCTACCGAACCTCCTGTGTCTATTTCTAACCAAGATGTAGCCTATCTATTATTTAATAAGGTCATGTGAGCCAGTCAATTAAATTTTAAGCATGGTAGATTGAGAGGTGAGGTGCTAGTGTCATGATGGAAGTTTAAATTTCCTGTCTGTCAAGATCTGAATCAATGATGACGGACTGTGACTCTCATGGCTGCAGTTTAAGGTTTTTCTTTCGATATCTGAATATTTACAAACATTCATCCGCACTGATTTCCAAAGCCACAAACGGATCGTAACAGATCATAAACGGATCGTAAACAGACCAGATACTGTTCAAAAGGCATGCTTGCTGTTGTTGTCTCTGTGTAATAATTTATATTTTGGTCATAATTACACATACAAAATATTGCGTGCACTTTAGATCCATATATTGGTAGACCTAAATTATCGATTGCTTTAGTTTCTTCGATCTGTTTAAATAGTCTATTTCACAGCCTATGTTTCTATAATAAACCATTTAGCGGTGAAGCGGTTGTTCCAGTGCGAGTAATTTAGCAGATTTGAACATTTAAGTCATATTTTTTTAGGCGCAAATAAGGCACAACGTAAACACAGCGTAGTCTTTTGGTCCCCCCCTAAATGTTCAACTATAGGCCATATTCAAGTTCCACTACTGCCCCATGCGTTCGAGAAATAAAAGGACCATGGTCTACGAGGGTGCCGAATATGGCGAGGTCAGAGGTTAAGGGGTCGTACACAGTGCTTCAGTTTGATGATTGGACAGCTCATTTGTGTCCTCTGCTTGACCCCAGCAGTAGTTTACACCGGTAAGTAGCCTACTGTCCGTCTCTAATTTATTTCAATAGACTTCTATGGGAGAAAGAGTGAATGATATTTGTTATTTAAATAGCCTATACATTTTGATTTTAGAAAGTGACTGCTAAAAAAATGGCTACAATTAGGATCAACTTTTAAAATGGACGTCAATTTAACTCTAAGAGTATATTGTCCTGACAAATAAAAAGCAAAGAGATTGGGTAGCTACGCAAACGAGGTCTGTTTGTTTTTAAATCACGAATTAGTCAAATTTCTTAATATTAAAACAACAAAAGTATGGGATTTGGTCACAATAGCCTAACAGTTTGGATATTTAGAAAAGACTACCACAAAATACTGCATTCATTCATATAATTCAACTAACAGCAATTAACAGCAAGCTCAACTATCCGGAATTTTGTAACGTATTATCGCATTACAAATTATAAAGGAACACAAATATATGACCATTATGCATATGGCGTTTTAATTAATTAATAAACAAATACCACAGCATAATCTACTTAAATAAATAAAAACAATGTATGTCATATGTTTGGTGGCAAAGTAATTAGATTTGTAAAGTGCACTTTTTATGTGTAATGTTAATGTCTAGAAAATCAGATAAGCACACCTAAACCGTTGGTCTAAACAGCATTGGTCTCGCAATTTGCGTAATACACATTTCAGAGGCAAGCTTTTAGTCCAAAGCGAAATTTGATTTGAGTTTTACATAGTAAAGTTTTGTTTTTGTTATGGATTATCAATAGACTTGGAATAAAACTGTATATACGCTTCAGAAAACAACTAAATAACAAAGACCACCTTAGTCCTTTCTAAGGATTAACCTAAAGGGATAATGCACAATAAAGTCATATTTATTATTTCCACGGGTAGCCTACAATTGCATACAGGCTTACTAAAACAACTTGACATCTTTCACCAATATACAAATAACCAAATACACGAATATTCACAGCTTTGATGACGTAAATACACTTAACAATACTCTAAAATATGGAACTAAGACAAATAAGATATCTACTCCAGGAAGATTGTTCCTATACTTGTGCCTTCATGTTAAAATGTCAGTTTGTACACGCATCACTATAGCGTTGATCTTCACAAATAAGACTCGGTATGCCTCGGTTAAAGACAGAAAACGTAACGATCCATTGTCCAAGTTAAAGTACATTCTACTATTGTTCCTTTAAGGGAGAAAAAAAACTATTTTACAGGAAGGATGTGATTTCCAGCTCAAAGTAGAGGGGAGGAAGAGGTTGGGAAGGCAAAGTTAGTTTGCCTCGTCGGACACTGAATAAAAAGTGACCCTGTGAAAATCCGATCCTAATACTGCAATGTGTTCTTCTTTCTTGTTCAGTTCCGTCTGTGTCGATTTGCTTCTAGCACTATAGGTTTGAGGAACACGGCGTGGGAAGCAGCGTTTGCTGCTGCTGAGTGGCATCCGTTTTCACGTGATGGTTGGAGGGCGCAGAGCTCGATGAGCGGATCTTTGTATTGGGCAGCTTGTGGTCTTTCTTCCACTTCATGCGGCGGTTCTGAAACCAGATTTTCACCTGACGCTCAGAAAGACACATAGTGTGTGCTATCTCCACTCGTCGACGTCGAGTCAGGTATCGGTTAAAGTGGAACTCTTTCTCAAGCTCAAGAGCCTGCTGGCGCGTGTAGGCGGTGCGAGACCTCTTGGGCACTCCTCCAGAGTAGCTGGCGGTCACTAAACACATAAACACACAACCAAGCAGGTGTTATTGACATTCTCAGGTATAAGTGAGATGCCGGATAATTAGTACACTTACTGAATGTTTTGAAGAGCACTAAACGAGTAGAGTATGAAACAATGGATACGCGTCGTTCTCCGACGACAGCATTCCATTCACAAGCAGTCTTGATGTAACTAATTTGGTAGCATTTCAACATGAGTCAAAGCCTATGGGAAAATAGCTTAATTAAAAGGCCTGTTTGGTGTGAATATGGTCAACGATAAACTCTTTTGGTTCATACGAAACAAAAGGCAAATGGTCCGGGCGGAACATCGCGGGAAATAAAATTTGCGATAACTCCTTATCACCGGGATCTCGATGGCAGTAAATCCTCTAAATGAGCAATTACAATGGGTATGTTCCCTACATGCCTTCCGACAAATGCCCACCACAGGGCTCCTAGATCTTGTATTGCCCGTGCACATTACTTACCGGTATTAACATGGACTTTTTTCATCCAGGGATACACCACCGGCTCTTTACCCTTCTGTGCGCCTGGAAGAGCCTCTGACACGAGGCTACAATCCTTGTTCGCAGTTGAACCAGCACAGCTCTCTGTGGTGAGGCGGGGTCCATGATTCTGCGGAACGGATTGAGGTTGCGCGTGATGACGGTCGGTGAAATCGTTGAGGCCGTTGGTTGGCACATTACCGTAATCATAGCTCGGCTCTTGGTAGTTTGATCGCGGGTATGATGTCTCCTCGTGATGGGGGAAGCCCGCGTCTTTCGGCCGCTCATAATAATCAGAGGACACGGGCATGTATCCGTTCTGCTGATATTCCTCGCAGGGTGGGAAAGAAGGTTCGATGTAATTTGAATTGATCAAGTAGGAACTCATGATCATTAATTTGAAAAGTGCAACAATTCTAATTTTTATCGTGCTGTCGTTTTTCTGATCTCTCCAAAACCCACCTACTCCTCTGTCAAATGTACAAAGTTGGTCGGTCACGTGAGAAATGCGACCAATCAGCGCCTCCTGTGGGCATCGTGTAAACAAGCACCAATAGCAGGCCAGACATCAGCAGAGCAAAATGTGTTCGAGCGGTATATGCGTCTCTTTTTGATATCGAATTAAAATATCAGAAATTAATTCGATATAGTTACCATATACATCGTATAGAAAACGAAACAGCTAGCTGAATATATACGATGTATGTTGAAATGGATGGTAAACATCCAGTGATAAACAATTGAGTGCAACAGAGGACGTGATTTATCACGAAAACATCCCCTTCTAGTGTTAATGCCCTTTCTGATGATAAATGTACAAAAAGAAATCTCGTTTGTTGTGTACCACGACCTGCAGTTTTGTACCCTCCAGGGACGTTCCAATTTCTATAGGTTCCTCAAAAGAACCTTCAAAAAGGCCCACGACCACTTTCACAAAGCAACTATAAGTAGGCTGCTCACAGTGACTATGCACCTGTTAATGAATAGGACAAAGACTATTTTCAAGGAAGCAACATCATCAACCAATAATTTCACACGTCTTTTGTAACAGTTTTTAGAAACACAATAAACGGACTTAATTTGGGGGGTTCTACCATTGGCATCGTCAAATTATTACGAAATATCATCAGTTAGAATGTTTGCTCAACGTTAAAGCAGCCCAAGCGTGTGTAGTCAAGAAAAACGAATGCATGCTACACGAGCCTTTTAGTTGTACATATTTGCATCTTTTCATTTTGAAATAGTTATTATTACTGAATTAGTAAGAACAATCTCACATAGCCTATATCTTCATTAAAAGCAAAAATACATAAAATGTAGTCTAAATAAATAAATTCTTTCACCGAAGTCTCAAAATTAAATAGATTTTTTTTAACTGTCCAGTTAAACTGAATTGGACATCTTATAAAGAACTTTCATGTTTTGTACGATGGCTTAGATGCATTGTATTTCGTCTTCTACTCCAAAAATATATAGGCTATATTTGCAGGCAGACCTTATTAGTTGTATAAATTGTATTTATTGCAGTTGGCTTTTAATTTATTGCAATACATAGCAGTCTTGATGGAGTTTTATTTGTATGAATAGGCCTATTGCTTCAATAATGAAAATACTTAAGAATCGTTACAATGATGGCTGCAATGCCACCTTTATAGGGTCTTGAAATATCGGAACTGAAGCATCTCAATGTTAATAAAAAAAAAATAAAAAAACGAATAGGCTACTGATATTGTCTATTCCCCATGCACGCCGTATATTCCATAACTTTACCATCTTTCTGGACTTGTTGAATTGCAATGCTTATAGGAACACAAATCAAATATGAGAATGCCTACCTTGTGTAAGTTCGCGAGCAAAATAATATCCCTGACCTTGAAGCTGATAAGAATGCCCAGATAAACGAAAATAATGACACATCCCTCTTGCCACAGGTAGTTCCCATGTAATGTTTCTTTATCCTTAATATTTCCATGTAGTGATTCAACAGCCACCCTGAACTGAAAACTCCTGTTTAAGTATCCACGCAAGATTCACGTTAGGTTCCAGAGCTTCCGAACCTCTCTGGCTACCTTTCTTTAGCTATGCAGAGATAACTTCGGGTTGACCTCTCAGTGACTCAATGTCCATTTCTCCCCTTATTAATCTTGTTCTTTGACAGTCTTTGTTAAACAACAAGGCGTGCCCTCTGAAAAGGTGACATTTTCATATTTGTTAGACGCAGTGACCTTGCATTTACCCCGGCCTTGGACTTCATTTATCCCCATTGAGAACAGGGTCCTTCTGGAGGTCGGCATATACAAAAATGCTGGGTTGTTTCAGCCCATGTTTGGGTCAAATATGGACAAACCCACACGTTGATTTACATTTTTTTATTAAATTGTTAACCCAAAAATATGGTTTGTCCATATTTTACCCAAACACAACCCAGAGTTTTTGAATATATATGAGTTAAATCAAATAATACATTATAATTTACAGTAATTATAATTATATACAATTATTGTTATCATGAAGTTGAAAATAAAGATAATGATAAATGTTACATTATATAGCTATATGTATGTATATGTGTGTATGTATGTATGTATGTATATATATATATATATATATATATATATATATATATATATATATATATATATATATATATATATATATATATATATATATATATATATATATATATATATATATATATATATATATATATATATACATATATATATAAATATATAAATGTTATTATAATGTTGTATTATTTTATTTAACTTCTTGATAAATTAATTTAGAAAGTCTAAGAAGATTTAACCATAATGTTTTTTTTAAAATAAAAATAAAAAAAGGCTTTAGTTTTCGAAGGCCCATAAAAAATTATACGATGTCGTCTGTTATTCATTATATACTTCTCGCCTTTGTGTACAAAACTGAAGGCCTAAAATCAAACACGCTACAGTATTTACACATTTAAAGCAAGTAAAACAAACAATTGATCAGAGGATCAGAAGAAATAAAACTGTGATTATGGATATGTAAATCTCACAATACAATCGTTCTTTATAGATATATGAATAAAATATAAATACGAGAGACCGGGGTTAGTTGTCACATTTTTTCTACTCCAATGAATATATCTCTGGTTATTGAAAATCAATTTCAGAAACGGTGAATGGCCATATTAAATAGAATGAGAAGTTGCCAATAAATAGCATATAAAGAAGCTTAAACATTAAATAAATTAACAGTTAATGAAACACGAAAACATACATTTCGCCAACAGCTTGTAAAAAATGACAACACTTAAAACACTTACAACTCACTTACTTAAAACTGGATCCCTAGCTTGTTCTGAAAACATAGTTCAAATTTCCTGTTACAAAATACCTTTATTAATCGCCTTAAGTTTTAATCCGTTCACTTGACAACCGATTGTATTGTAATTTCAGATTTCAAGACAGAATCCCAACATAAGTATTCCGTTTTATGGTTTTGAACAAGTTGGTTGAAACCAAAATACAATGAAAATTAAAAATAATTTAAATCGCGAGCATTTTTTGACGCAAAACCTTATATTTCCAGAGAAATCCGTATATGCGTCCCTGTGGAACAGATCTTTTATAAGGGAATATACGGCTATAGCATGTGTAATCGGGTCTTCTAATGAACATACAACCTTGGTCAAAATTATTCGAAATTACTTTAATTAAACACATTTTACCGATACAAATGTGTGATAGCATTCAGCTTTACTTATAATGCCAATTGTTGTTTAAATTTTCTGTAGGCTATTACAAAATGATACTTAAGATTTTTAATGAAAAGGTCAGACAGGCTATTTGCACCAATATAGGCCTATGCATTCTTTTAAAAAAATTCAAATTTTAAATTTCAATTAATATTAAACAGTTCCAAATAGAGCCAATATACAATATAAGATATACAAATTAGAGGAAATTGATGCATATTCTTCGCGTGTCCAAAAAAAGATGCGTACCAAAGGGATGAGTATTAAATACAATTATTTTTAAGACAGCTCCAAGTCATTTTATTAGAAATTTCAATTCCGTCTCGGCCTTGTTTATCCATAATTTACCAGTAAATAATACCAAACAGTTTATTTTCCTTTTCCTTTTTTTATTCAATTAAACTAAACCAATGTCTAGTTTTCAAGAGTTCAGACAAAGACGAATCAACTCTTCAGAACAAATAAATGTTCATTGCGGAAATATTATCAATCCTAAATGCAAATGTCTGGCAGAACTTTTGGTGATCAAATGCGATTTATTCAAAGGAAATTCACCAATCAAACCCCATAATAAAACCTGAATACTCAATCTCTGGCACAGGCGGAGGAGGTAGTCTCTTGGGGATGCTAACTTAGGGTCACCCAGCTTGCAGAGTTCATCGCAAGGTTAGACCAGAACTCACGGGATTCACAGCTATTCCATCTTTTGTGCCATTATAAAAGTGGCACTGCGCTCTACAAGAACAGATGACAGCTACTTGTTCTGCAGTAAACTTTTGACCCCGGCCCTCCCCCTACCTTTACAATCTCACTCTCTCTCTCTCTCTCTCTCTCTCTCTCTCTCTCTCTCTCTCTCTCTCTCTCTCTCTCTCTCACAGACAAATAAGCACAAATAAACAGATGGACACAAACAAGCCTTCAAGCTCATCAACTTTCTTTCTCCCTCTCCCTCTCTCTCTCTCTTCTATGCTATTATTTCCCACATGCATCTTTTATATCTTCCATTTATCATGACCAGTAATATTAGGCCAAATCTATTAATACGGTATCAAACAACCTTTATATCTGCAGACAGCCTGGCCTGCTGCAGCCATCAATTTCGTTCTGCTGATATCCATGCTGCATCCAGATATGTGAACCCTTTCTATTCTACCGAGAGTCCCTGCAATTAAAGGTGTATGCGGGAGTTATTATTCTTTCTCTTTCTCTCATTTCTATCCTTGTAGGGATAAGGGGCGCCAATGCGGGTGACACTGAACTTGGCCAAAAGCGAGCTCTGCTGGTGGTTTACGGCGTGCGCACATTCATCTTCCTGCCGCCACTGACCTCACGGTGAACCAGGAGCGAAGACATTTTTCTTCAGTCCCTCCCTCTCCTTCATTGTCTATCGAATTCTGCCTATCTCCCACTCATTCTCACACATCGCTTTAAGTATTTGGACGTTATATGTGCAGTTTCTCATCTAATCTGCAAGAACGTTTTTATTTTTTAAACAAAACTGCGATGTATGTGCCGTTAAGATAAAAATAAAACAGCATTGTTCATCATGATAACTACAGTTTTGATGAGCAGCAGTGGTGCTGTAAGTACTAATTTTTAATCACAAGACTGACAGTTGGTCAAAATATCCAGAAATATTAACAATGTATCCATATTGAGAGTATAAATGATTATGCTAAAAAGATAGATAGATAGATAGATAGATAGATAGATAGATAGATAGATAGATAGATAGATAGATAGATAGATAGATAGATAGATAGATAGATAGATAGATAGATAGATAGATAGATAGATAGATAGATAGATAGATAGGTAGATAGATAGATAGATAGATAGATAGATAGATAGATAGATAGATAGATAGATAGATAGATAGATAGATAGATAGATAGATAGATAGATAGATAGATAGATAGATAGATAGATAGATAGATAGATAGATAGATCTCTCTCTCAAAACTTTTCGGCAGGTCTGGTGCGCGGAAAATTTCTGCATCAACATCTACCAAAAAATCCTGAAGGGTGTGGCTGAAACTAGAAAAACTGTCAAAAAAGTAATCAAAAAACTTCTTAAAAATCTATTATTTTATGCATAGATTCAAAGGGCAAAAAAATTATACAAATTAAGCAGTTAGTCAGAGAGCAGTGCCCCCTACCACTCATCTGCCGGACAAGCAGGTCTTTACAAACCCTCATTTACACAGTTGAAACTGAGTGCATTTATGTTCTGCTCATTTTTCCACTGTGGGCCTATAGAAAATCTTAAGACTCTTAACAGAAGCGAAAAACCGAAACAAACCAACTCGAACTTACCAGGATCTGGATCTGGTCCACCCGAGTGAATCCGGTCGACGTGTTTCCAGTCCATAGCAATCTGGTGTGTCAATAGATGTTGTGGTAAGCAGTCAATGAACACCTCTAAGGTCTGCAGAGAAAGAGAACGAAGCTCCACGTCAGTGCGATTAAACTTTATATGCGATATAATGTCGACTCCCCAAAACCATAAAACTGACTTTAATTGCCACCACGTGACTGTTTTATGGCCAGTGAGCCTATCTGCAGTTTCACTCCGGGTGAATTTTACGATCTAATTCGTGGACCAAACCTCATTATTTATCTTACCCGCCAATGTCACGGATCCAGAATGGCAAAGGGTCTAGTAAAGTTTGCCGCTAAAAACCCTTTCAGATTTCCAGAGAAGAGAAGAACGAGACACTGGGCGTGGACGCATAGCCTATACTCATGTTGAGAAGTTGGCAAGGGGACCATAAGTGCCCTTTCCACATTGGGTGAGTAAAGTAGTGATTACTGCGTCTCATACTTGTTGAACCACCCAAACTTTTACAGAAATAAACAAATTGCTGTAAAAAAATAATAATAATTTTGCTACACATTTTATTTAGGTTTTGAAAGAGGAATATGGTATGTTTGCAGTTTTATATAACTAATACTCACATTAATAATGAAACAACTATGTGGTAGCCTACATGACTTATTTGATTCACACACATACACAAAAAAAAACAAACCTGACAAAACATTGAGATTAGGTAAAAACTTTATTCTTATCAACATTGGATTTGGCCATATTGTTTTCTGCACTTCCAGTTATCATTCAAATTTCACGAGAAGGGAAATTAAATAATTCGAGTTGAACATTTATGTAAATCACAAACATATTCAAGTATAAAAATGAGGACAAGACAAATATACGGTTAAGTCTGAACATAACGATTTTATCAATAAACAAAGATGACAGCAGCACGAAAAAAAAATATTTTACTTCAGCATTACAATGCATTAAATACAATCGATATTTGATATCGAATTAAAATAAATACATATACATAAAATACATACATTTATATTTACAAACCAGGAAACATAAAAACTAACAACAAAATTGCATCTAAGTTATGCTTCATTTAACAAGAGTCGAATACTTTTACAAGTTGGCTCACCCAACGCACCTTAGAAACGTAAAGCATTTTCGTCAAAACATGTTATATTAATTGACACTTTCGTGTGGTTTTTCTAAGATAATGCAAAGATCTATCCACATTAGCAACTTTACATGAAAAAACAGAGGGGAATTGTTTTAATTATTATTATTATTAGCCTACTACTACTATTATTATTATTATTACAAAGGCAGCAACACAGAGCGAAACACTCTATCACGACCAGTGGAAAGTTCTTTTGTGAAATGGGAAAAAACCTTCATCCCCTTGTAAAACACACACTTAGAATAAGGAAACAGAGGCGCACCCGCGCGCGCACACACACTTATTGAAACACTAACATATTTAATGTATACGTTATATGCACATTTACAATATATACACATTTTCAGGGCCGGTATCCGCTTCCTGCAGCCGCCATATTCATACTCTTCAATTTGTTGTCCTTTTTCCATTTCATTCTGCGGTTTTGAAACCATATTTTGATTTGTCTCTCCGAGAGACAAAGCGTGTGTGCAATCTCAATTCGTCGGCGACGTGTCAGGTACCGGTTGAAGTGGAACTCCTTCTCAAGCTCAAGTGTCTGGAAGCGTGTGTAGGCTGTCCTGGGCCTTTTCCCCTCCGGTCCGGTCAAATTGTCTGTTATACACAAAAGTTTGACATTTTCACTTCTATAATTTAATGTAGACTACTGTAATACATATTATGTAATGCACGACACAAAACATGGTAGAAAAGACATATGTCATCTTCAAAGCATGCGTGACACGCTCTCAAGGACAGAAAACAAAATTTAATTCGTCTAATTCCCTTAAATGATCTCAAATGAAATCAGTTTTATATAATGAATTTAATAGCACAGCCAATTCCTTAATGGACAATCGACATGGCAATTAATAATACAAGTAGGTTCTTTCATTTTAATAAAATAAAATCTATTTTAAATAGTTTTCCGAGACCTGGACCAGTAAACAACATGACAGCACACTGGAGGTGACATGTCTCGATATAACTGTCCAAAAAAACAAAGTAAACTAGTGTATTTGCATTAGACTTCCCCAACTGATATTGTGTAATTTGACAGGGGGTCATTCACACCTTACTCCAACACTCAGAACACAAACATAAAAAAAACAGAACTCTGTTTTCCGTTTACCATGACTTATATGAAGTTTTCGCATCCATGGATAAATCTGCGGCGCCTCGGAAACATTCTGTGAGGCTGTCTGCGCACTTCCAGGCAGCTTTTCTTCTTCCATAGTGCTGGACGCTTTAGAGACGTCCTCGCGACTGAGAACCGTCCCGACGCTGTTGGTCGCTGAGCCAGCGGTGCTCGGTAGTGAGGTTTTCAGGGCGCGGTGTGACTGCTCGCTGACAGGAGAGTTGGCCAAGGATGAGCAGGGGAGAGGGTCAGAGGAAGTCTCAGCGCTGTTCGCGGTAACCGGTTGATTGTACTGGACAGGCGTCGCAGTTGGACTGTCTGTGTAGCTTTGAGTTCGCTCACCAGAGGAGAGAAAGTGTCCGGTGGTAGAGCGCCCAGTGCTGAGATCCATTCCATTGTAGCCGTAAGCATACCTGCCCGAATGCATGCCCGTAGAATCTCTGCATTGGTCACTAGAGCTGTGGTCTCCATAGTTATGTAAGGGATAGTCCGCGCCATTTGGATAGCGACCGCAAAATGAGTTCACAAAATAAGAGCTCATTGGTTGACAATTACCTTATAATTATTTTTAGTTACTACAACTACCTTTATGGAGAGAACAATGCTGCCGTGTGTGTTTGATTTGTATCTCTTGATGGTTTTGAGCTTCTATTGCACCCTTGCACAATTTATGATGAATTATGGAAATGAGTGAGACACAGACTTAATGCTCCCTTACGTAGGCTCCCAAATATGGGGTACGGCTTAGAGTCACGTGTTTTTGTTGACCAGTCGTAAATCCTATTCCATGACCTCCAGCGGTAAACTCACGCGTAAGCAGGAAATCAGGGTGGAATTGTTTGGACACGGGAGCGCGCAACAAGAGTTTCGCCGAACTAGCTGTTGTTTGCTCTGCTAAAGATTGTAGCCGCGCGCCACCCTCTGGTTTAAGGCGGGACTACCTAAACCATCAGACTGGAGGCAAGCACACGATGGGGTCATTCAGAGGGTAACGACTCTGCGGTAGAAAAATTGTATCTGCTGAAACAATGCACCGTGACCTGCACACAAAACACGCACCAGAATGTCTAATGGATTCAGTAGAATCAAACACAAATGCAACTAAACGTTTGAAATAAACAACCAACAAGGATATACAATTTTTTTTGGCTATAATACCAAATATATGCTATCTGAATATTGGGTCTATAGCATAAGAATACCCAAAATAAAATGGAATATAAGGAAATTAAACAGTGGTTTATCATGCTATTCAGTTATGTATCAGTTACACCACACTCTCTTATATATCTAATTTTAACATATGGTGCATGATCATCGCTCATTAATATAGTATCGGTGGCCCAAAACATATATGGAAATTGTAAGGTTAAATATGTTGATCTGTGTGTGTGGTCTTGGTAATCCCTACTTTATGGGGACCACTAAAGTCCCCTCAAAGATGGCAATACCAGTAATTTTTGACCTTGTGGTGACATTTTTGGTCCCCAAGAGGAAACAAGCTTATACATCAATGATCTTTTTTGAAAATCGAAAATAGCAGAACGTTTTCTGTGAAAGTTTATGGGTAGGATTAGGGGATAGAATATGTTTATACATTATAAAAACCATTACCTATATGGAAAGTCCCTAAAGTAATTTTTTTTTTAAATTCTTCTTTTAGTGTCATTGATGGCCAGCTGGTCAGGTTAAATTAAATTCACTTTACTTATGGTTGTTTGTATGCCAACTGTGATTCGTTGATGTCTGTGTGATTGTGCTGCAAACTTACTTTCCCCACAAATAAAACTGACTAACTGATGTTTCAAATATGCTGACCAATGACTTTAGAGCGAAAATGTATACATATAGCCAATAGGGAATAAGCACATTCACTTGGAAAGTACAGTTTCTTCGAGTATAAGAGAATAAATGTCTCTGAATAGCTACTAAAGCAATGTAAAAATAAAAAGAGACTAACTTTCATAGAACTTCCTGTGTTCTACCTGTTTTCTTGACAACATGCAGTAATAACATTATAGCAGGAACTTATGATGATGAAAAGAGCAAAGCAGTGACAAAGTAGCTGGCTCTTGGACACACACTTATGAATGAGAACGTTTTTTGTAACACTGTAACCTCGCAATTAACGAGTAGCTATACATTATATATTCGCTTAAGTCCCGGCCGTTCTGTTGGACGGTTCCCGTAAGAGATCGAGCTAATCTACGGTGCTCGTCGTATTAAAATACACAAGGATAGTTCCTAAAAAGCCCATCATATAGAAACCAGACATCTTTGGCTGAACTTCGGATTCATTAAGCTTTGCCTCTATAATTATGGAAATGTGAGATAAAGCTGGTTTAACTGTGAAATCTGGCGCGAAAACGTTATAAAAGAAGATAATAATAATAATAATAATAATAATAATAATAATAATAATAATAATAATAATAATAATAATAATAATAATAATAATTAAGGCTATACTTATTCGTCCGAAATTCAACATGCAAGTTGCCTAAACTGGTGGGCTATTCCATGGACTATGTTTCAGACAATCTGACACAATTCCGTGTCTATATCATTCTCTGTAAAGTGGTAGGCTAATGCTGGTAATGCTTAAAAGTAGCTGAGCTGTATCATATAGGATCTAGATAGATTCCTTGCCGTTTTACTTCACATTTCAGTTTGTTACAGTCTTACAGATTAGCTTGAACAAGTTAACTTAAATCACTTGCTTGTGCAGCCAGTAAAGTAGATCACCATCTAGTGGTGGTTTTGATGTACCATTATTTACCTCGTCATTCATTCACAATTGAAGATTTATAGAATTACACACATCTCTTTTGAATTGTATTCATAGATTATATATAAATTAAACATCCTATAGGTCCCCATTCCCAATAAGAATGTGTGCTCTTTAAAGCGTTGGGAATATTTATACGCTTTGCTTGCTATTTTAGAGTCGTGTTTATAACGTGCTGAAATAACAAATAATAAAAAAATTTTAAAAAAAAAATCGCATTGTAGTCTAACGCATATTGTACGAAGGCTATAACCCGTTTTAAGTTAACCCGTTGTAATTTTGCGCTTGTCCTGCAGGTGACTGCATGTAGGCTATATCAGTGCACTTTTGCACTACTACGACGATTTTCAAGTCCTAATTACAAGACGCATTTAAAAAAAGGCTGTATTTCTTATTCGCAGTACCGTTTCAATTATCTAATTAGACTTCTTTTTAAGAACATGATCCAGAACCTTATGACAATTATTATTACGCTATATGACAATGATTATTAGCTAGGCTACTCGAAACCTTAAACTTTTCTGAAACAAGGACCACACCACAGTTCTTGCCTACAACATAATACATTACAAAAAATGCTATATCGACATTGTACAACCCTCTCACAGTTGCTTATTCAAATACGAATAGCTTATGCAAACCTAGGCTACTCCAAATAGGAAAATACTAATAACCTTTTTTAAATCAAAACATGACCAATTTTTGCAACGCCAGTCATATCATATGACATAGGCTACCCTACAGTTTTCAAGGAACAGCAGTAGACATAATCGAGTGGACAATAAACAACGACAGCAACAGCAACAAACAACAAAATCATCATCATTCAGAACAACAAACCTAATTTAAAATTTTCCACAAAACGTAGGTTAGGCTACGCAATATTAGGACCTTGACATCAGAGTCAGTTCGATAGCACAAAAACAACCCAAGTCCTTACCGTTCAGAGTGTTTGTTGGTCCACGAAGGCAAGAAACAAAAGCTGATGAAAAACACTTCACAGATCTTCGGAAAGCTTCTCTATCATAGTGTGCCAAACAGGATGAGCAGTTTTCTCTTTTCTGTCAGTCAATGCCCACTTCGATGGAGAATGTAGAATATTACCTCAAAATTAAAAGACAAGAAATTAACAACGACGAAATAATGTGGAAAAGCGGAGGTGACAGAATGCTAGACAAAGCAAGGTCAGAAGAAGAATGCTGCTCTATTTTGGGTAGGGATGTATACACATAAAAAGTTAACGTTCATGTGGCCTTAAGACACGTGACCAACTGGTAGCCAATAGGAGTTAGCGGCAGCTCATAAAGTTGCAAGGTAAAGTAGTAAATTTTCATAAACAACAACAGATTTATAGCTTCTCTAGAGAAGAGGACAGAGGCGGGGGCTGGTAAAATGTTTTTAGCCAGGCGCCATTTTACAGAGAGGCGGAGCTCAGATGAAAAGTAGTTTAACTCTAAAGACTTACGTATCAGCATTAGCCTACAGTGAAAAATTATAAATAATTATAACTTTTTTAAATCAATTGTTTGAATTGTCATATTGCTATTAAATTAACCCTACAGACACCGATTTATTAAAATAATAATAGGCCTAATATTTTTTTATTAAAATAAAATTTGAATCATAGGCCTATAGGCTATAACGGAAACATGAAGATTTTAAAGTATCCAAATATTGTGGAGGATAACTGATCTTTTCAGATGGGTTTTTTTTTTTTTTTAACAGAGAAAACAGATAAGACCACAACAATTTGTTTTACTTTAACACATAATACAGTCTAATTCACAAGAGAAAATGTGAGATTTTGTATTATTTAGTGGGAAAACCGTCACAATACGATCAGTGTTCTTTGTGTCTGTATTACCATTTTAGGTGTTAAGTTTAGACTTTATGTAACCAGATTTTAGAAACGTATATTAATGTTATGGCGCGTTGTGGTCATTTGATTAAACGTGTTTAGACAATAGCATCTAAATAGGTCGCGCAAATACACTGTAGCCTACAAAAAAAAAATCAGGTCTCCAATTGAACATTTTCTAGTGAGCGATCACATTAGATGCATCTAAAATTTTCAGTTGGCCAAATTGAATTTCTTGAATTTTAATTGAATTAAATTGCATCAATTCACAGAAATTCAATTTGGCCAACTGAAAAATGTAGATGTGATCACTCACTAGAAAATTTTCAATTGGAGACCTGAATTTTTTTTTACAGTGTATAGGAGTTTTCACATTTGGTGTCCTTTCCTGAGTCTATATGGCTTTGTAAAATACCGCAGACCGACCGTTGATGTCATGTTGGCCTGACACTTTGTCAATACCTAAAATGATAGAAATATAAATATTTACAGATTTCATATTTTTTAAACTGCATGATTACTCCAAAGAGAGACATAGGCCTACACTGCATTTAGAAGGACGATATAATCGCTCCTGTCTAATTAAATGATTCTTGGTTTTGTACCTATTAATGGATTCATTATATTAGGCCTCTGTTGCAGTATAAGCCACAATAACATCGGAGATATGAATCCACGGTTTCTTTAACAGAGTAGCCTATGCTATAAATCTTGCAAGCAGACACAAAGAGAGAAATCAATTATGCAACCAGATACGCGTAGGAGATCCTCTAAATTAAGACACACTAGTAAGTGAGTAATTAATTTATTACCACAGACCCAAGACATTAAGACGTTTACGACTTCACACATGCATGAACAGCTGCATCGGTGGCTTAATGTTATGCAGTTACAGGACACGACTGTGTAGCCTCTGACACAATAGTAAAAGATACACAAGATAGACTATACAAGCTTTCTCAAACAAACGTGAAAGTCATACCTTGCTTTCTCATTGAAGATACACATCCGACAGGTTCTGTCCGTGCATGCTATAGGCCTATCAATTTGGTGAGGGAGATGTCCAAGTCCTTTCTAAATCCCCGATGAGCCACAGCTTGACCATGTCATGTAAGTAACATTTTAGAAAGTCACTTCTTCCTGCAGTATAGACGACGATATTTTTTTTTTTACACAAAAGCAACATTTCTGTCCAGAGCTGAAGAAGAAGAGTGAGTGCGTGCTGCCTATGTAGCTATGCTTTGACAAACATTCCAATTTAATTCAAATTCATATACCTTTTTCATCTTGCAGAGTTGTTGAATAGGAATCCTTGTTGTCGTTTTTACGAGCCAGGGTGATATACAATCCCATTATAGCCAGAGTTCATATTAAATACCACTTCACTGGCATTGGGCCCATGAAGTCACATGATTACTCCGCAAGCACTTACAGCCAATAAGTACAGCTTTTGCCTTTTCATCAGCTTGCAAAAACAGTTAATCTAAAAAAAATCAGTCTATGGACCGCTGAAAATGATCACAATTCCTATGAAAATTAGTATTTCAAAATATAGAAATACTAAATAGACTTTGAAGACTAAGACTTTAGATTGTTTTTGACTGAAATGTATTTAAAATGCATTGATTTGGCAAAACACATCTTTACATAGTCTTTATTTCTTTTTTTCCTTCTTATTTTGTGTTTCTGAACTGTAGCGTTTCAAGTACAAACGTTTCATTTATTTTATAGGTTCAAAATACACATTAAAAGGAAAAGTTTTTTACAATTAAAACTACATTGTAGTATTCTGTTTGTATTTCGATGTATAAGCTACATTTCATTATTGTAAATTAAGAAAAAATAAAGATTACAGGATGTTTTTTATAAAATGTGCTCTGAATACACGTAACGTAAAAAAAGGTGTATGCAACTTGTATGACATATGCCTATAGTTAATTTTGCCAAAATAAACGAAAAAAGTTTTCGAATAAAACACGGGGTATTCCAAATAATAGCATATTAAGCTCTTATTTAAAGTAGGCTACAAGTTAATCAGTGCAAATTAAAGTGCTGAAAAGCTTAAGGATGTTTAAATGTAAACCAGATAATACACTAAAATGTCGGGTCGAGTGTGTTCATTTTTTTCACAGGAGCGGACACAAGGTAAAGCTGTAGCTATATTTTTTATACGACGTCACTTTGCAAACGTAAATACTGACATTAAATATAGCATTTCACATACTGATCTTTTCCGGTCTGCACTAATGTTTTTCCTCATATGCCACTGCTTTAATGTGCTCCAAGGAAAACATCTACTTGCTGGAAGGACCTCGTATAATAATCACAGAAGATGCTCCTTGGTTGGGATATAGTTAGCACTTCTTCGTTTTACCACTTCTTCTAGTAACCTACAATTAAAAAAAAAAAAGCCTTTATTTCTGTTTTGGCTGGTCACATTTGGATTACATTTTTTAAAAAGCACATTGTTGCATTTCCAACACGATTAAACTCTGAGGAAGGCTGTGTGCCGAAATGCATTTATAACCGTAGCTGGGTAGTTTAATCCAACATGTGTTTCAAAAAGTACCCGTTTTTTTGCGGGTTATTTTTTAAAACAGATTGTCACGACAGAATAAATAGACATGTTCTATAAGCAATGGATAGAATATGGAATTGTATTAAAATACTTCAATGGAAAAAGAAATACATCTCTTTCAATACTTCTATAGTGACTAATTAAAAACCGAGAATAGCATCAACAAGGTTTTTTTGTTTGTTATTTTATCAAACAAAAATGAAACAAATTAAACCATCAAAAAAGAAACGGGAACATTGAAGCTATTGGAAATAAAATACGTGTTTAGGGCCGCTCAAAACATTTCGCGATTATGAGGTTTTACTGACATCAAGTGGTCAGAATGTATAACAACGCAGGAAACTATAGAGTAGTTTCTTTTTTTTTTTTTGCTTGGACGTCCACGATTAGACATTGTGTTATGGGTAAAATAATTTCCGCAAGTGAAAGCAAGAATATTAAATATTTTCATTTTATCAGTGAGTATTGATTTTGAAACTTTTTTTCTGCATGAGAATTTGCACTGACGCCTCCGTTTCATCGTGTATAGGTCTACACAAAGGGTGCCGTATAGGACAAACTGCAATCAGAGGCCAATAAAACTAGATTATTTCCGCTGGCTTTTTTGTGCACAAAGTCGAGTCTCCCTGAAAGCGGAGGTTAATTTTAGTGAATAAAAACACCTCTCCAAATGGGCGTCGGGCCTCTGGAAACGGTCTAATTGTGTCTGGACGGCAATAAAGCCATTGAACACGGAATGCCAATGTCTGTTGCCGAGTCTGCGATTCATTGCCTTGTCTCCACGAGGAGGCCTTTGAAGTCTAAGTCCTTCCGCTATATCTGTGCCACTTATACCTCCAGGCTATAGCCTACAGTAGGCCCTATACAATTTAACATATTCATATTTACATTTTAAAGTTTAAATGTTTAAACAGACAGAATCTGAAACAACACCTCGAACTCCGAACTCCAAGCAACTCATCAAAGTTAAAACGACAGGTCTGTTCTTTTAATTCCGCAGATTCATGCACACATGGTGCGTTGTTCACTTAGCCCAGCTGTCGAGTCTCATAATATCTCTGTTGTGTTGCGTTCTCTCGCCTCGCAGCGCTTTGCACACCATAAACGCTTATAGCAGTAATTGTCTTTTATGGCAGCATGCAGCTAACAACCTAGTCTGCCAGACCGGTCTACGAGACTGCTCTCCCCGACTCCAAACTTGCCCAGCCCAGCCTCGCCTCAGAACACATTTTTGGTTCGAGTAGGCCTATACAGTAGGCCTATATTAGCGTTTGTATAAGATTTTAAGGTTTGAACACAATTCTTCTTCTTCTTCTTCTTCTTCTTATTATTATTATTATTATTATTAGTAGTAGTATTAGTAGGCCTACATCTCGTTTCAGGCTACGTTTTTTTCTAAAACAGCGGCTCCTTTAAATAAAAATCGATCGTCATCTTTCTTTAAATTAGGACTGTTTACATAATATCCATTAAAGTCAAACAATAAAGCAACTGCAACGAACAAAAATAAAATAATTACAGTAATTCTACAAAAAATAAATTCAATAGGCATATATTTTGATTCCCTTGATGAAAAATGCAAATTTACGAAATAGGCTACTATCAAAAATTACATAATTAAAACTTTACATACAAGCAATTTATTACATTGCTCTCAACTTAATTGTTAGCCTATTTAAAATGTCAGGAGGACTACAAAATAGAAGGGAGACTTGTTTGGAGATATGAATTGCTTTTATTATTCAATAAATAAAATCACAAATTACATCTGAGAAAATACAGTAAAAAAAAAAAAATGATGACGGTCAACAGACCATGAGGTATTTGTAAAATTCCCTACAGTGCTTTTATATCTACAGCGCATTAATTTTACTTGTTCCCTGAAGTTCGCAGACTTCACCCAATATCACATCTGATATGGCGTGAAAATTTTGGTCGATTCAAAACAAACAGGTAGTGAAGTGACTAGGTAGTGGTAGTGTCAAATCTAAAACAAAATCTAAGAGCACATGATCTCAAGTGTATTACATTTACATAAAAACTGGGCCCAATATAGATATTCAAATTAGGAAAAGTTACAGAACATAGGAATATGTTAATTAGCGGTCTGAAATACACAATGGTATATTAACCAACAATTGAAGAGGAATAGCACATTTAGCTCCGACATGTTAATGCATTCCTAATAAATTTGGTCTAAATTAAGTAGCCTACAGATTTTTTTAAGCTGCGTCAGCGAACGTTTGAAAATGGATTTGTGCCGTATTCATTAAGATGGATCCACATATTACTAACAAATAGCCCATAATTCAATAAAACAGCAGGATCCCAGCATGCTTTAGATCAATTATGGTTTGCTTGAAAATAATAACACAAGACCTAATGTAAAATCCCACGACAATAATTTCAGTAAAAGGATGTAGTCTATAATCTCACATCCTCATCTACACGAAGTGCTTCATTCTTGGTCATTCTTCGTTCCATCTTTGTTTAATTTTTTCATCTTCATCCTGCGGTTTTGGAACCAAATTTTGACCTGTCTCTCCGTGAGGCTCAGTAGACGGGCGACCTCGTACCGCCGGTCACGCGTGAGGTAAGTGTTAAATAAAAATTCTTTCTCCAGCTCGAGGATCTGGTGCTTAGTATAGGGGCAGCGTTTTTTACGCGTTGAGCTCGCGTGAAGCCAGTTGGACACAGGGTTGTCTGGGGAAAGGTAGAGGGATGTGAAGGAGGGTTTCGAAATCATAAACGAGTAGTGAATAGTTTTCATACCCTATATAAAATCCAGACGATGGCATAGCCTAAATCACAGATACGCAAACATATCTCAAAGCCTCGTAACAATCACGTCAAAAACAAAGTAAAACGTTTCGCTGTAAAATATTTTACTGCAGCTAACTACGAGAATCGTGTTAAATAGGCCTACATACGAATGTATCAATTTCAATAGGCTAGTGCTTAATATAAGTGTAATGTCATTGTACTCAAATATCGCACCATCTGGTCAGCCTTACCTGGATGAACGCCCGGTTTCTCGATATCGCCTCCCTTCTCAGCAGTCCGGCCAGATACTTCCTCTGTGTCGGTAGAACATCCTCCGTTAATGAAGTCTCCCGGAGGGAGTACAGCATGTGAAATGGCCTCTGTGCCGTCATCACTCGTTCTGTTTGTATCGGGTTTGGTATGATAGTGATGATGTACCGTCGGAAGCTCAGTGAAAGGCAGCCCACATGCAGAGTCCAAAAGCCAAGACTGCACGTAATCCCCAGCTACTGGAGGCTGTGTGTGCGGCTGATACACTGAGGGTACACCACTGGAGAAATGCGTTGGGATATGGCCCCAACCTGAGCCATAAACGGGTTGCTTTGCCGGGAATGTGCAGTGACCGAGCTCTGTGTGATCTGTGGGTAGAACGGAGGGCCTGTGCTGAATGAGCCCTGAACCTGAGGAGAAACGAGTCTCCTCGTTGTCCGGCATAACAAGAGAGTCAATATAGTATCCTGTCACAGCTCCAGATGTCGACATGGCAGGGACGCACTCTCATGCATACACACACATAAAAACATTAACACACACATACAGTAACACGCTCACAAAATAACAATCTGTGAAAACGGAGAGGCAACTTCCCCCTCGCAAAGCCCCAGTCAGCTAATAAGTTGAGAGCAAACTGCCATTTCATTGGGCGAGGCACACACGTGACCATTGGGACAGCGCAATAAAACAAATCTATGGAATTTCTGTAAAAATACTCAAATAAATAAAAAAGCAAAAAATGTTGCATTGGTTCCAATTAAACTTCCTATAAAAACAACAATCGAATAAGCTATAAGAAATAAATATCTACCAAATTATTTTTTTTTTTTTTTTTACTTTCTTCAGACAAAAGGCATGGGAAGGAGACATTGTCAGAAATGTACAACGTAACACGTAACATAGCAAACTGACACTATGCTATTATTTTCATTAATAATATTAGTATTCATTAATAAAAGCGCTTTCATATTTTATGTGACCCTTACATTTTCTGTACAAAGTCTCTTTGAATGTTATAACCATTTGTCTTTATTCGATCGAGTTGATCGTTAATATAATAGTTCATTTAGGCTAATGTATTACCGTTCACATTGCATTTTTCCCACATTCATCATATTCTTTATGGATGTAATGCCTGGTCTGAGACATTTAAGGCTTCTGTTTGGCTACAACATGTTCAATCTGATATGTAATAATAAATGTGCAAATACAGACGATTCTGGATAACCCATAAGAAGTCATTTCGTTTAGTCCACCATTACAGTATATTCTCATTCATACTGAACATTTTTGGAATAATGTATCCCCACTATGTGAAGAGTATATTTAAATGCAAAAAAGGACACATTTATTTAGATACATACCAGTATGTACCATAGTATATACCAGTACCATAGTATATACCAGTAGTAACAGCTTGCTGCTGACCACCAAGTGAAAAGTGTTAGACGACCATAGTTCCCCTGTTAATTCAGGTCGTCAGGTACATAATAATAGGCTACATGAAAAAATCTGCATTGTAACCATTTTATTTTAACAACAGTGTAACTAATCTCTTTACATTTTAAATAGTAACGGTAACACTTTGCAATACGGTTTCATTTGTTAACATTAATTAATACATTAACTAATATGAACAAACAATGAGCAATATATTATTACAGCATGTATTAACCTTAGTTAATAAAATGTTCATGTTCATGTTAGTCCACATTAAAGACTTTCGATCTTAAAAATGTAGTAGTAAATGTTGAGATTAACATCAACTAAGATTAATGAATGCTGTACAAGCATTAATAAAAATAAAAAATAAAATAATAATAATAATAATAATACATTTTATTTATAAAGCACTTTACATTTTAAAGAAAATCTCAAAGTGCTACAAAGGGAGGGAGGAACAAATAAATAAATAAAATGAAGCAGTTAGAGCAATTAAGAAATTAAGTTAAAATCAGCTTCATTAGTAGTTCATGTTAACTAATATAGTTAACAAATCCGTATTCTTAGTGTTACCATAGTAACAATGCTATATTATTATTATTATTATTACTATTATTATATTACTATTATATATATATATATATATATATATATATATATATATATATATATATATATATATATATATATATATATATATATATATATATATATATATACACACACACATACATTATTATAAATGTTGTTGTACGTTTAATTCGGCAATCATTGGATTACAATTATTTATACTTTAGATATAAATCATGGTAGCCTAAAAAAAATAAAAGATAACAAAAACAGAAATACACGTTTAATATTTAACGGCAAAAGCAAACAAAATTAACAAAATGCATAATACAAGGAATCTCAAGTAAAAAAAAACGAGTAGCCTAAATACAGTTTTTGTGACATTTATTTCTTTAACTTTTGAATCAGGTTTATTTTCAAAAGACATAAGTACAAATAAAGAAAGTCTAATGTGTATCGCCTCAGTATTATGAGCCTCGTACAGTAATGATAATGCAGAAAAAAGTCTATATCAAAAACAAATAATATATATTTTTAAATAATTAAATAGTTGTTCACACTGTTTAGTAGTCCACCAGTGATTACCAAAAGGGTTTTACAGCAGGAAACACCACTACTTTTCCCAAAAAACAAAACAAAAAAAAGAGAGCGAGAGAAAGAGACAGATAGAGAGATAGAGAGAGAGAGAAAGAGACGGAAACAGCATGGCCATTTGAGGCCGTAAACTGCGATAGGGTGTTTGTTAACACAACCGAGTTTTACCATAGGCGCTATTCATGCTTTTTAGTCCCTTTAGCTGTACTGGAGTGCCACCATAAAGCCAGTCTTGCCTTTTGTGTTCAGCCACTTATACAGCGCTAGACGGAAGCCAGGAAGACAATTTCTTTAGCTCAGTGGAACGCCACCGAGGTCGCTGTTGTTTACAACAGACGTGGCCGAATGCGGTGTATTGGACATAACCGAGGCCTTGTCAACATTCAATAAGACAAATCCAACGCTATCTCACGACCAATTCGTACATATTTTACGAGGTGGCTAATTCGTACGAATTTGTACGACCTCACTCGTACGAATTTGTACGTTTTGTCTAAACCCCAGTGACGGGTAGGTTTAGGGGCGGGGTTTGAGGTAGGTCATTCGTAAGAATTCATACGAATTTGTCAACTCGTCAAATATGTACGAATTAGCAAAAATCGTACACATTCGTACGAGTGAGGTCGTACAAATTCGTACGAATTAGCCACCTCGTAAAATATGTACGAATTGCCGTGAGATCGGGTTGGACAAATCAGTGTCTGCCATCAGTCCGGTTCACTAGGAGAGATAAAGAAAAAAAACCAAACAACTCCTGGCGATTATGATCAAAAGGAAGTTGCATTTCGTACAACTGAAAAAATGAGGCTGTAAAATGTATAGCCTACTGATAACTGAAATGCTTTGGGTCTGTTTAGATGTCTGCTAGGTAGAGATCGTGGGTTACTGACGAATGAAACTGGGGCAATTAAGACAGTTTCGTGTCGCAGGGTTTAATTATACAATCCCAACAACATGAAACTACCTAAACCACTCGACAGTCTGGGTGGGGGTGGGGGTGGGGGTCAACAACTAATGGTAGACTATCTAAACAAATCACCAGCATTGTTTTTCCTTTAATCTTTACTGGTTTTTACATCAAGCAACATGCATTTTCCGTAACAGCCAATACTTGTAATGTCAGAATAGCACCTTACCTGTATTACCTTGAAACGGCGTACCAAAAATTGACTGTTTTCCAGCACCTGAAATCCGAACGTCTTTATTCCTGCCTCTATCCAGTCTCTACTGAGGGTAGTCACTCAGAAAAACAACGTGCCTCATAAAGTAGCCAGCAATAAAATGCCACAAAAGCGGACTAAACTCGCCAACTACGTTGTCTATGTTGTGGCCATTCGCTGAAGTAGCTATGTTTAAATAGCCTACATTTCCGCCAGAGAGAATGGGAAACCTTCATAGCAAAAAATAAATAAATCTAGAATGTATTAAATATTGAAAACACTATGTTCTCACAGCGAAAATGTCAAGTAAACACAAAGGCAAGATAAAGCCTTCCCACTGACAACTGGCAACATAGCTAGCTAGTAGGCTAGCCTATACTATCCAAAGTCAAAGTCATTTTTTTTCCTGTTTCGTCTCGTTTATAATTAATTTCATAATTCGTCGTTCGTATTGGTATTTTCAAGATAGATAGATAGATAGATAGATAGATAGATAGATAGATAGATAGATAGATAGATAGATAGATAGATAGATAGATAGATAGATAGATAGATAGATAGATAGATAGATAGATAGATAGATAGATAGATAGATAGATAGCCATCTATCCAATGGTAGGCATAGCTACAAAAAAATAATAAAAAAAGTAAAGCGCCTGTACGTGCTAGCACGGTTTCAGAATATTTAAACGTAGGCTATTTGCTACATGATTCTTAAATAATAGGCTACATGCCATTAAATAAAAAATACATTCATTTCAACATAATCTTCAGTTAGGCCCTATACATTTTTTTTTTCAGAATGCCGGGTGCTAACATGTGTATTGCCTATGGCAAGAACAAAGAGAAATCGTTTACATTCCATACGTTGGTATATGAACTACATGTTCCCCCAAAATAAACTGATTTCATCATATAAAATAAGTTAAAATTTCGAACAAAACAAGTATAAAAAAATGTCGATGGAATTCTCATAAACATGCTAGAGTTCGAAGATTCTCTTTTCGCGGGTCATTTCTCTATTCTAAATAGCTGTTCGGGGGAATTATATTTGACTTGAATGTCGGTCAGGTGCACACTGCAGCCGATTTCTAGGCGGCGCTCCTGAGTCAAGTACATAGCTACTACTCTAGTCTAGAGTGTAGGGGAACCTCTTGTCCAGCTCTAAGGTTTGTTGTTTAGCACAAGGACAGCGCTTCTTCCGGGAAGTCTTCCGTTAGCCAGTTTGTTGAACACTCCAACATGGTTTCCTATACGAGATATAGAATTAGTAAAGCACAATGGGGACAGTGGAATGGGGCAGTTTGTTTCATGGTCGACATAATAAAATATGTGTGTTGTTTCAGATATTCAGCCTAATCGGTATTCGTATATTCAGTACCCGATATTCATTTAATATAAAAATTAAACACAAAGTAGCAATATTTGAGATCACGATTTGGAGTATAAGCACTAAAATAAACAATCTTCAATATTTGCCTGTATTGATAGGCTAGTAGCATGAATAGAGTTGATCTTCATTTCTGTATAGATTTATTATAGAATAGTTTTAACCAAAAGTGACCCTTTTAAATATATTTTATTTTAATAGCCTAGTTCATTATAGCACATAATTATTTAACACCGCACTCTTTCGACACAGTTTAGTATCTAAACCTTTTTTCTTAAGCCATACAGATACCTATAGCAATTTACCTATATGTTTGTTGTTTATGACTTTTTCTTAAACGAAATATCAGAAAATAGGCTATATCTATATTACTTTAATTAATTTAGATTCTGCACCAGGTTCATACATTAATGGCTGTAAGTGTAAAGAAAGAAGACCTATAAAAAACGGATTACCTTACCTTTGTCACAATACACCGATCACACCGTATCAGGTTATGTATAGGCTTCATATATTTCCCGAACGTGCTTTGATTCTTGTGCCTCTTCGTTGTCATCTGGCGTTCTGACAAAACTGGACCATCTCCATCTTGTTCCCTTGATAATACTGTAGCCTGCTAGCAGCTACTGCAGTAGAGACAGGGGTCCACGTTTGATATGGCCTAGTATCTAATCCCTGCAAGATAAAGTTGTCGGATCCTAGCATAAGTCCGACGCATCCCGTGAACCATAATGCTCACTCACTGAGGATGGCTGCTTCTTTAGTGCACTTCCGCTACTCGAACAACGTACCCGTCTTCTTTGATGTCCTGAGGACAGAGGTAAAATCTATTAAGGATGTGACACGAGCTGCAAACCACATCGCCACCCCATGGTCACAGTTATGGTTTGGGCAGCCCTATTTGTTTAGTTTCGTTGGGTTGTAAGAATCTTCCAAGTCAGATGCTAAACTCCAGCTGCTGTTTCTGGTCAACCGGCCAGGTTCAGTCCGCTTATTAATTAAGGAATCCAAATCATGCTAACTCCTTTTTGCGCTGACTGGACACGCCATTACCCGAAAGTGTTTGGAGATGAGAAATGATGGGCGGTCATTTACTTCGTTTGACAAACTGAATGTAATAAGGTGCCCTCGTTCAATTCCGTGCGCACATTTCACCCAGTGGAAGCCTAGAAACACAAAGCCACACCCCCTCCAGGCCTTCGTCACCTGTCTGTATAGCAGCAGAAGCAACTTTTGGACTGCAGAGGAGACCATGTGTGACGGCTAGATTCTAGAAGTAGAGTTAAACGTGTGTATGTGTGAAATTGCGGATTGCTACAAACTTTTTTCATCCTCGGTGTTTGAAGAAATACACAAAGCTTAAAACCGACCGAATTTTCGACATTATTTTAAAATATGTAGGCCTAGCTCCAAATCGGGAGAGTCAGTTTACAGCATGCGTGTTATAACAATAAAATAGGTCTTTAAATTCTTTAATTAATATTACCTATTTATAGAATTACGTTTGGGACAAACTTTCTGGTGCACAAATTACAAAGTGCCAGAACAAAACACTGACAACACCATGTTTCTTGGGTTGCAAAATACACGCAGTCCGATTGACGCTGACACTGGCTTGTTCAAATTCAAGTTGACGTGAAACGTGAAAAAGGGATTTATCGTTTAAAGACAATCATAAATCCAACCATATGACCCTTTATATATATATATCCTCTCGATATTTTAATTTAAGTTGTTTTAAAATTGATAAAATAATAAAAATAAGGGCGATAACCCTTATAATGAACCTTTATTAAGTTAATGCAACAGTGTAAGTAATTTAAGGAACTTTGGATATTAAATTAACTAATAGGTCTATTGCTTTATTATCGTGTTCATTCTTCCTTCTCCACTCATTTTCTACTATGCTCTGACTGTAAACATTTAGTTTGGTGATAGGGCTAGGCCTATATACATTTTATTATTATTATTATTACTATTATTAATATTATTATTATTATTATTATTATTATTATTATTATTATTATTATTATTATTATTATTATTATTATTATTATTGTATTGTTTCTCTTAAGTACAGACAATACACCATCTTAAGACACTAACCTCTGGAAATGTATCGTAGCCTATGTAATGAGTGGTTAGACTATTGCAGACTATGGAAAATAAATAGGTCTAATAATCAAGTAGGCTTAGTTTCGGGACAAACATGCACATACAAGAATTACTATTTCAGTCCTGATCAAAATAACAGTTTTGAACTATTCCTTTTTAATATTAGAAGATCTAAATCTTATCTTTGATAGATCTTTTAGTTGCCAAAGTTGAAATGTCAGATTAACTCGGCCCCTTTGCACGTTTCTTTATTCCCAAGATCGAGTTCGCTGAAAGAGAAACCCAAGAACAAAAATCTCTAATTTTATTGCTATCAGCGGAAGCATTTATTTTGCACCAGAGACAAATAGTCCACATGCACTGTAATACTATCCGTTCGCCTGCTCTCTACTTTTCATGCTGTTACTGAATCCCTCTTGCGGAAAGTCGCGATCATGTATCACAATTATAAACACCATTTTAAATTACATAATGCAGTTTGTCAACGGGAGAGAAAAAAGATGTGCAGACAGCATACTCTGTTATATTCTCCCGTTAATGTTCAATCGTTGAAAGCTCGAATGGACGATGCACATAATTTCTGAGGCCACAATAAATCACTGATTACAGCTGGCAAGAAATTAGCTTAACCATTTTTGAAAAAAAAAAAAAAATCAAATAATTTTGCTTAAAGATATAAGCGAAAACGCATTCGTATATCCTTAATGTTTTTTTTAAACGACGGAGCATACACTTTTTGATTCCGTGGTAAAAGTGAAATTTGAATACCCTCATATTTTACAATATCATATTTAATATAATAAGAACAGTAGACGTTTAATGCGTGTTCTGATCCAGGCAGTTAACGGTGTGGAATGTTTTAGTGACTTGCTGAATGTAAGGGAGATCGATTGGAACACCTGTGTAGAATTTGGTATGTTTCGCCGAACCCGTTGGACTCTGAATAGACCTAGAAAGTCACATGCAATAAAATGATCAAAAGCATCGCTTTTCAAAGATTTTCCAAAGACGTTTAAAAGATTTCAGTCTGCAAATGTTCAGTCGATGATCCACGGCCATGACATTGGTCTCACGAGTGCCTCCCAATGGAGGCCGTTTGAACCTACTCATGATGGAACAGTTTTCATTGCAAATAAATATAGACTGAAAAAAAATTCAAAAAGAAAATAAAACAGATGAAACAGCACAACGCGCGTCAGGAACACAAAAAAGGGCGTTAAATTAATAAAACAGATAGAGAGCAAGAGCACTTCTTAAAGCCGCCCCTCAATATCGCTTTGCCTCTGTCCCCTTGGAATCGTGGCTAATAACCTTGGTTCTCAGACAGTTTATGGCACCACACTGCAATTGCCCAAATGCTCCAGACACAGACAGCGTTTATGGTCGTGTTGCTGAAGCAACAAGGAGGATGTCCCCGTAATTAGGCGGATACCTTAGCGCCTCAAAGGATGCGCCAGCCAGGCCAAGTCGCTCTGCAGCATGCAACCATAAAGCTCAGTCTTTCTCTCCCCCTCTCTTATACTTTCTACTTTCTCTCTCCCTCTGACTTAGTTTATTGTTCGTAGGCTGCCATATATGAACGCAACGAGTATGGCCATAATAAACATTCAGATGATAACTGCAAATACTGTAACCACTGTGACGGTAAAAATGTCAGGTAACAATTGCTTTATCCCATGGTCAGAGAGAGTTCTTGAGAAAAAAACAACAACAACAAAAAAGCATTGTTTTTCATAAATGCACATAATGCGCATCTTTATGCTCATGCAAAATGTTGCCTATATGTACACAATTATAAGAAAACGGCGTACTACAAATACACGTTGTACCTCTTTGGTTATTTAATTTAGGAAATGCATGTTAAACAGATGATTTTCTGGATTACAATCGGCCAAATCTTATTTTAACCCATTGTTCATCGCGGTAGTAGAACATGGGCAAATAATTGTATTGTAAAAACAGTTATGTACCTATTAAGTATGAGAGAATGGAAGAGTCCACTTCTTAAAGATGACCTTATTCGAGTCCGGAAATGTTGTTTATGACTGGGATGCGATTCAGCGAGTTTGCATGTTTTCCGTGCAGTCAATGAGCTTATTGTCTCTTTGTTCAGAGTTTGCACCAAGTGAAAACTTTTGATGATCAGAATATAGGCTAATCAGTACGTAATTGCTTGTAATGAGTTTAAATTTACAATCCCGAGACGGCAGTAGAAGAAAGTGTTATTGCTTAATGGGTTTACTAACAACGATGGTGGAAATTCCATTTGCTGGCAAATCAAATAAATAATTCGGGAACATGGGAGCAGTCTGCTTCTCGCAGTTTTTCTTCTGTTTGGTCACACCAAAGTCATTAGGCCAACCTGTACAACATTCCTCCACACAAATTAACAAGCCATACGAATGGCCTGTCAAAAGTCTTTCTTTTTTTAGACCAATATATTTCAGCCATTTGCTCTCAATCTCCGCGTCTCCATCATAAAAGCAAAGAGAGAAGTAGCCTACTTGTTTAGTGTGTATCACGAGCTTATAATTCAATCATTTCTGTTCACCACAAAATAGTTTACGTTTTGTCTATTACAATCATAAAACAATCCGTACTTAAATTATGTGAATTTAAATGTCATATATGCGCTCTGTAATTCATACACGTGAATGGTGCCTTATCACGAACTTGAAGTTAACCGCTGAGAGTCTATATAACGTCTCTTATGTGATCTCATTAGTGCAGCTGTTGTATATTTGGATCTGTTGTTATTTCCTTGTCCTAGAGCAGTGGGTTGGTACTGTAGTACTGTAACCGGTCCCGATTTAGTTTCTTTTCCTTCATGCGCCGGTTCTGGAACCATATTTTCACTTGGCGATCGGTGAGGTTAAGCATCCGTGAGAGCTGAAGTCGTTTCTCTTTGTTGATGTACACGCTGAAGAAGAATTCCCTCTCGAGCTCCCGAATTTGAAATTTAGTGTAAGGACATCTCTTCTTGCGAACTCTGGGTCCACCTAAGAGACAATGAATGAATGAATGAACGAACGAACGAACGAATGAATGAATAAAATAAATAATCATTGCTCTAAATTTAGATTATGAAAGGCAAGAATGTTATATATAAAATATTATTTAAGGTTATTGAGGTTGTAAAATATATAAATATAAACGAACATTAGGCATATATCATTTATTACATAGGTATATTATTATATGACACATGACATTATTTTTATATTATCATTATTAATAATAATAATATGGCTGTCAGTGTTATTATTAAATACAAAAACAATAAGTGGAATCGTTTCATTTAATCTACAATAGATACATTTGAACATATTTTCTATCAAAAGCGTTGTTTTATATATATATATATATATATATATATATATATATATATATATATATATATATATATATATATATATATATATATATATATATATATATATATATATATATATAATAGCAGCATATTCTTACTTTTTAAACCAGTTGGGGAAAAAAACATTAATTAATTACCAGAGACATACGAGAAGCTTATTACTCTGATTGTTGTAAGCAATCCTCTGAAATCACTGCGGCCACTTAAACGCATTTTAAAGTTCAAGTTAAAATTGCGCTAGCTTTGAGTCTTTTCATGGCCAATTTCAATTCCAAGCACGTGATTCTCACAGTTTATAAGTAGCCTAGGTTTTGTTGGGAAAATCTCAGGCCCTCTATAAACCTTATACGCTTATAAAACAGCATATAAAAATTTAACAGGAGCGGCAAGATTGCAAACTTTCTCGCATGACAGTCTCCCTGAGCTCACTTACTGCTCGCACCGCTAGTCTTTTCCTCATTGTTTCCGGAAGAAGATTCGGGGCTACTGGTCTCCTGTCGATCCTTTCCTTCGGAGTCCTGCTCCGGCGCTGGCGCGGGTGCTGGCTGTTTGGTGGAGTGCATTTTATCCCTCGCTGCATAGTCGCTGTTCGCTACACTGTCCGAGCCGCCGTAAGCGGTGTCGAAAAACTGGTCAAATGCTTGAGGAAGCACCCCGTTTCTTCCAACACTGCCGTAGAAATTGTGCGCAGAGGTCGAGTTCGATGTAGAGTGATAATACGCAGATGCATTATTCTTGGGGAACATTTCACCAACTGTCGTTGCCGCTGATAAACACTCCCTGTGTACTATGTCCTCCGACGGATAGCACTGAGCCAGTGGACCCCGGTGAGGCCATTTACCGGACGCTTCAATAGCATAGTCACGGAATGTAACCTCCCTGACATGCTGTACCTGAGGCAAGTTAGAGGAGTAAGAGTAGGTGACAGGACGAGAAGACGGACTTTGAGATAGGAAAGAGGGCAACGTGGAGAAATCAGCACCCGGAACGTAATAAGTGCAGCTGGGCAGATACATGTTGGAGCCAACGGAAACCCTCTCGTCAAAATCCATCATTGTACCCGCGCAGCTTCTAGCTTGGGCTAGCGAGACCTACGCAACGCCCACAACATGCTCTCATGTGCGCGTGCCTCTTTACCCGCGTTGTAGAGGTATCTAGAGGCAGAAATTTTGAGACGTAAGATGACGTGGAAATCCATCTCTGTCCAGTCCAACTGAGGCCATGGTCACGTGATCTAGAAAAGACATTGATAGATCCTCGCTCACTGTTTGTATATCCACGAGAAAGCTATCCGTTTCTGAATTACGTATGGATTAAACTAAATTAATGTATTTGTGAAAACTAGTTTGTGAAGATAAAACAACAAATCAAATAATCACGATTGTGTTCGATTGACAGGGATGTTTGAATATATTTTAGACTGAAAAATACACGTTATATGTATTACTGTTTTCTAAATAAAATTCTACAAAATAAAAAGGTTATAAAGTCAGAGTAGCCTATTCTATATTCGCACAAGTTTATAAGTTAGGAACACATTTGTGACTTATAGCAAAGAATGCTAGCGAGCAATTATAACACAAACGGCATCAAAAAGAAGCAAACGCGTCTTTTGATATAAAGGCTGTTGAGAAAAGTGGATGGTTTCTGTAATCCAGAATTTAGAAGGATATTCACTAAACCTTACAGTCTTTCAATCATATTTTTTATTGTGTTTATAAAGTTATTTGACACAACAAAATGCGAGCAGTGATAGCATTACATTTGACCGTTAATGATTAATATAAATCTGAACACGATTATTTGTAATAATTAGATGGTTACTTCTCTGTTCAGTTTTTTTCAATTCTCATTCCAAGTCCAATTAATGTATAAGGACTAGCGAACCTTCAAATGCGCATCACCGCGGCCACTTTGTGCGTTAACGCGAATATAAAGTTTTGACACTGACACACCCAGGTGAAAAATACGTAGGCCTACTATTAAATACATTAAAAATGTACTTGAGTATGTTTTTAATACAATACAAATATACTATAATGCATTTTAATACGATTAATAGTATGTCTTTTTCACCTGGGCAGGTCTACTAAATAAATGATGGGCCTAGATAATGTAAACTTCAATCAAGAATTCAACCATATCTACCGGTACCTTATTTTATATAGGCTAGGTCTAACACAATTCTGGCAACTATCTACATTTTCAGAACCTTGGTATTGTTTTGTCATGTGTGTGACATTTTGTTTTGGCAAGCTTCTCTAAGTATATGTTATGTATGAAACAGTATTTTCTTCTTGAAAGGCCCAAGAATAAACGAGTTTAACCGTAGGCTTTAGACCTGGATTAGGCCGGTAAAGGCCTCGCTTTTCCACAACGCATTACCCTTAATCCCCTTGTACCATATGCCTCCGTGGAACCCAGAGGGAGGTGAGTAACACGAGCCTCGTTTAGTGCAACGTTCTTATGTTTGCACGGCGTGATTGTCGGGCTTTTTAAGATATTATGATTATACGATTCTATTACCACCATTAATATAGGTTCTTCATGGCAAACAGAAGAATGACACAAACACAAAATCGGTGGCCCCGAGACCAGACGCTCCGCCTCTTCTTTAACTCATGACAAATTCCGCGCTGTGTGCTGGGAAGGTTTCAGCAGTAATTTGGGATCAGGGTAGGCTACAACAGAAACCTGCGATGGGGAAGCAGAGATTTAAATGAAATTTGTACGATCTATAGAGCGACCCCCTTTTAGATCGTTTTATTTTTTTAACACAACTGCTCAACCAAGATGACTGGGTAGCACTGACGCATACCTCAGATAAAGACAACGATTTATCTGTACTCCAAAAAGTAAGTAACAACTCTATAGGGAAGCGCTACAGTTTCAGAGCAAAGTAATATTAGACAGAATAATAGCCTATTTAGCAGGACCATGGACTGAAATAATAAGAATAATAGGATATAATGCCAAATGGACATTAATAGTCCTATCCAGCAATCCTTAGGCTATATAGGCCTAACTTTTGTATCAGATTGTATCAATTTGATATTATATAGCCTAACGTTATGTCATTCTGTTACGCTTTTGGCTTTCTGTTCCACAGTGCATCTATGTCTAGTCTGGTGTTGCGGCCCGCACCCCCTCACTCAGGGTCGACTTCAAGTTCGGGGAGGGGGACGGGGACGGGCTACCGCCCACCGCGCAAGTCTGAAAAAGAGAATGAACAACAAACGCCACGCAAGCCACTCTATGCCCCGGATGGAGTTTCACAAACGTCGCTATCACATAAGGGAACGACAGAAAGCAAAATAACGTGACAAGGGAAAAAACAGGCACTTGAGAATAAAAAGAACGAAACCTCCCAATAAAATTGCATAGCCTACAGTCTCTCACACACATTCCACTTCATAACAATAATAGCTATAATAGGCCTAAATCACTCGCAGCACCATACCGTTTTTAAGTAACTGTAATGGTAAATATGCCTATAAGAATAATCACTGTGAAGCTATAATAATTTAATCTAATAAAATAAAAAAACATGTTTTTTTTTTCCAGCCAAGCTGGATATGGAACTGTATGGAGTGACCGATCCCACATGCATATCACTTTTAAGTACTAAACTGTTAGTTATATTGAAATCCCCATTAGAACTTCAGTGACACATTGCAAGAGCAATTTGTTGCTAAAGCACATCAGCAGAACAGTTAATGAGCCCTTTGCTTTTTTGTTTGGGCATGCGGGAGGAGAATGGTCTGCAATTAATCACAAATTAGATTACAAATGACTTATTTGTAAAATACCTATTTGTTAAAATGCATGCAGTAGCCTTTACGAAAATTTCGTTTACAATTAGGCCTACATTGCCAATTTTTAAACGATGATTAAAACAACACTGTAATGTAGCCTACACAACAATTAACAACAACAATAATAAAATTAATATTGCTTTATTGTCGTCAAACAATTGTAAATAACGCAAAATAATGCAATTTGGTGTTTCTTTACTTTGTATATTCCAAAAAAAAAAAAGAAGAAGAATACCAAGATAGTAATAATTCTAAAAGATTTGGACATTATTTGGAAGTAAATTACAACGACTTTTGAGACTGGCATGCAACTTGCACTACACAAACATCCTAAAAACAACGGACTTAAATTCACTGATTAACTCCTTTGTTATCTACGTTAGCTGATGCGTAGCAGGCTATGCAAACGCTTAAAACCTGTATTTTTTGCATTTAAAATATATATTGTCTAAGAAATTTGTTTTGAAAGTGCACGACAAACCAGGGACTGGCTGAGAATGCAGTAAATTCATGATTAAAACATGTAGGCCTTTGCACAATAAACTATTTGTTTAAAAGGGTTAAAGCAAAACAACATTGGACTTTAAGAGTCGCGCGCATTGTAAATAACTTTTGCAAGTTTAAGATAATATAAACTGTAACCTAAAAGAGTTATTACTTTTGTTACATAATGCAGTAGTTGAGATATTCAGCGATGTTGTTTTTGACTAGAACAAAATCAATTTAATAACGTTTTACCACATGGAGCGCATTTTAGTTTTTTTCTGTGTTGAGATAATTTGTTTGAATTTGAGTTTATAGTTATATATAGTAATATACCATTAGAAGTGTGTTGATTGGGCTATTTAGCAATAATGTTATTTATTCGAGTCGTGTTTTGAAAAGGAGCGCGGTAAATATGCACGCATCTGACAAAAAATATCTCTGAATGAAAAAATATCTCTGTATGACTTTGCGTCATTAATTTCTATCAAACACATTGTTAAGAGAGTAGTAAGAAACAGTTATCAAATATAAAATGCATGTGTTTTTCTCCGCTTGAGATATTGTATGTGGCCTTGGCTTTCATTGTCTCTAGACGACCACCCCGAGCTTTAACCCTTTCTAATGGCTCACAGAATGAAACCTGAGAAAAACCAACCCGCGCCATTGTACCAGTCATTCACAAATCTCTAATCTGTCTCACAACACATTCCGACATTCTCTCATGAAACATTCAGGTGTTTGAGTCAAAATCTTGAGTAGCCTACTGCCGAGTTAGGCCTATAAACAAAATGCAATAGGCTATATATATATTATAGGCTATATATTATTTTATTTTTATTTTAAATAATTTTTTTTATGCAATAAATAAAACAAATGTAATTATCAAAGTTTTAAAATACTTTTTTATTTCTTGTTTTTCTATCAATACGGACATGTAAAATTATTTTATAGAACAAATCACATTAAAATTATTAAAACAAATTACTTCTAGTTATGACAGGTCCTTTTTAAGACTTAACAATACAATCGAATTCAGACTGATCGTTCACTAACGGACAACTAAAAAAAAATCCAGAGAGAAAAAACGAAATCCATAGAGAAAATGATTTAGATTTGCAGGCGCTATTTAATTTTTGTTCTGTAGATGGCGCCAGAAACCAGATTTACTATTCATCAAAGGATTAGTGAATGGCTCAAATGCATTCACTGTATTACTGACTACGTGCGCGCACTTGAGACATTACGTCAACACAACAGACCTTAAACACACAGACAAGCTGACACAGAAAACTGAAACGTGACTTTGGAAGGCATTATCATCTTTTCATCACCAGCATCAAGTCTTATTGTAATCGGAACAATCCGATCAGTTACCTAATTATGAAAATAATGTAATATGCTATATAAATATTATTATAGACCTGTATACAATAAAGAACCTGGAAGCTTTTTAGCCTATATTTATTTATTTACATGGAATAATAATGAAAAAAAAAACTACTTTGGAAATTCAAAATTGAAATAGCTGGTACCGACGGCCTTAATATCTATTACATACCATGGAGATTGTAAGATAGGCCTACGTGACTATTTGCTATCTGGGACATGGACACGGAAAAAATTCAGTTGCAGATTTAGCTGCAAAATAAGGAAAATCTGGTTGTCTAAACACCAGGGTATTAGCATTTCTTTTTTTGGAAACTTTTACTTATATAAATGTGCCAATCACGTGTTAAATTAAGGTTGAAATATTTTTATAATTAGACATTATTACTATTAAACACTAGACACTATTTTGGCCTAGACTAACCGATCCGTATCTGTGATAACGATTCAGCAGTCAGCAAGAATTCAAGGTTTACCGCTGCATTACAAACATGATATAAATTATTTCCTGTTAAATGTAGATAATCATACTTTTTTATTCTTAACGTAAAAAACACAACTTTTTGCTAAGGATAGTTAAAACAGATAAACGCAAAAGCATTTTACATGCATGTCTGTTTGTGTGTGTACGTGTGGCTTCTTCTTTTTGCCAAACTAAAAAAACAATTGTAACATCCCATGGAACCTGATCTAAAAATTACGCATGACATGACTATAAACAAACTAGGCTACTATACTTAAAAAATATATTATACTAACAAAAAATGAAAGGCCAGAGCATAACAACATAACAAAATTCGAAAGGATTCAGCAGCAGAAGTCGTTCTGGTATAAAACTAAATGTATTCAAAATGATAAGCTTTCTAAAAGAAATATATTTTCTTTAAATTATTTAAAGATGTAGCTATAATTTTTAAGAAATATAAAACTTAACATCACGTTAAATTAAATTACACATTCTGCCTTGTCATTAGAAATCAAGCCTGTGCATATTGCGCATGCAGAGCAAATTTAGTTTTAGCTTCATGTTGCTAAACTAGGCTAAATGTTCGATGCGAATTAAAACGCCAGAGTCTTGATTAACAGACGATATTCTTAGAATTAGTCATATAGCCTATCAAATCGGCATGTGTAATTTGCACAAATTGACATTTATCGACGAGTCCCAATATCGGTCTCAATGCAGCAAATAGTCTGCAACTTAAATGTTTCATGTAGGCTTAAAATAAATATGCAATCGTACATGAAATAAGCACTTAATTTTCTTGACCGATAAGCAAAACGTAAACATTCAAGCGATCTCAAAATAAGATGGCAACACTTCATTATAATATTAATGATACAGTTGTTAAAAACAATATTGTTACCGTGATCGCTCTTTTGTATATATTTTATTGTTTGAGTTCATATTTGTTCTCTTGTTTTTATTTGATATTATTAACCAATAGGTTATAGCAGCTCTGTAGGAAAAAAACCTCCAAGACAGGCAAAAGTAAATACATTTATACATAACAGATCGTTATGTGGTATTCAATTTGTACAAATGTTTCATTTTACAATTTATTAATTTTAATAAAAAAAAAAAAATTAAAGGCCGGCTGCTTCACTTACAAATGTACATCAGAAGATGGCGCAATTGCTCTATCATGCGGCTGAGGTACGCACCCACCTAGTTTTACATAACTCAAGAGCAAATCCGAATGCATCACTTCTTGTTACAAACTAAGGACAGGGGGGGGGGGGGGGGGATCATAGTATATTCACGAAGACATACGTCTTTTACAGTTTTGGATACCATCCAAAAAGTCAATTACTTGCTTGTATCAACTGCTGCATTCACAAAGACCCTAGTCAGCGTGTTAAATACAATTCAAGTTCAAGTTTTGAATTTTTTCCATTTTAATGGTTCATTGTTTGTCATGTTCTTTGATGGTGCAATACAAGGGCATAAATTATTACGTCGCCATACATATTTTTCTTAAGAATGGTTTATTAGGACGGATTTCGCGCAACACTACAACGACAAAACACACATAAGATACTAACACACAGTAAGTTTATAGTGTAGCCTATATTATTTTGGCCCAAATATAACCACAGATTGTACATGGCCCTGATAAACTACAGGCTCCATGCCTCTCCAGCATGATACGAAATTTCATGAATTTTAGATTTCAAACAAAGTATAATTTCAATTATAATCGACACTGGGGGTGGTGAAAGAAAAGTCGTACCACACTTTAAAGAGTTACAGTATCACAATTTCCAATGTATTTCTCTTCATTATATATTTTGGTGAGCAGTAAATAATCTCAACAAACCAACTTATCTTTTGGCTCTCTTTGTCCTGAGTTGGGATTTGCAGCGCAGAAATGACGCACCGCGTCACTATCATTCCTGTTCGATCCAAAGTGGTCACTTCAAAGCAGTAGTCCAATGAAAACAAATATTCGTTAAAACGTCTATAATAGCTTTGAGTGTGTGTGTGTGGGCCATCACTGTTTAAAATTGTTCGCTTACATTTACACAGAGCAAAGCTAACTGCTGCTTTTTAATTTGTTGACGACTTTTTTCTCCTTTACCCTTCGGTTCTGGAACCAGATAGTGACCTGTCGTTCAGACAGGTTGGTCTGAGCGGATATCCGCCTGCGTTTGTCCTTGGTGATAAACTTGTTGGCAGCATACTCCCGTTCAAGCTCCTTAAGCTGCACCTTGGTGTATGGAACACGTTTCTTCCTCCCGCGGCGGAAGGAGCAGCCGTCTGCCCCTCCATGAGACACTGCCTCTGAAAAGAAAATTGCAATAAGAGTATTGAAATCTGTTTAAGGATGAATGCACAGTACTGTAATCACTGTATAAGACTTTTTCTTTTCTTTTCTTTTCTTTTCTTTTCTTTTCTTTTCTTTTCTTTTCTTTTCTTTTCTTTGCTTTTCTTTTCTTTTCTTGCACTACTCTGACAGTAGCCTTACCTGGTATAGACGATTTCCACACGCTTCCCGTCTGTGGCTGCTCTTTGGTGCAGTAGACCTGCCCGTTCCAGCCACTGGCTGTGATAGCCCACGGTTGGTAACTCTCCATTGGTAATAAGGACTCATGCCGGGGTTCTGCAGGCCCGCTGACTGCCTGGACTACAGGCACATCCAGATAGCTCGGAACCGGCTGATACGGGCTCGAGGCGTAGCTCGAGTAGAAGGCAAACTCCTTGGCGCGCGAAGTGGCATAATCTTCGCCTGTAGACGCGGACGTGTCCATGTATTTTTCCCCGTAAGGTGAGGAAGAGACAGGAGATTGGGCGCATGTCTTCACACCTCCACCGCCCCCGTGGTGGTGGTGGGACATTCGGCAAGGATAGTATCCACCGCCACCGAAATATCCGTATGTAATGGAAGCGCTGGCTGAACCCTGGACGGCTGAACAGGGGCTGCATTGCTTACCAGGCTCACCCGCTCCAGCGGCAGCCACTTCGCTAGACGGATAAGCAGCATTGGGCGCAAGAGAGGCAGGGTGAGCCATCAAATTCCTGCACGGGCTCGGCGAGAAGTTACCTCCCGTGAACCCTTCCATATTCTTACCGGTGTCGTCCAAGCCGCCACCGTTATCATAGAGAAACATGACCGGGTCAATCCAGCGCGGGCGGAGAAGCAGTGACGTTGTCATAGCCCGTCGGACATTGAGACGTGTGGCTCTTTTTTGAGAAGCCCCGAGACTGAAAAAGAGGAGACAGTCGATTCCGCGAGAGTCAAGCGACTCTGACGCACCCTGCGCATATCCAGAATCACGTCTCGATTGGCTCAAAACTGGTCATGTGATATGTAAACTAGGATGATAATCACCTCAAGTGCTAACAATTAAACCGAGCAAAAATGCCGTGATGTGAGATGACTATCTGTCAAAGGATTTCACCCGTTTAAAAATGTTAAAAATGTGAATGGATACGCGAGTAGATAAACGGAAAATGGCAAAATCAGCTGTGGTCTTTCATGAGATTTCATCTCTGTATCCACTTTACTGGAACTCTAAAACAAAAAGGTTCATTACGGGTTTGTTATTTAGAATAGTCATGGGCGCTGGTGTAAACATTGAACGAATAGTGTAGCTAATTGTAATCGCACTAGATGATTGCAATTTTGCAAACATCAAAATACGTTCGACAGCCATTTGTGAGCTGCTGCCACTGTCCAGCCCTTGGTGGCCATGCCATCAATTTGAAGATTAAGATTTAAACAGAAAACACATTGAATACTATTTAAAAAATAATGATGCGCCTTGTTTTAAATAATAAAGAGGTTAAAAAAGTAGCCCTATATCATCGTCCAAAAAAATTGTTACTCTCTAAATTTTTGAATAATTTCTACATCCTCAAACAACAGGACATTTATTAATCGAAATTTAAGCATTGAACGTCTTATGATGCAATACAAGTGTGTGCTAAAGCAAGCCAGGTGTGCCTTTTTACGGTTAACAACGAAATCTACAGGTTATTTTCACTATAGGCCTACTTAAAATTGGTTGCAAGTGATGGCAGTTAAAGAAAAAGGTCCAATTTTTGAACGTGGCATGAAGTCCTGCTGCGACGGCTTCCGTTTTGTTTACAAGATGCGGAGACAGAGAACACCCCCTTTATTCGTCTGTGCATTTTACGTGCGGGGCTGACGCGTCTGTAGGCCAAGGTCAAGTTGAAAGTTGCCGTCTGGCCGCGACACTGTGCCTGTTGGCCTATTCAGACTTTGATGGCCAGTCTCAAAACTTACAAAAGAGAAGAGTCGAATGGTGAGAAATCTTTGGTGAATGAGATACGTCACAGAAGCCTTTTTACTGGCCTGCCACTTTGTATCACAAATGTTAGCGAAACTGTGGAGAATGAATATAGCCAATTTAATACGATTTCTTTTCGATTTTGTATTTTAAACAACTAGACGTGGGTTATTTGCAGCTGTTTTCTGAAGAAAACCATGTATTTAGGTAAGAAGGTTGAAACGTGTCAAACAAAATATTGTATGTGAGCATATAGAATGTTTTCTAGATTCTCGAATGCAGGGACAAATTAGTATTTGTTTCTGATTTTGCACGAAAATGATTCTTCAGAAATTTCGAACAATAACCCTATATAAATTTGCAGTCCAGAGCGCGCGATAATGTATTGAATTGATTCAGCATATTAGAATTTTCTGATTCATAAACAACCTTTTTAAGTGTAATTCCTTCACAATGTGTAAACTAAGCTTATTTTGTATTTACAAAAAGCAAAAAGAAACTACACAATCGCGTCATCCGAAATATTTTCTGTGCTTTTTTTCGCAGACAAAATAAGAATAGCCTAAACGTAAGTAACTATTATTGTGAGAATATATATATATATATATATATAAAGAAATTTATATAGCTCTGAAATTCATTTAATTTCCTGATTGCTCAACGTGCTGTAGTGAACTAATGTATTAATATGATGACAATGCAATGATTTAAAAGTGGACGCACCTTCTGTGAACCTGCAATAACCTGCAGAATTCTCATTCAGACACAGCACGGACATCATTATTATTATTATTATTATTATTATTATTATTATTATTATTATTAGTAGTAGTAGTAGTAGTAGTAGTAGTAAGACTAGTAGTAGTATTTAAAACGAATATCTTACTGTGATTTCACGTAGTGAACTAAAACTGATAATTTGTTAGAAGATTTGAAAAGGTTAAATAATAATGTGGGGTGTTAGGAAGGGTAGCACTGGGTGCGTATCGCGTGTTGTCATCTGTGGGCAGCAAGACTGTGTTGACTAAGAATAATCTATAACACGTTTGTGATTATAAGCGTCTGCAAGAAGAGTATGGAGTAATAATATATATTTCATATCACACAATGAAATCTACTCCCACCACATGCTTTGGCATATTTCTTGTTTAGTCAACAAAATGTATAGTTAACATCGAAAGGATGATTTGCAGATCAAAATAATATTTTAATATAATATTTTGTTTAACGTGCATTTCAACTTGTTGCCCTCGGTATCTATTGCAAGGAATATGTAAAAATATAAATGTTTTTATAATGATTATTACGAAATAACAAAATGTAACGATATGAATATGGGAATAATGTGAATATGGGATTATGTGTTTATTATCAATTGTACTGGGAAATTTTTCAAAAAGGATAGGAGCCTACATTAATTTTAATATTTAGCTGTGGATGCGCGTTGTAAAGTGCATTGCACAGCATTGGACATTGCTCAATCGTCAAACATTATCGGTATTTTAACATTTCGTTTTGTGTATTATATTCAGTAAAAATGAACAAACAAAAATAATGTTAAATAATGGTTCATTGCATAAGGCAAAAAAAAGTATTTTCTCGATTATTATTTTTCTCGAAAATGTAAATAGGCCTATGCTGCCTTTACTTTTACAAGTTGTATATCAGTTTCTGTGTTGCCCATGTACAAATTGTGTTTTTAACGAATGCTTTAAACGAAATAATCGATGATGCACAACATAAATTCATCCACAGCAAATGCTCTATTTTATCTGACTTATGAATGAACTGAACACTAGGCTACATAAAAAAAATCTATGTTGTTATGTTTAGTTTATATATGTTTTGTTTAATTGATATTGTTTCCTATTTTAAATATGGATTAAATCTGAATTTGTATATGACACCTTGATGACGCATCCTAGTTAGGCTATATATGAACAATTAAAACGACATTTCACAGTTTAACACTTGTTCGTCGAGTTAACTGTTGTCGTTGTCAGGCCCAAATTCAAGGAAGGCCTTGAAAATAACCCTTGTGATATCACATCGTGTTACATAATATACATATACAGCATATATACCATTGTTTATATTGCATATATAGCCTATCACTTCACATTTTGTGATATAAAAGATAGGCTATGTATTACTCCTACTCTCCACGCTCTCATTTTTAATCAGCATTTAATTTCCTTCGATGTTTTCAGTAAAATTAGGGAAGACTTCTGTAAATTTCGATTAGTCTTGTATGTATTTATCCACATGGATTATTTACAACTGTCGTTCATATAGGCCTACACAAAATTAGAGTTTGAGTTAAAGATAAATTTAAAGCATTTATCAAATCAAATTTCGTAACACAAAGCGATACAAAAATATCAGAGACAGTCGATGAATGTCTTGAAATGAACCTAAACGGCCAGTGAGATTTCGGATACGGATTACATTTGGACAGCCTCCCAAAGTAAATTATACTATGATAAATGGAAACCAATGAGCACGTGTTTTGACACAAGCGTCCTTTAGTTGGCCACTGGATCACTGCAGAGGGTGTTTTTTATTTATTTATTTTTTATGTGTTTTATGCATTAGTTTGCTTAAAAAGTATAAAATTACTACATATTTTTGTAAAAAATTAATACTTACTTAAAGAACATTTATAAAGTGGGAAAGTGGAGTTGTAGTGGAGACTACGTTCTCTGCGCGTCATGGTCAAGTTCAAGTTGGGCACAGTTGTTAAACTTCTAGTAGAAGTTTGGTAAGCACTATGGGCGGATCTGGTGCAGTGAACACGCGACAAGGCCTAAAATTCCCCTCACACCGTAATTACAGAAACAACAACATCATATGAGTCCATTATGCTATTTAATCCTATACTTAACTTAAGGAAAGAGACTTGTCAAGAAGAAACCACGATAGGCTAAACTAGACAGCAAGTTGAGTTAAGTGGGCCCATTTATACTAATAATAGATCACTTATATCAACCTGTTAATCAACCGAAGGAAACACTATGGGGCCAGTGAGTGATGAGATTGACAAATAATGTTGTCTAATCAATAAAATACCGTTAAAAGAGTTTAAATATAGGCTACTGATTGGTGATGGTGATGATGGTACATCAGCTTCACACTGAAAGTGTATACAAACGACAAAACAGATGGATAACGGATATTAAAGGGTTGGTTCAACCAAAAATGAAGATGATTTACTCACCCTCAATCCATCCTAGGTGTATATGAAATTATTCTTTCAGACGAACACAATCAGAGTTATATTACAAAATGCCCTTGGTCTTCCAAGCTTTATAATGGCAGTGAATGTTGCTCTGTTTTTGAAGTCCATAAAAGTGCATCCGTCTTCTGTATTCAACTTACGGAAAAAGTGTTCAAAATGCTTACACTATGTCTGACGAGTAACTGGTGTGCAGTGTCCAGACGTAGCATAAGCAGTTTGAACTGGGAGAGGGCGGCGCGGGCGCTACACTTTTTCCGAAGACGGTCCGCTGGAAGTTAGACATTTTACTTTATAACGTTTTAAATATGGATATTTTCCTTGCATAAATGCATTTCTTCGCTTCAGAAGGCCTTTATTAACCCCCCGGAGCCGCGTGGAGCAGTTATGATGGATATAGATGAACTTTTATGGACTTTCCATAAACATCCATTGCCATTATAAAGCTTGGAATAGCCAGGACATTTTTTAATGTAACTCTGATTGTGTTCGTCTGAAAGAAGAATGTCATACACCTATGATGGCTTGAGGGTGAGTAAATCATGGGCTAATTTTCATTTTTGGGTGAACTAACCCTTTAAGTAAGCTTGGTGGGAAAAAATGGAATTGGGAATATTTACATAAACTTGCAAAGATACGATTTTTATAGAGGAAACGTTGTGTTAAAATGTATGTAGTTTGAGGGAAAAATAGGAATCAAGGAGTCTTAATTTAAGAATGTGAGATTCATTATTACTAGAAAACGGGGGATAATATTTGTGATAAAATGCCAGAATATAGCAGCAAACACATGAATTTATTAAACAAATGTAAACAGGTCTAGCCTCAAAATCATCTATATAACTTAATCAGTAATTTATGGATTTGACCATTTAATTTAAAGACTTGGTTGTACAAAAATGTACAAGATGCAGCCTGTACTTTCCATGAAAGAATTACAAATATATGATTGTTTAAAGTTCAAGGACGCCTGCAAGGACTGCCCACAAAAAGGTTTATTGGTGGTGTAGGAATGTACACAAGATGAGACACAAGGAATGTGAACCAGGGTCCATGTTTGAGGCCAAACATATTCATTAATTTAGTCAAATAAAATTGTTCTGTTGACACAATTTTATGCAATTTGGGTTTGATTTGAAATCTACTGTATGACCTTGAAGATTGGACTGCACCTCTTGTTGAGATACTTGATACTTATTAGCACGGCCAAAAGACAACTTATTGCATTAATACTTAGGCTAAATGTATTTTTGTAAGGAATCCAATACCAATCCCTGTGTGTCACTAACATCTACTAACCACACTAACACTGGACACAGCCTCACTAGAATGCCCACATTGCAATCAAAACAGACAGAGCCCAATTGGTTACACAACATTGTACTTACTCAAACAGTACTGCATAATACTAATTAACTGCATGTAGTTATTATAGAGTTACTGTTACGGTTAGGGTTAGGGTTTGGATTAGGGTTAGTTACATGCGGGTAAGTATGGAATTACTATAACTATCACCATAAAATAAAGTGTTACCAGCCTATTTTCTGCCAAAATTCACAAATTTATCCAGTAGCCTAAATATTACAGTTTTTCTCAATTGCTAAAACACTAAACCCTATTGTCTGAACCAAATGCTCAGTTGCCTGAACCCACTGATTGAATCAATCACTCTTTTGGCAAAACCATAAGCACTTTTCACCTGTTTAGACACAATTTGCCAACACATTTTCATTGTGATGCACCCGTGCTGCAAAATGGTGAGCACAGGTGACAAAAGTCAAACACAATTAAAGCACAGATGTCACCACTTGAACACAACAACTCAAAATTGATCACACTTGTGGCTAATGATGTGAGGGAACATATACAGTCAGCAGTTCAGAAAGCACTGGTTTGTGAGGCCCTACAATGGATAGAAATCTGAGAGGAAGAGTTCGGGTGAGAGGAGGTCAAGGTGGTCGAGGTGATCAGTGAAGACAAAGGACAGTAATTCCTGATGAAATCAGAGCTACTGTAATTGACCATGAGGGAGGCTGGACAAAGGGTACAACCAAACATCAGTAGATTCACTGTGTCCACCATAATCAGAAGATTTAGAGAAGAGAACAGGTAATTACCTTTTTTTGACATTATAGTACAGTATGTAAATGTTGACAGCAATTATTGTATGACATACTATATACTGTACCACAGTATACTGTAAGTATAGTACATCACTGTACCAATATACTGTAGTATTGTATTGGAGGGTTGGTCTAACTGTTCGTATACTGTTCATGTATATTTTTGTACTTTATTTTCACATGGGCTTACTGTACACAAGTGGCAAATGCATAAGATTTCTGTTTTGTCTTTTTGTACAAGTGCTAAATGAACAGGTTTTTTTTGTTTTCCAACATGTATTTAGCCTACAGTGAACAATAAACATTTATTTCTCCAGCTTCATGTCCTGAGCATTGTGTTTTCTATTTTTCTACGTAGTGTTTAGTGACTGTTCAGTAGTGTTTTTAATTTTGATTGACGCGGGGCACGATTTGACAACATAGTTCAGTTTTGAGCACAGGTTGAACTGTTTTGAGGTGAAAGTTTGGTTTTGAAAGAAGAGTCTGAGGTTTTGTGAATGTAGCTTGAAAATTGGGTTTTGTGTTCACAGTTTAGAGAAAAGGAGAGCAGCTTTCAAGAAATGTGTCTTAGCAATCGAGAAAAACTGTAAAGTTTGAATTGCTGAATTGCTAAATTACTTGTGCGATTAATATTTCTTCTTTAATACTTAGAATTGACAACAGGACCTAGTAATATCTATCATTACTTTTTTATTTGCGCTATCATTATTTTACGGTAAATGTATTGTTTTTGTATATTTCACAGGTTCTCATTGTAAGCAGCTATACAGTTTTTCCTTGTCAATAAAGAACACTATAATTGAACACTGAGAGAGGGATTGAGAGAGAGAGAGAGAGAGCGAGAGAGCGAGAGAGAGAGAGAGAGAGAGAGAGAGAGAGAGAGAGAGAGAGAGAGAGAGAGAGAGAGAGAGAGAGAGAGTGCTCTAATCTTTCCTAACAGGCGAGGGCGCACGAGGACAGCTTTGATGATTCAGAGAACTGTCACCGCGGCCACACAAATAGAGCGTCTGACGTCACGCCACAACATGCGGGTCCCATCCACTCAATTCGATTATGTGTAGAACCGCTTGTAAAACATCCCCGGATTTCCCATAAGCTAAACTAGAGGACAGAGAATGTGGAAGAAGGCTGATGCGAATTGAGAAGACAGAAGCGTTGAACTGCATATAAGATAATAATCATTAAGACAATAACCACTGTTGTCAGCCAGCAAAGCCTTTGAAACGCAAATCATTGCAAACTTCATACAATACCAACCACCTCTTAACCTGATATGGTCACTTAGGCCTGGTTATTTTAACGAACTCGTTAATTATTTTAATGAACTTAATTAAAATGAAATAATGTATTTTAATAAAAACATTTGGCATTTTTGGAAAATGTCGAAGGCCTACATGTTTTATTTTAGATAGATAGGAGGTTTATGTGCAATTAAGATGAGTCGAGCTAATTACATCCCAGTAGGTTATGATCCTATTGCTGCCTCTGTAATGTATCAACGGTGTTACATGGTTATAAGGAAAAGCCACACGGTTGCAGGCTATATTACACCACCAAAAACGATGAAAGCCCTTTGGTTTGAGAAGTAATATCAAGTTAAAAACTACTGAGGCCATATTCTTTAAAGCCAGTGAACTTCATCTGAGCTTTGTTGCGAATTTTACTGCCCGAAATCCGACATCAAAGAGGATGAGGGAGCGGCCTCCTCCCTGAAAGCAAGCAGTGCGCTAGGTTATCTTTGCAGCCTATATAATATACCCGACAGAGTCGTCTCCTGGAGCCCGAAACTCATAAGCCTCGCTATTAAAGTGTTGGTTTTGTCAATGACCAAGAGACAAACCAGGATTTTGAACTTTGTCCATTTCAGTCTGCTATCATGCTTTCAGAAATATAATTCAGAAATAAAACAAGACAATGGAATCTAAGATTTATAAAGAAAACGTTTTGAAGTATATAAACAACATGATAGATGCAACATAAAATGTAATCATACAGGGAAACAAACTTTTATGCATTTTATGCAAAATGCATTTTGTAATAATGGACCGGATTCAAATACCAATATATTCATTCTTTGTTATTGTGGTTCATTTGATATTAAAATAAGTACAATTATTATACTATTTACCGTGCACATATAGAGTCTAATCATCTGACACCTAGAAAGTTAAAATTTAAACATTCCAGAAATAAAACTGGACAGCTGCTTCCCGCCAGTAGGCGGTGAGGGTATATGCATTGTTGGCGCGGCTCAAACAAATCTAATTAAATGTCAAATACCCTGTTATTCTTACTCCTGGTCACTGGGACCTGACCTTTTTGCACTTTACTTGACACCACTTTGGAAGATCGAGTTAGTGCGGGAGAAAGAGCGAAGTGAAGAGAGAGTGACTGCGATGGTGCGCTGCAGAAAGGATGGAACTTGTACTCTTCAAATTACGCCGCAGGCAGAGAGACAGCCCTCCTCATTTTTGGAATATTCCCATTCAGTCTGACGTCTTCCAACGCGCACTGACTGTGTTGATCGGCGAAGAACATGTGCTAATATATTCCGAAAGGCTGCCATTATGACTCCTTCCTATCCAAGTGGGCTTAAGACAGGGAGATAATAGATAGGGTTTACCATATCTGCGTTCTATCACATTATTCAAACCTTGACTGTCCTCGTTAATGTACATTAGCGTTTTTTTAATCCATCAAAAAGCCATGAACCACACTTTCTTCTCTTGTGTGAGATTATTTAACCAAATTATCTGAGTTCAGTGAAACAAAAATGGCATTGACATTGTGTCATCTCATTGACATTATATTGGGTCTATATGAACATTTTAATTAACATAATAAAAACACATTAAATTAAATTATGACATTTCTATGGGATAACATATATGAACAATGCTGAGTCAAACACTTTATTATTATGACTCATAATCATAAAGTACGAACATCTTGTAATTTAAACGTGTTAAAAAGTTAAAATTGGTGCATCTTTCACGCTTCTAGTATTTAAATGGTGATGTAGCCTTGAAATCACCTCTGTCTCTGCTAGTCTACTCTCCTGCTCTGTTTATTCACTCTAAATCGACGCGTGGCGTCACTGAGCCTTCTATTATGACGACTGCCCTATTAACAATGACAGCGCGTGAGGAGAGAGAGGGCAATGGTGATCCCTCCCAGAGTTCGTGCAGCACTCTCGAGCGCTCGCATCGCACAGCTCCTCGTCTGCGTTTGCTGCTCCAAACTGTCTTACCAAGCTCCGGGAGATCTGGTCCTCTGCTCTCGTCTAACGGTTATGGACAGCGCTAAGGACATGCTGATGCGCGCCGAGGGTGGTCATGTTGGCACACTATCTGCCAAACCTGGCTCTAATTTGACGGAAGCTACTGGAGACCCCATGCGCAAGTTACCGGACAAACCGATTAACCAGAACAGACTAAGTCCAGTGCCTTATTCGCAAAGCCTAGTGGATGACGCGACAAAGGGACACCGTGGCGCACCGTACGGAGATGTGACACTTGCTAGCAAGCCCTCCGCGCCAGACAGAGACCTGTCAGACATTCCCAACAAAGAGGCCAGCAGCTCAGATGCGGAATCAGACCTCTATGAGGAAATAGATGTCAGCTGTACCCCAGAGAGCATGGATTACCCGAGTGGGCAAGGTAAACAACTACGGCTCATAGTATTCTTGTCTTATGTGTATTTACTTATCCACATGTTCTTCTCCTGTTTGTAAATTCTCGCTGAGTGAGAATACACGCGACCATATTACCAAGTTTAATCGATCTGCGGTGTAGCTCACTGCTTGAGAGCGCGTTCGATTGTCAGCTCCTGTTACGTTATTGCGAGCGTTTTGAATTAACGAGTCAATTACAAGGCCACCTTGTAGCTGGGGTGGTGTCTAGGCTTTAACAAGTTGTCAAGTCATCCTACAACAATCTCCAACATCTCATTAACTTTTTTCATTTTCATTTCATTTAATATTAAAATATACCATGATGTGTAGGCTACTTTAAAATTCTTACGGAGTCTCTCAATTCAAACTAATTCATACTATTAAACATTATTTAAAGAAATTGCGCAAAAATAAATGAAGTATATTTCATTTTTTTAAGTATGCATAATCAACAAAGGAATTATTCAAATAGGCCTACCTAATTTTCCTCGAAAGTGCACATTAATTCAAATTAAATGCAATATCAAACCGGGCATTTGTTTAGTCTATATTTTGAAAATAAATAATTATATTTTGAGAGTTGCATGTTTTATTAGTTTTTCTCCACTGGATATTGATAGAGAAAAGCTAATAAAACATGCAGTCTTGATCTCCGAAACTGTTTTGTTTTTTGTTTGTTTGTTTTGCGCTATTAATTATGTAGGCCTACATGTCCGAAATAATTCAGTAATATTAAAAATATGAAATTTAATTCAGACGCATCTTATTTATTTATTTATTTATTGTGTGTGTGTGTGTGTGTGTGTGTGTGTGTGTGTGTGTGTGTGTGTGTGTGTGTGTGTGTGTGTGTGTGTGTGTGTGTGTGTGTGTGTGTGTGTGTGTGTGTGTGTGTGTGTGTGTGTGTGTGTGTGTGTGTGTGTGTGTGTGTGTGTGTGTGCAACAAAAAGCATTAGCAAGCGATGTAGTATGAACTCTCTATTAATAAATCGGTAAGCAGAAACCTTGCAATGGAGGTAAGTCCTAAAATCACTCATGTTTATTTTTTGTAAGGACTGGCGATGGGCTCGCCGAACCACGGTAAAGAAGTCGGTGTGGAAAGCAAGATAGGCTCAGGCCCCGGTTCTCTCAACTATGGTTCTGACCAGATGCGGAGGTATCGAACAGCATTCACGAGGGAGCAGATAGCACGACTGGAAAAAGAGTTTTACCGGGAAAATTACGTATCCAGGCCACGAAGGTGCGAGTTGGCGGCTGCCTTAAATTTACCGGAAACAACAATAAAGGTATTGCATTGTGCCTCCGATTCTATTTTACGTCTATTATACGTGTGTGTGTGTGTGTGTGTGTGTGTGTGTGTGTGTGTGTGTGTGTGTGTGTGTGTGTGTGTGTGTGTGTGTGTGTGTGTGTGTGTGTGTGTGTGTGTGTGTGTGTGTGTGTGTGTGTGTGTGTGTGTGTGTGTGTGTGTGTGTGTGTTGAAAAAGGTAACCTGATTGATTATAAAAACCCTGCCAAGATTGCTCCAATCAGTCAATGCGGGCAGGCTTATCAAACGATGAGAATTGTTAGAAATTAAACGATCACAATAGTCATCACATAGCCTACCTGTTATTTTATTATTTAATTATGGGAGCATTCCTCTTGGTGTATTGCTTATCCAAATTAAATTCGCTTACATGTACTAGGCATCACTCTATTATTTTATGCCTACTTTGCTGCTTTTGGTTACAGGTTTGGTTTCAGAACCGTCGCATGAAGGACAAGAGACAGCGGCTGGCTATGACTTGGCCGCATCCTGCCGACCCCGCCTTTTACACCTATATGATGAGCCATGCTGCTGCCACGGGCAGCCTGCCCTATCCATTCCAATCTCACCTTCCTCTACCTTACTACTCTCCACTCAGCGGTGTGACTGCAAGTTCAGCCTCTGCTACCGGGGGTCCATTCTCCAATCCGCTGCGCTCGCTGGACAGTTTTCGGGTACTTTCACATCCATACCCACGTCCTGAGCTACTGTGCGCCTTCAGACACCCGTCACTGTACCCCAGCCCGGGTCATGGGCTTGGTCCTGGGGGAAGCCCATGCTCCTGCCTTGCCTGTCACGCTGCCAGTCAGTCAAACGGGCTCCCACATAGGTCCAACAACGCAGACTTCTCGTGTTCGCCCACGACCAGGACTGAGGCCTTCCTCACGTTCTCACCAGCAGTCATCAGCAAATCATCTTCAGTGTCTTTGGATCAGAGGGAGGAAGTGCCACTAACCAGATAAGACGACAGCAAGAAGCCATGGATTCTTCGGGTACTAGGCTATATACGGATCAGCTTTGGGCACTTTGGCAGTATTTAAAAAGTCAACGCATGAACTACTCAAAGCAGCTTGCACAACACAAAAGCAATCTGCTTTAGTTAAGGTTTCGAAACTGTGGATGTTTTCCAGTTAAGAAGCTATGTTGTGCAGACGGAGTCTTATTTAAACACTGTCAGGCCACGGACTTTTAAATAATATTTGGAGAAATTAGACACTGATAACAGAGATATCATATTAACTCAAATACTTTTAAGTAGGCTACACCCTATAAACAAAAATGTGACAAAGGAGACAAGGAAATGTATTTGTAAAAAATGACTGAAGGATAGCGCAAAATCTATGATAATTTATACTCTTTCATAACCAAACAAATTGACCCACATGCAGTTTCTTTCACATTAAAATGATGTTTTTCATCTAGCTTTTTAACAAGGGGATTTGTTAACCGAGCACGGTTGGCTCATTATTCCTCCTCCACCGAACACCCGGTCCCGGTAGCACTCCGAAATGTGCAGATGCGAGGGAAATTAAGGAGTGATGTATTCGGAAGAGAGAATTTTTGAATGTTGAATTAATGATAATGCTGCACGCTCAGAGACTTGTCTGCCAAACCGGTAACAAGGCGCCAGGGGAGCGGATTAAGAAGCTCCATGCGAGGCTTGCTGGCTTGACGGGAGAACATGCGCTAGAGATCCATTGGACAATCACATGCGGCAAATTGGGGCGAGCCAGAGATGCCTGTCTTACCCGCATACCGTCAGCTGAATACCATCCCGTATCGTCTCTTCTCGGCCTTGCTGTCGGCTTCACCTTCACTCTGAGACACACAATAGCCTACAAAAAACATACACTCAAGAAAAATGGTAAATCCCGGTAATATTTATGGACATCGTCAGTGGTGGCAATATTTATTGATTTATTGACCATAATGTTTTTACATTTATGTATTTTGAATTCTTCCATCAAGTTTTCTTTAATGTATAGTTACCTATTCTTCTCAGTTAGGTTGATTCCGTTGTGGGAAATGCGCGAAAAATGGGTCAGTAGTGTTCTGATTAAATTGAATTTCATAATAAACTATTTCAAACGAAAAGTGACGAGTGACTAATGTTTATTCTTAAAACGCCAAAGGTATCATTTGAAAAGATTGTATAGGCTATAGTGATGGAACACTGTAAGTAATAACCTATTTTCTTCGAAGATTTGTAAATTAATTTATTTAATTCACAAATGTATCTTTCTAGACTTTCTGAAAGACAAACAAGCGCTAAATCAGTCGGATGTGAAGAATTTGAGAATAAACATGAATAAAAACCGACAATTAGGCCTATACGACGATTAAAGTATGAAAGCAGCAATCTTATGACACAAAGTATTGCTCTCAAATTAAAGTTTTTTGTCACCCTTATTTCTTATATGGGCTCTATTTTCATCTGAAAACCTGAAATGATCTAATAGCTTGGACATAACTGGACCTCTTGTTCTGAACGAGCTGTTAAGTAGTCCCTGTGCACCGTTAGTACAAGCCATATTCCGGTGCTGTTAATAGAAAAATTGGAATGGAATGTCTTGTAAATATTGGAATGCAGAAAGATCGATGATGCCTCCAACTCACCAATCAACTCACGTTAATTAGCTGGGTTACCCGCGTAATTGTGGCACCTGGAGCGGCAATTTGAAGCTTTCTGGACATAAATAGAGAAGGTTGGATATTGTGTCTAACCATCACATGTCGAACTGCCAAAGCAGAAACTAAAAGATTTAAAAAAAGATTTAAACAAAAAGACTGCCCTCTACCAGCATGCAGAACGAAAACAAATAGACAAAGTAAATACATTCAAATTTTCTAAATTGCAGTTACTGAATATAAAACTATTTATTAGAGCTAATCGTTTTAACGGAAAATAATTATTCTTGTTTGTTTGTTTTTCAGTTAACCATGCATTGGCATGTTCAGGTACTTTTAACTAAAAGAATAGTTTGAAAATAGGTTTTTCCATTTTTAATTGTTCTTTTCATCTGCTATGTTATAAACAAAATGTCAACAATTGCTTGTGATCGCTTGCCCAAACAATTTACCTCCTCCCACACACTAGCCCCCACCAGAAGGTCCTGGTTGCGCACGTGATTGATGGCCTTATTAGAAGCAGTTCTTGTAAGTGTGACCAAATTGATTAAAATGCATATGTTTGGAATAATACGCCATTTAAACCAGAGCAGTTAACTCAAAGTCGGATTTATGTCCGCTTGTTACATTAAATTGCCAAAGGCGAAGGTAAGAAATGGCCAACGACTAAATTGACAATTCATAATAAAAGGGAAAAAATATAAATATGCCTACCACATGGGGCTGATAGTTCACCACCGTCTAATACATTCAGCTTGTTTGATACTTAAAATGTGACATTTTATGCGCGTACCCAACGCCGGTTTACTTGCACAATAACTATGAACTGACAGGTTTTTTTTTTTTATCCCACATGAGCATGTGGGATAAAAAAAAAAAACATCTGTCAGTTCATATAGTTATTTTCAGTCCTTATGCAAGTAGAATTATCTTATTTTCAGCCCTCGGACTAATTATTCTGTTCTCTGATCTGTTCTCTTGCATATCCATCATCTTAAAAATGTACAATGAATCAGATGATCACAATACACACCAACAGTAGAATACCAAATCTATGAAAAAAGAGTGTTAAAGATCTGGATGACTGTATTGTGTGAATTAGAATTAACATATCGTGTCCTTTTTTCTGGAGCGACAATACTCCAAAGGCAGGGGCGGTACCGCGCATCTGTCCGTTAGAGCGCATCTCAAGGCGGCGATTGTTTAAAAGGCTGTTTACGTTCTAATTTACAGCAGGCAGATCGAGGCGTGAATGGACCGCTCACTGCCTAATGATGATGAATGGGGAATTAATGCACAAGTGTACGGGACAATCTGAGCCTTCATCTGGTTATAGGCATCCAGTATTATCAAGAAAGTAGAGGTCACATTAAATCAACTGGGTGTGTGAAAGTCATATTCCGCTGGCGTCAATCAGCGTATTCACGGTGCACCGGAGACAGTTAGTCCAGGTTGAAGAAACAAAGTAACGTCACATGCGCAAATTCTTATTTATTTATTCAAGAGAGAGCAAGCATGACGAATACCGTTTTATTGTTAGAACATGTCTGGCTTAGCGTGTTATTGAAGTGAATGTCTTCATTTATAGCATTTCGTTCAACACAGCATATTTTGTAGGCCTACATTTTCTGTTACCATGGCAGCCAAGCTATGCCTGGGATAGGCTTCTACTTCAGGTTTTCTTAGCATATTAAGCTTCCTCCTCCCATGTATTACAGGTGAAGTTCCTCTCTCCAAAGCAGGCTTGATCAGGGCTAACTCAAGAAACAGATATTGTTGGTCATAGTCATACTTGAGTCAAATTTGCAACCTCCTTATATAGGCTAGCTGAGAACATCTTCCAAACATTTGATCTTTCACAGCATATATATATATAATTTAATGGGTATTGAAGAATAGTACATGGATCTGTACGAGATCTTCTGGCTTAGATTATAGTAAAAACCCAAATATTTCAGAAATATCACTGACATTCACTATTCAGTCCTTCAAATAGCCTATATCTTTTTATTTGGATCTGTTAAATTGGTTACAAAACACTCAATTACCTGGTTCACATCATTAGTCACTTTGGAGAGCTCATAAACATTTTAACCTATTAATAACACAACTTCAAACAATAGTGGTGTGTTCACTACAAGGTGAAAAAACGTGTGCAATTTCATTTAATATTTTAGGTAATCATTAATATCTCAAGTATTTCTTTGTACTTTGCTTTTGCTCTACAGGGGAATGTAATTGCATTTTCTCTCAAACATTGATCTACTGAGAAAATCTTGTTGCTGAGATGTTTTCTTAACCACAATAATTAGTATAATCGCATGCTCAATTCTGCAGAATCCTGAAGATCTACATTCCTGCAGAATGTCCAAACCTTACTGAGCACCTACAATGATCATTTAAAACAGTGGTTTTCAATCTGGGTACTCCAGCATTGCACATTTTAGATGCATATTTGACACACTTGATAGTTGAGGCACCAACACCTGAAATGAATGTGTCAGATAGGTGGAGATATCCAAAATGTGCAGTGAAAATCTATATCCTTTATTTTAAACAAGTAAACATTGTTTAAAAAATATGTTGTAGAAACTCCAAGATACCACAGCATATAAATCAGAATCTAACTGTTTGTCAGCCTCACAACATAATTGTCGAAAGTGATCAATATTTTTCAAGGCAAAAAACTTAATGTAGATTTTATATATATAATATAATATAATATAATATAATACATATAATTTGCAGGAGACTATAAATCCCAGTGATGACTACAATGTTAGACGGCTGTATGTGTTTCGGGATCTTTAAAGCTTGGAGCTAAATCTTATTGTTGTAACAGTCAATTAAATTATCCATTCAGTCCTGTATTAGAACACTATTGTTAAGTGTTTTGTCCGTGGCTACCAATGCACACTTAAGGATGTATGGTCAATTTCACCACAGAGAGCCATAAATAATTTTTGGCTATAAACCCCCGGTAGAGTTATTCTCTCTCTCTCTCTCTGTCTCTCATTGTCTCTCTCTGTCTCTCATTGTCTCTCTCTGTCTCTCTCTGTCTCTCATTGTCTCTCTCTGTCTCTCTCTCTCTCTCTCTCTCTCTCTCTCTCTCTCTCTCTCTCTCTCTCTCTCTCTCTCTCTCTCTCTCTCTCTCTCTCTCTCTCTCTCTCTCTCTCTCTCTCTCTCTCTCTCTCTCTCTTGTTCTATATAGATCTACTGTGTCTATCTCCAGTAGCTGCAGTAGTAATAGTGGCTCTGTCCAGCTCTTCATTGCCTATACTGATGGATTCCCATATCAGAAGAGCGTCTGGTCGATGCCCCCACATTCTTCATTTACCAGTGAGTGAGAGAGAGACAGAGGCCATGCAATGTGTTTAACCCGGTCAATGCTCAGAGGCAGAATCTCTCCTGCTGGTTAGGGTGCAACATGGACCACTGGATCATTGGTTCTTGCTTAGAAGATTATTAAAATGTATCAAAGTGTACATATTCCATGTGTGTCTTACTAAGTTCAACGTGTAGCTTTTGAGAATAAAATCCACAAATTATGAGCATATGGAACCTTAACAATTTTGGCTCAGAATGTAGAAGATACAAATTTGGTGCATCCACTGAGACAGTGTAATATTAATTTCACCTTCTAAACAGGGATGTTATGGGATGTTCTGAATGTAGTTCTGAATCCATACCTAAGTCATACGAGAAAACATTTTTCTTTTATCAAATGCCAAAACAATAGAATCCAAATGAAATTATTAATACAGACCATTTTAAGCCATAGCAGTATTTCATTTCACATAAAGAGGACAAGGTTTATATTTTTTATTCCCCTTGGTGACTACAGAGTTGAGAAAACACTGGTTAAGTCATTAATAATTATGAAGACAGAAACAGTAAAACATTTCCATTTTAAAATAAACCCATTTTATTTGAGGACATATTTAAACATATTTAAACAATATAAAATCAATAGTCAAGATCATGGCTGCCTGTTTTTTTTTCATCTAGTAACTCCACCCCTTTCTTGTGTCTCTGCTCTAGTCGGCTAACACAAACCTAAATGTCTATTGTAACAATAATAGTACATAATTGAAAACATTCATTCTGACCAGTTATGTGTTATTTTTTAAGTTATAATTAGGTTTTATTAAGGATGTTACATCTATTCAGGTACATCAATTCAGTTTATTATATTCGTATATTATATTCGTAAAATTACTTTTCTGAAATTCCTGTTTTTAACTATATTTTTGTTTTCATTACGGTTCAAAAAGATTATACCTACAACAATTGTATTGTGATCACAATCAAGAATATGTAAACATTCTACTGTGTTCACACTCATGTACATTGGCAAGTTCCAATGCTGCTGAAGTTACTCTTCCATTTATTTTCTCATGCAGCTGCAAGAGTGAAGCTCAGCTGAAGTGCGCCCAAATCATGCAATATTGTCTAAAATAATTTAATAAGCACTTTGTTTTATGGGAGTGAGTTATTGTTTTATGATGACTCAGGGAGCCAATGGCTTTGCAGTGCTCTCCAGCTCTCTCCACACCTCGTTTTATTTTACAGCACTATGCTTTATTATTCGGCAACCATGCCGCCGAGCTGCACAGCAACCGTGCCAAACCCTGAGTTTTCCCATCCTTTCCCAGTTCTCTATCAGAGAATTCTATAGCACTGTGAAATATCAAAATAACTTCATGCATGCTGATGAATATCAATGTAATTATTGAAAAAAAAAAAGTACAGTTCAATCAATGTTCTCAAAAACAATTCTTGAGAGTATTTGTACTCTACTGGCATTTGCTAATAAAGAGGAATATTTCACATAAAGTTTTAGAAAGCATTATGAGAGGTGAATGTAGCTGGTGAATTCTACAGTAAGTAGAAAAGCGTGTAAGCAGGTTTTGGAAGGTTACTTTGGAAATGTAATAGGTTACAGATTACAAGTTACTCTATTTAAAATGTAGTAAGTAGTGTAATTATTTAAATTACTTTATTAAAGTAATGTAATTGATTACATTTGATTAAAAAAAAAATTTATAACGGATGTTTTCAACTGTTAATCATTTTCAAACATTTAAACCAGGCAGGGTTAACCTTACAGTATGTACTCAACACTGATTACTGTCAGACTTTCAAAATCCTTCATCCCTTGAATTAAGATTATAATAATAATAATTTAATTTTAAAGCTCAGCCACCACAGACTTTAGCACTTTTTTACTTTGAGATCGTTCTGTGGTTAAAAACAGATTTAAAAACATAAGAAATAGTTTAATAACTATGATGCTGTTTTTGAAATCAATTCTTTGCATAGCTTGTAGCCTAAAGCTTTCAGCGGCAATAGGGATTGATCTAATTTACAGATGTGGTAAACTGCAAATTCAATCAAGAGAACCAATCAAAAGCAATCACTAACATATTTTAACTGTAATTAATTGTAATTAAAATGTTTTAAAAATGTCAGTAACTGTAATGGATTACAGTTACATTTATTTTGTAATTGAATTACGTAACGTTGTTACATGTAACTAGTTACACCCCAACACTGTGTATGAGTGTGATGCTGTAACCCTGGGAACAAGAGATGTGTTTTCATTACAGCTCTCTGGCCCTTTTACTTGTGTCCGATATGCTCCAACCCCCAACCCCCAGAAGACAACAGGACAAGGCGCACACTGACAGGAGAATCATTGGCGCATGACAGGGGTGTCCTGCTTTCCCCCTTCTACACGCTAGCTTCTGTTAAAGATTCAAGACATGAGCTATGTGGACTGGCTAAGCTGCTTGCTCAGGCTTTCATTAGATTGTACTAAGCTATACTTATTAAATATATTCTTTGTTCTTGTTCTTGTTCTATTCAGATGAAATCAAGCTAGAATAATAGTTTTCAGCAAGCAGCATGACATTTTTGCATGGGCAGCACTGAGTCACATTGGAAACATAAGAACTGTATTTTAACTGAATTTTAATTGAAATTGAATGCTCCACATAAAGTTCAAATTTTAAATTGGAATGAAAGGAGAGCACAGGTAATGCATTCTGGTAATGTATTGTAATGCACCCCATGGTCCAAATAATGTATCAAATAAATCAATTAAATATGATAAAATATATTAAATGCACATTTCTATAGGAGGCATTTTGACTATCTAGATAGATGCTTTAAAACTTTTTTCAAACAAGGCGTTCAAAATTTGTCTTGACAATCTTCATTTAAAAAAATACAGTTTTGAATTAAATACAGAATTTAATTCGAATTGAATTCATTTTTAATTCTACTCATCAAACTTCAATTGGAATTCCACATGCTGTTTGTAAAATTCAAATTCAGGAATTTAAATTTAATTTAACTGGCTTTTTCAACTCAACTAAATAGTGCACAAACCTTAATGATACAAATAGTCTTAGCAGCATTCCTTAGCAGCATTATGATAACTTTCTGAACTATAAATCTTAGCCATTATAGTTATGGCGGTGACAAGACTTACATGCCATACATATATGTTATTTCAGTGACACTATGAAACAATGTTCTAAATGACGGTCATTGTTAGTCCACAAGACCGCAAGTGCACATGTGTGCCATTTGGGAAAGGGCCTGACTTCGGTGTGTTCAAGTGGAATAAGAATAGATTTTTGAAATGGAAGAATAATAGGAAAGAAGGGATGAAAGAAAAAGGGATGGAAGAACAGAAGGTGGATCTGAGTTTCCATATTTAATGAACAACTTTAAAGATAACTCATTGTTTGTGTTTGAGCCACTTACTTTGAGTGTACTAGTCAAGCACATTAAATCATACAAACTTCAGCACACACACTGGCGTCTCTGTGTTGTGACTCATACAGAGGAAATGCACCGCTTTAAGCTCAACCAGATAAAGTATGTTGAAGATAGCAGGGCTCTGAGTGTAACCTGTATGCGTGTTTGGTTTTTATGGTGATGTTCTGTTTGTGCTAGTTGTCTGTAGCTAAGCTGAACAAGCTCTTAACTCTGAACAGGTTAATGGAACTTTTATGGGTCTCTCTTACAATCAGTTGACCTCTTGAATTTCTCTCCGTCTATTTTACTCTCTCTCTCTCTTGCTCTCTCTATTCTGTCTCTCTTTCACCTACTGGAAAATGTTGTTTCAAAAACTGCAAGATCATCCCCCTTTTTTAAATAATACATCCAGGGTCAGTTTTACAGACAAGTACACACACCCCTACAGCAAGCAGATTTACAGTTCCCTTACATGCACAAAATTCATAAATGACAGAAAGTAATACTTCGAACAATAAGGTATATGGGTATTAATGGCTGACCTCCACTTTGATGGATTTTTGCAGATTTTGAAAGTGTCAACTGCATCAGATTTATCAGCGACAGCTGAAAAAAAACACTGAATATGAGCTCCCATCTCTCTTTCTCTCACCGCTTCACTCTATTCTCATTCCCTGTTCTCTGTATACCCTGTCCAGTACTCAGACACACACACTCACTCACTCACTCACTCACACACATACACACAGGTGATAAAGGTGGGTGAGAGATAGCCTTGTAAAAGTCTTATCTCATCACAGTCACTTTTATTCATGTCCATCATCAGAGTGTCAATAGTAATCATGGACCAATCAGAAACAGTGTGATGGAGCTCCAACCATGAAAGGACACACACACACAAACACACAAAAACATTACAAGTTAACACAAACAGATTCAAAGTACTCATATGCTCTCATATATTTAATTTGCATTAAGATGATGCTTGTCATGCATTTGAAAGGTGTAATTGAATACAATAAGACTAAAATGGGAACTTAGCATATAAAGTTGCTGTGTGATTTGAACACATACACACATTTCCTCTCCTCACTTCATACAAGAAATCAATATGGCCTGCTCTATAGGTTGTGTGTCTTTCCTTCTCTCCTCCTCCTCATTCCCATTTCCCTCGCATCCTTCTTTTCTCTTCTCCTCTTGCAATTTATGCTCACTGATAAGTAGTAACTCCCAGACAGTAGAAATGATGATGATGATGATGTGAAATAAAATACAGCTATGCTGCCTCCCTTTTCTCTATGCTGCAGACTAGACATGACTCTTAAAAGATAATAATCAATATTGATTTTTAGTGAGTGAGAGGGAATAAAACGGGGAATAATAGAGGAGAGCGATGGAGAAGGAATGGATACATGGAGAGGTAGAAAAGGAAAAAAGTGTGCATGTCGGGGTGGTAAAGGCAGGAGGGGGAGAGAAAGAGAGAAAGAGGGTTGAATCGACTCCTCGCCATTTGAAGCTTGACAGAATCAATGAGATTTAGAGGATAGAGCCTCAATGTGCTCTGTTAAAGAGCAGTGTGTGCTTGTGTGTGTGTGTGTGTGTGTGTGTGTGTGTGTGTGTGTGGCAGAGGTAAACCCCACGTTATGGGGACAAAATGTAAATAATAAAGCCTTATTTGTGTTTATTTTATCTTTATTTTATTTTATGTAAGTTTGTGTATGTTTTTTTTTTCCATGAAATAAAGTTGCATTAAGTTGCTTTTTTTACTTTTGCGAGGTAAGCCATTCACAGTAACAGCAATTTTCTCCCTAAAGCTCTATCTGGTCACATGGGCCACCGTCATCTCAGGAGAGATTTCAGATTTTTGAATACCAACGGGAGTGCAGACAGTGATTCAAGGCCTCAATTCCATACAGCGACAGAGTGACCTCCTAGAATTGGAATGAATTCGGAATGTACAGATTTCGGAATATTAAGATTGATGCCATATGTGGTGTATTTCCAATTACAGTGTTAAACGACTTATTTTTTTGGTTGATGTGCCTTTAAAACCCTCTACGTAAACATGCTTTTCAAATTTAAAATGAGTAACACCATACTCACTCACTGTGGGTTTTATGGCAAGTTCAATAGCTGACACTGCCCTTAATCCTTCCATAACAACTCTTTTGCAAACAATAGGGGAGAGTAAATTTTTTTTACTTGACACAATACAGAGTTTGGCAGTCTTCTAACTCCACCAACTTGACAATACTACATTTCCGGTTTAGTAAAGAGTATCAATCCTACAGCCTTCTTAGCGCGACTGAGCAGGGCAGGTTTCTGTATACCGAACAAGCATTGTTGAGGTGTAAATGTGGGCATTTTTCGAGTGTCCTGTGCCCAGGGCCGTAGCCACCATAAGACATTATGATGTCCAAATAATTAGAAATGCCCAAAATGTCACCCCCAATATTTGATGTTCGCTGGTCTGCTGCACTCTATCAGGCACCGCTGGTTTTGTTGTTAGAGTGTTAGGGTGTGGGTTTGTTTTCAGGGGTTGGGCATGGCCCCTTAGTTCCAGTGAAAGGAACTCTTAATGCTTCAGCATACCAGGACATTTTGGACAATTTCATGCTCCCAACTTAGTTTGGGGATGGCCTCTTCCTGTTCCAACATGACTGCGCACCAGTGCACAAAGCAAGGTTCACAGTGACATGGATGAGCGAGTTTGGTGTGGAGGAACTTGACTGTCCTTACCTCAACCCGATAGAACCCATTTGGGATGAATTAGAGCGGAGACTGCGAGCCAGGCCTTCTCGTCCAACATCAGTGCCTGACCTCACAAATGCGCTTCTAGAAGAATGGTCAAAAATTCCCATAAACACACTCCTAAACCTTGTGGAAAGCCTTCCCAGAAGAACTGAAGCTGTTATAGCTGCAACGGGTGGGCCAACTCCATATTAAACCCTATGGATTAAGAATGGGATGTCATTAAAGTTAATGTGCATGTAAAGGCAGGTGTCCCAAAACTTTTGGCAGCATAGAGTAGCTAGTAGCCTAAATAATCCGAATTTGGTAATCTGAAAAAAGTGTGGATCAGGGTGATCTAAACCAGTGTTGTTTTGAAAAAAAAAAAAAAAACTATGCAAAGAGTAAATACTTACAGTGTTGACCCTTCTTCATAACCTCTGCAATTTAATCCTGATTGATGGCGATCCATTATTGCCTTATTAGTGCTCGGAGTTGATCACAATTTGTGGGCTTCTGCTTGTCCACTCGCCTTTTGAGGATTTACCACAGGTTCTCTATGGGTTTAAGATAAGGGGAGTTGGCTGGCCACCAATAGAAAATTTCTCAAGCCACTTCATTACTACTTTTGCCTTGTTACATGGTGCTCTACCATGCTGCAAAGTGCATCACCGCCAAAGTGCTCTTGGATTGCTGGGAGACGTTGCTCTTGCAGGGCATTTTGATACCATTCTCAAGTCATTGTGGTGCGGGCAGAATTGTGAGAGAGCCCTCTCCTTTGGATGAAAAGCAACCCCACACACGAATGGTCTCAGGATGCTTCATTGTTGGCATGACATGGTAGTGTTCACCTTTTCTTCAATCGATTATCTAGATGTCTCAAAAAAGAAAAAAGACTTCAATCAATCCTTATTCTTACTGCAGAATTTTCTTCTTGACACCAGGCCGTTGTCCAAAATGCTTCGCCCTGACTGTGCATGCAGATACTCTCACACCTAAGCTCTGCCCTGGTGGTGACATGATAGCTGACTCTTCAGGAGGAGACAGTCTTGGTGTTGATGAATAATCTGGGACGTCCAAAAGCTTTTTTCACTGCATTTGAACCTTTCTCCTTGAAGTTCTTGATGATCCGGTAAATGGTTCTTTCAGGTGCAATATTCTTTGCAGCAACTTCCTTGCATGAGGCTATTTTGATGCAAAGCAATGATGGCTGCATGTCTTTCTTTGGAGGTAACCATCGCTAACACAGGAACACAATGATTGGAAGCACTTCTTCCCTCCTTTTATAGCAATCAGTCTACTCTTATAATCCAATCAGAATAATGTTGGCCATTTGGTGCAAAGGCCAAAAATCTAAATCACAAAATAAGCAGGTCTTCAATTTTTCCTTTAAAAAAAGACATTTTCTTGTTCGATCATAAGCTTATTTTTTTTATATAGTTCTTTCTAGTCCTCCATTAGACCATGTGTCTGTAGGCCAGCATGTTCGCTCTTTTAACTCACTCGCAGCTGTAAAATTCTCAGATGCCTGTATTAATTCCCCCCATCACTTATAGTGTTATCCCATCTTAATGTAAATTCTGATGAGCTAGTGAGCATGTTCAATATGGGGTGTTCCAAATATTCTGGATGCTTTTGAGTACAACCTCAGATTATTAATGAAACTCATGTTAGAGAGAAATCGGAAAATAAATTAAAGAGGGGCAAATCACAAGTCTCTTATGAATAGGAACGTGACTGATTAATTATCAAAATGCCATTAAGACTGCAAAAGCTAAATATTTTTTGGTTCTAATCACAAAAAAAATCCATATAGTCCTAAAATACTATTAAACACTGTTAAATCATGTGACTGATCTACTTCCTGATCCTAGTCCCACAGATTGTGAAAATTGTCTCAAGTTTTATAATGAATAAAATTGAAGGAATAAGATTGTTGGACCTAACATCAGTCTACACCAATTGGATCACATTTATCTGAATTTACTCCTGTATATCATAGTAATGTCTCTAACATATGAAGCCCACTTTCTGCTCCTTGTCGAAATTTTAGCTCCTGCTTGTGACAATTACGCCAAATCAATACACAAATGTAATTGTCATATTTTAAAAAAAGAGAAACTGGTTGAGAACTCAAGTGCAGGGAATGGATAATTTATTAAACATAATACAAAAACAAACCCACGAGGGGGAAATAATCAAACATGAAAAAACAAACCAACTTGTAACAGAACACCAGGAACACGGGAACGACAGGAGATGAAAGACAACGTAACATTGACAACGTACCAGCACAGGACAGAAAACGGAAGGAGATTCAATAGGAGACAAACAAGGCAGGTAACGAGGACAACAGTTGGGGAAAATGAATCACTAATTAGATGACAAGGAGGGTGGGGTCAAGACTGCAGACAGGAGCACATGGCCCAAAATAACAACACATCACATGTGCAACACGAGACAGGACAGACATGTGACATTACCCCCTCCTTACGGAGCGCCTACCAGACGCTCCACTAGACCAGGGCGGGACGGGAGGGACAGAAAGTTCCGGAGACCAGGGCGGCCCGGGCAGAGCAGGGCACCAGGGCGGCGCGGGCAGAGCAGGGTGCCAGGGCGGTGCGGGCAGAGCAGGGCGCCAGGGCGGAGCGGGCAGAGCAGGGTGCCAGGGTGTTGGTCTGGAACGGCAGCGACCACCGGACCTGGGACCACCAGACCTGGGACCACCGGACCAGTCACGGAGGGAGCCTTCCTTCTCCTCCGTTTCGAGCCCACCGGAACTGGGTCCACCGGAACCGTCTCCCCAACAGCTTTCTCCAGCTGGCGAGCAAGAAACTCCACCATAGCCTCAAATCCCAGCTCGTCGCATGCCCTCATGACCACCCAGTCCACAGGCTCGTCAAGGGCATAGTTTAGAAGTTCCTTCCGAGCCGCTTGGCTAAGTTCCAAACCTTCTGCAGCGCTACTGAACCTCAGGGCAAACTCTCTAATACCCCTGCTGTCGGAGAGAGACCAAAACCTTGAATTTGAGCATACGCTCAAAAAGAGGACAGGTGAGAGTTTGCCCTGAGTTCTTCCTCCGCTTAGTCCTCATGTTGGTCAGAACGTTATGTCAGGATAGGAAACTGAAGGGAGGACTCAAATGCGGGTAGATGGAATTTATGACAAATTAACATTATACAAAAACAAAAACCCATGAGGGGGAAAACATGAAACTAGAAAAACAACAACTCAAAAACATACCAATGGGATCACAGGGAAACAGGAGACGTGAGACAACGTTCTGACACCAGACTGCAAACACAAAGGGACTTATAAAGGGAAATAAGTCAGGAGGGAACAGGTGGGAGAAATCAAACAATAATCAGATAACAAAGGGCAGGGATCAGACAACGACACGAGCACATGGCCCAAAATAACAAAACACCCATGCGCAGCATAGACAGGACAGGCATGTGACAGTAATCCATTACTTTTAATTAACGACCCCATCTCTAAATTTCTGACAAAAGTTTTGGAGAAGGTTGTTTTTAACCAGCTTTCTTAAATGTCAAAGTATGGTATGTTGGATAAATATCAGTCTGTCTTTAGATCACATAACAGAGTCTGCTTTGCTCAATGTCTTAAATGGTTTATTTCTGTTTATTTTAGGGCCGGTTGGTTGCATAAACTGCTAACCGTTCACACAAAGAAAGATAACTATAAAGATAACTATATTATTAGCATCCACACTAACGGACAATATCGTTCTGTTTATTCTAAGCCCCATGTTCAAGCTCGTTACAGCAGGATGGATTCTGATTGGCTGTCAGTTCCTGAGCTAGATAAAATCGTTCTGAAAATGATTCCAACGATATCGTTTCTCTATATCGTTATCGTTTTAGCTGTGGTGTGAAGTCTGCTATTCTTTAATATTGAGAATGATTTTTAGAACTATATCTTTATCTTTATCTTTATTGTCCTTGGTGTAAACGGGCCTTAAGACTAGTCTTACAAGTTAGTCATAATTTTTTTTCTTCTTTAAAATAACTTTTTTTCTTGCTCATAACTTTTCAGTTAAGTCTGTTACATAAAACGTAGATTGGTCTACTTTGATACCGAAAAGTAAGGCTGATTACACCTAAATGACTGCTAGTTGGTCATACTAGTTCTTAAGACACAGTCTTGACATAATGGCTATGTTTATGCAATAGGCCCCTAGTAACTGTGCTGTTCTAATTTTGCTAGACATCAGTGCGGCATTGGACACTCTTGATTGTCATACACATGTTAGAAATCTAGTTGTTATTTTTTATTCAGCTTTAATTTTTGACAAATAAATCAATGCTGTGGTCAGAAGCTCTTTCTATCATCTCAGATCTCTTAATGTTTCAATCGGGGCTCCGGTGGAGGATCAGATGTCAATCGCAGCATCAGAGGGTGACACTTTGGGGAATGTAGTTTTGATTGAGTCTGACCCAGAGCTGACCCCTAGCTTTCCCGGGTCGCTGAGAGCTTCGGGCTCGAGTGGCATGTCCAGAGCAATGCTTCCTGTGTCCACAAAGCGCTGCCGCCTGTTGGGGTAATCCACATCTACATTCCAAGGCCTGTAAGTTTTTGTCCGTACTTACAGCCAAGGCTTACAGAGCCGCTGGACAGGCCGCCCCCGCCCTGCACACCATGGCCCTCCTGCAAGTATACCAGGCCAAGGCACTTAAAGAGCTGCACGAGGGTAGTTCTGACCCAGGTTTGATACAGGGACTCCGCACAGTGACGGATCTTGCCCTATGTGCGACGAAAGTCACTGGGGGTCAAGTGATGTCCACTATGGCATACGGAGGCTATCAAGCACATCCTGCCATGGCGGCCCGCTGCTGTCTCAACCCCGCCACCGACTGCAGCGTCCCCACCCACTCATTGCCAAGGGCACCCGGCTGCAGCTTCCACCTCTGATCCTACACAGCCTCAGAAGCAGACTCCACCTAGGCTGCAGCTTGGAGCCCAGTGGCGGAGCCAGATGACTGGACACCACTGACATTTGACTGGCCGCCCTGGGTGCCATCCCAAAATTTAGATCGCTATTTCCATTTCACATCCTATTGAAAGAAGCATGTATTTTGACGTGCGGTGGCGCGGTACATTGTTCATGTATTAACGCTAAATATTAAGAGAATATATTAACGTTTGTTGCCAAACAGATGATTAATAATAAAAGGGGTCACGCATAAGGGCAGAGTTGTTCACAATCCTGCACCGTCATTCATAGTTTTCTATTAAACGACACAATTTGTCTTAAAACGTTGTTAATATATAATGTTTTCACCTTAGGCTGGAAGAATGCACTTAGACTTTTTAAAGTATTTTTCTTTCTGTGTAAATTATGTGTTTATGGAAAGATATTATATACACTGAACAAAATTATAAACGCAACACTTTTGTTTTTGCCCCCATTTTTCATGAGCTGAACTCAAAGATCTAAGACTTTTTCTATGTACACAAAGGCCTATTTCTCTCAAATATTGTTCATAAATCTGTCTAAATTTGTGTTAGTGAGCACTTCTCCTTTGCCGAGATAATCCACCTCATACGACGCCATACACGCTGTCTGCCATCTGCCCTGTACAGTAAAAACCGGGATTCATTCGTGAAGAGAACACCTCTCCAGATACTCTCTCAAGTGCCAGACACCATCGAATGTGTGCATTTGCCCACTCAAGTCGGTTACGACGACAAACTGCAATCAGGTCAAGACCCCAATGAGGACAACGAGTATGCAGATGAGCTTCCCTGAGACGGTTTCTGACAGTTTGTGCAGAAATTCTTTGGTTATGCAAACCGATTGTTGCAGCAGCAGTCCGGGTGGCTGGTCTCAGGTGATTTTGGAGGTGAAGATGCTGGATGTGGAGGTCCTGGGCTGGTGTGGTTACACGTGGTCTGTGGTTGTGAGGCCGGTTGGATGTACAGCCAAATTCTCTGAAATGCTTTTGGAGACGGCTTATGGTAGAGAAATGAACATTCAATTCACGGGCAACAGCTCTGGTGGACATTCCTGCAGTCAACATGCCAATTGCACGCTCCCTCAAAACTTGCGACATCTGTGGCATTGTACTGTGTGATAAAACTGCACATTTTAGAGTGACTTTTTATTGTGGCCAGCCTAAGGCACACCTGTGTAATAATAATGCTGTCTAATCAGCATCTTGATATGCTAAACCTGCAGGTGGATGGATTATCTCGGCAAAGGAGAAGTGCTCACTAACACAGATTTAGACAGATTTGTGAACAATATTTGAGAGAAATAGGCCTTTTGTGTACATAGAAAAAGTCTTAGATATTTGAGTTCAGCTCATGAAATATGGGGGCAAAAACAAAAGTGTTGCGTTTATAATTTTGTTCAGTGTGGTTTGCACTTTTTTGTTTCCGTTTAAAGGTGAACTATGTAGGATTTTTGCAGTAAAATATCCAGAAACCACCAGGCCAGTGTTATATATTTTGTTCAGTTGAGTACTTAGAATATCCCAAATGTTTTCAACTATTTGTAAATCGTGAGAAAATTGCTATTTTAACCAAGGAACCGGGACGTGTGAGCTATGCGTGTGAGGGAGTCGCCTGTCGATTGCGTCATATCTGCGTCACCCTCGGTCTCCGGTTTTATTCAGTGAAACACTTTACTCTCACTGCATTGTGAACAAGTGTCATAGCAGCCGCCGAGCGAACATCATAACTTCCTTTTCAACACACTCAGATATATCTAATACGATAAACAGAGTTGCGTTACCTCAAACTCATGACTGGAAAAGAGGAAGTTGCGCCGGCAACCGTGTCATAATAAAAGTCCCGCCAGCGACTATGCCATAATAACAGTCCCGCTCTTCAATCGCTCCTGCGGCCTTGCTCCGCTCCACAACACTCGGTCCTGCTCTGCTTCACTACAGTAATGTTAATAATCGCACCCTTGAACAGGATTTCTGCCCGAGTCCTATCCTGACTGTTTTCCACAGGCTGTGAGGTGAAGACCACATGTCCCGAGATTCTGCGCTCAAACGTGCCGTCATCAAACTACGCCTTTGTTTTGAACAGGCGACCTCTAGTGGACGGAAAAGTTACATAGTGTAGCTTTAAGCATTTTTTTTACAGCAAAACACATTGATGCCACTTTTTTCATTCTTGAAGTGAACCTTTTTGCCTGTATGGTGATTAGATTTACTGTTTTGCATTGCCGCCTTGAACATGAGAATGCGGTGTGTCTGGTGCGCGGCATATGGTGCTTCATCAATAGCGCGAACACAGAGAGAATGTCTTGCACTTGAACGGATAAATATGCATAAAGGTATGCCAAAAACAGCGAGTATCATAGTAAACACAGTTGGCTATGTCTTAACCGAATGTAAGCAGTTGACATGTGAAATTGGATGCATGTCTATATTTTGGATTCAACATTGTGCATTTGATCTCAAAGTGACCACACCTCCTTCAATCTGTCATTAAAGTTAATCAAAGAACAAAATAAAAAAAATAACTCCCACTGATCTTTACTGAATAACTTTTGTAGCTAGCTTTAACATGCATTAATCTATATTTAGTTTATACAGTGAAGATTATGCAATGTTATTTTACGTTTGATTATTCCATTTCTGTACCTTAATTACTGTTAAACCTTCAAGCACTTAATCCTTAGCACTGTTCTCACTTTATGGCTGACTGTTCACTTGTATTCAATAATGTTTTAAATGTACTGTATGTACTAGCCTACTTGTAGTTTTTGCTGTGGAATATCCGGTGGAATCAAGAATTGTGAAATTTCAACAATTTTGTTTTTTAACCAAACAAATTTATTAGAATACAATGTTACATGGCTCAAAATAATGAAAACAAATAAATATTACACATGATATTCTTTCACATTCTATGGACACCCTAAAGTAGCCTTGGCTACCCCCCGGCCACCCCATGTATAAAAGTCTAGTTTCGCCACTGGTGGAGCCAGCCTCAGGAAAGCGCTGCAGCCTGTCCCGGCACCTGCCAGACACGTCAAGCATAAGAGCCTGGGCGATGACCGCACTACTCCCTCCCTCGGAGGAGGGCCCTGTGGAGAATCCTTTGTTTGGTTTTCTTTCTTTCTGTACCCAAAACTTTAAAAAAAGAGAACAGTTTCCTCTATCTCTGGGTCCCAAGAGTTTGTGGATGGCAGTGTATGATGCAATGCCTTGCCACTTTCATGCCCCTCTCCTATCGCCAGCAGTCAGCGGGGTGCGCTCCAAGGATGCAATGCCTTCTCACACACCTCCTGCCCAACCGTATAGAGCCAGGTAAGTGTTGCACCGCACACTCAGACCCCACTCTGGGGCGCTTTGCCTTCCGGGTTGGGTCCCTGTGCTCCAACTCGCTGCCCCACTGCGGGTACGTATGTGGTTCTTCTGAACCCACTTGTATGGTCTCTGCAGGCCTGGCTAGAGCTTCCCAGACCATCTTGCTGGCTCATTCGGACCATCAGACTCAGCTATGTGATTCAGTTTGTCCGGCGTCCCCCCAAGTTCAGGGGCATTCAATTCACCTCAGTGCTGGACAAAAATGCTCTTTTCAGGGAGAAATCACAGTCCTACTGGCAAAGGACACGATAGAGCCGGTCCTTCCAGCCAACACAGTGAGATTTCCAGATCCTGGAAGCAGCCGTTCTCAGCCCGCCTAACTAACGCGGCAGCCGCTGATTTCACCAACCTCGTGGGTTTTGAGGAACAGGGCTATTCCGCAATTCCCGCGGTTGAGGACACGCTGGCCACTCACCTCGCGCCATCTTCAGCTCCCTCGTGGAAGTCCCGCCCCCTTCTTCCCACTAAGCCGTGTAGGACCACTTCTGCCCTCATTGGCAAATCCTGCATGGCGGCTGGTCAAGCTGGCATGGCCCTTCATACTATGGCCATTCTCCAGGCCTATCAGGCGGATGTATTGAAGGAAATGGACGAGGGCACCGGGTTGACACCGGAAGCAGTGAAGGAGCTTCGCAAAGCCACGGATTTGGCGTTACGGGCTACTAAACACACAGCTCGCGCTGTAGGACGCTCTATGGCGGGCGCGGTGGCGGCGGAGCGCCACCTATGGCTCAATCTCACTGAAATTCGCGATAAGGAAAAAGTTTTCCTTATGGACGCTCCGATTTCTCAGTCCGGATTGTTTGGGGAGGCGGTTAATACTGTGGTTGAGAAGTTCAGATCTGCAAAATCCCAGTCTGCCGCTCTTAAAGGGTTAGTTCACCCAAAAATGAAAATTCTGTCATTAATTACTCACCCTCATGTCGTTGGACACCCGTAAGACCTCCGTTCATATTCGGAACACAAATGAAGATATTTTAGTTGAAAGCTGATGGCTGAGAAAGGCTTCACACAGGCCTCCATTGGCATTCAGTACATTGACACTTCCAAGATCCATGAAAGGCACTTAAAACGTCGTTACAAAGTCTATCTCACCACAGTGGCTCTACAATAATCATACAATGCGACGACAATAGTTTTTGTGCGCAAAAAAAAATCAAAATAACACCTTTATCCAACTTGTTCTCGACTTCCGTGTATGCCTCCACGACGCATGCGCGAGAATATGACGCAGATCCGGCGTTCGGACATATGACCCAGAAGCGATTTGTTTATGAAGCAGAGGAAGACGCGCGTGTCTAAGCTGTTGGATTCTACATTGATCGTGCTTTAGGTCTCGGCGTAGTGCTCAAAATGGGGCTTAAGTGTGTATTTCATCGATTCCCGAACACCGGCGCTACGTCATATTCTCGTGCATGCGTCGTGGAGGCACACACGGAAGTCGAGAACAAGTTGGATAAAGGTGTTATTTTGATTTTTTTTTGCGCACAAAAACTATTGTCGTCGCATTGTATGATTATTGTAGAGCCACTGTGGTGAGATAGACTTTGTAACGACGTTTTAAGTGCCTTTCATGGATCTTGGAAGTGTCAATGTACTGAATGCCAATGGAGGCCTGTGTGAAGCCTTTCTCAGCCATCAGCTTTCAACTAAAATATCTTCATTTGTGTTCCGAATATGAACGGAGGTCTTACGGGTGTCCAACGACATGAGGGTGAGTAATTAATGACAGAATTTTCATTTTTGGGTGAACTAACCCTTTAAGCAGTTCATGCCGACGAGAGCGAGGGACGCTCCTTCCCCCTCCCCCTCTCAGTCCAGAGATCGCCCCTCTTTCAGAAGGGAGTTTACCGCCAGGAGGAGCGACCAGGAGTCATCCTCCACCCACCACAGTCTGGGGAGCTCGCGGTCGTCCATTTCCCCGTCAACGTCCTCACATGCGCATCGACCCAAAGCGGCCCAGCAAACCTTCTGCTTCGGCCACTTCGAGTCGCTCCTGACCCTCTGGTCAGAAAAAGGGGAGCTGCAGTTCACGACTGGGGCTGGGTCAGACCGCGCAAATGTTTCTGCCCGCCCCCCACCAGCTCTCCCTATCCAGCTCTGTCATTTACGCCGCCCAGCGCGCTTCGGAATACAGAACCGACTCTATCCTCGCCTTTTCCGGCGCTGAAGGAAGGAGACGCTGTTTGCTTTCTCCCCTCACGTCTGATTGGCTCACCATCCGCCCCTCGTCCAGACGGAGACACATCCGGTTTTCTCCGGGAACCAGAGCGGCCCAGCCTTCCACTGCCTACTCCGCACCAGGACGCCACGTGCCCTCCTCTGCGGATGGCCACACCCCCCTCAGAGGTCCATCTCGACACCCTATCTCAGGTATGTCCACCGCACCTCATCATACCTCCCACTTTGTCAAATTTCTTCCACGAGTGGAAGCTTTTGCCAGGGATATCATCCTGGGTCCTCCGCACGATTCAGTCGGGCTACACGCTTCAGTTCTGTCGCAACCCTCCTCGCTTCGACGGGGTCGCTCAAACGGTAGTAAACAGCGCCTCTCAGGCTTCTGTACTACAACAAGAGCTCTCTTCTCTCCTCCTAAAGGGGGCAATAGAGGAAGTTCCGGCAACAGAGGAGAAATGTGGCTTCTTCAGCCGTTATTTCCTTGTTCTGATGAAAGACGGCGGTCTGCGTCCCATCCTGGACCTCCGCCGCCTGAACTTCACCCTCTACAAAGGGAAGTTCAAGATGCTAACGCTAAAGACTATCTTGTCTCAGATACGTGCGGAGGACTGGTTTGTCACTATAGATCTGAGAGATGCTTACTTCCATATTCAGGTTGTCAGACGACACAGGAAGTTTCTCAGGTTCGCCTTCAAAGGGAAGGCTTATCAATACAAAGTCCTTCCCTTCAGCCTTGCCCTGGCACCAAGGACGTTCACGAAGTGTATGGATGCTGCTCTGGCCCCGCTGAGGCTCCAGGGCATCCGTATTCTCAATTACCTGGACGACTGGCTCATTCTGGCCCACTCCAGGGAGTTAGCCTGTCATCACAGAGATGTCGTTCTTCGACACGTTCAATCTCTTGGCTTGAGAGTGAACACCGACAAGAGCGTTCTTACTCCAGCTCAGCAGACCACCTTCTTAGGTGTTCGTCTGGATTCCGTTCCGATGCAGGCCCGTTTGGCCCCTGCTCGGATTTCCAGTATCACAACATGCTTGGTCCGCTTCAGGCTAGGCCATCATGTTTCTGTGGGTACGTGTCGCAGGCTCCTGGGTCTCATGGCCGCAGCTTCCCCGGTGCTTCCCCTGGGACTGCTCCATATGAGGCCCTTCCTCTGGTGGATGAAACGCTCAGGGGCTCGGTCAACAGGATCGGCCCTTTGCCTATTGAAGGTGTCACGCGGCTGCTTTCGTGCCCTATCAATGTGGCGAGACCCTCTTTTTCTTCAGAAAGGGGTCAAGATGTGTGCTGTTTTCCGTCGCCAAATGGTTACGACGGACGCCTCTCTTACCGGCTGGGGTGCGGTATTCGAGGGCAGACCAGCTATGGGGATCTGGGAGGGGGAAGTTCTCTCCTGGCACATAAATTGCCTGGAGTTGAGAGCGGTATCCCTGGTCCTTCAGCATTTTCTCCCCTCACTCAGGGGGCATCATGTCATTGTCAGGACCGACAACATGGCAGTGGTGTCTCACTTAAATCGGCAGGGAGGATCACGGTCGCGCACCCTGGACAGGCATGCGCGCCAACTCCTCCTGTGGTCTCAGGACAAGTTTTTGTCCCTGAGAGCAGTCCATGTACCCGGAGTCTTAAACCTCGCTGCAGATTATCTGTCGAGACAGAAGCTCCGGTCGGGGGAATGGATGCTGAACCCTCAAACTGTGTCACAGATTCGGGAGATGTTCGGGAAAGCGGAAGTGGACCTCTTTGCCTCGAAGGAGTCGTCCCAGTGTCGGCTCTGGTTTTCTCTGAGCTCTCCGGCCCCGTTGGGGATAGATGCGTTCGCGCATCCATGGCCCAATCTGAAACTCTATGCGTTCCCGCCCATCAAGCTGATTCCGGCGGTTCTGTACAGAGTAAGGGAGAGTGGGGCCAGCCTCTTGCTGGTGGCTCCACACTGGCCATCCCAGACTTGGTTCTCGAAGATGGTTCTCCTCCTGGACTCCTCCCCATGGGAGATACCGGTCAGGAAGGACCTTTTGACACAACTTCAGGGCAGGATTTGGCACCCTCACCCGGAGATTTGGAAGTTGTGGGTATGGCCCATCAAGGGCCAACGACACTAAACGCTGGTCTTTCTGCGGAAGTTCAGGAGATCATTGCTAATGCGAGAGCCCCCTCCACAAGGAAGCTCTATTCCTCCAAGTGGAGGGTCTTTGAGTCGTGGTGCTCGACTCATGCAGCAGATCCAGTTAACTGCCCGGTTGGTTCGGTTCTGGAGTTCCTGCAGGAGAAGTTTGCTGCTGGAGCAGCAGCCACCACCCTTCGGGTCTATGTCGCAGCTATAGCTGCCGGTAGGGAGTCGGACGAAATCCCTCTAGGCAAGCATAGACTGGTTTCATCTTTCATGCGAGGGGTTAAGCGCCTGAGACCAGCACGCTCGCCTGGTATTCCCTCTTGGGACCTTTCCGTGGTCCTTGAAGGGCTAACTTTGGCTCCATTTGAGCCTTTGGAGTCAGCTCCTGAGCGAATTCTGACTCTCAAAGTTGCTCTTTTGTTAGCTCTGTCTTCTTTGAAACGAGTGGGCGATCTACAGGCTCTTTCTGTTAACGGGACCTGTATGGATTTTGCCCCTGGCCTAGTCAAGGTTACCTTAAGACCTAGGCCGGGTTATGTGCCCAAAGTTTTGTCCACGTCATTTCGCTCTCAGGTTATTACTCTTCACTCCTTTCACCCCCCTCCGTTTGGCTCGGAGGAAGACGAGAAACTTCATTTGCTCTGCCCAGTTCGAGCGTTGAAGTGTTATGTTGACCGTTCTGACGGGTGGAGGAAATCTAGCTGTTGGTGTGCTTCGGTGCTGGCCGCCGCGGGCTTGCCGCTTCGAAGCAAAGGGTTTCCCATTGGGTGACAGAGGCTATTTCCTTAGCTTATGAGGTGCGTGGTTTACCTTCACCTCTTGATATTATAGCGCATTCTACCAGAGTTGTGGCTTCCTCTCAAGCACTTTTTAGAGGGGCTCTTTTGGAGGATATTTGTGTAGCGGCAGGTTGGTCCTCTCCGCACACTTTTGTGAGATTCTATAGTTTGGATCTCGACATGGCTCTGGGTTCGCATGTCCTGTCTGCTTAACCTAGTCATGCAGGTTATCTGGTGTTCTTTGAGCCAGATACGGCAGCGCTTTAGCTTGGCGTGTTTGGTATATCGTTCCCATTACGTCATTAAAGTGACGCAGCGTCGAGTGAACCTATGAAAGAGAACGTCTCAGGTTACTTGCGTAACCTATGTTCTCTGAGTAGGGAACGAGACGCTGCGTAAGCGGCCAAGCTCCTCACGCTGCCGACAGGCCTTCCTTTTCGGCAGAGAAATCTGAGGAGCAGATGGCGCGCACGCGCTAATATAGGTGACTACGTCAGGTGGGGCGACGTGCGCGCCATCAGCCAATCAATTGGTGTGATTCTATAAGGGCTTCAGACAATCGGCACACCCAGAGGGCGTCCCATTAAGTCATTAAAGTGACGCAGCGTCTCGTTCCCTACTCAGAGAACATAGGTTACGCAAGTAACCTGAGACGTTATCCAATATTCTCAATGTATGGGTCAGAAGGAACATCAGTGATCGACTTTCTCTGCGTAAAGCCCTGTCCCATCTTTCGCCCCAGTAGGTGCAGGGGGATCAGGTGGCTTATGCAGAGGGCTGAAAGGGGCAGCAATAGTGGTGCTAGGGATCCCAATTTGTCACTAAAGTTCTGATGTAACGTTGAGCGTGACTGATTGATAAGGAACATGCGATCGCACACACGCTTCCTTATATACTCACTTTGTACTCACGACTATCCGATCGATTGCTCCTGTCTGGGATCGATTGCTCCTGTCTGCCTCCTGCTGTGTCTGTTGCTCTGTAGCTCAAATCTGTAGCTCTGTAGAGCCTTGCTTACGTTTGAATCTTTATTTTGATATTTCCTCTTTCTTCTACTGCTAAATATAACTTACTCATCACCATACATTGTTTAAAAATTGCCTATCACGTTAAATTTGACATCGCTAGCTTTTAATCTAAATCACCATCACACGTTAGCATTTCGCTAGCCTGTTAGCTTGTTATCTCTGCCCCCGGGTCTCCCTTTTTCTGAGTTCATAAGTTGGATTAGTAAAAAGTGTCCAGCAAACGATTGTGGTAAGTGGTAAATTGGATTAATCAACAAACACGGTAAGTCATGTCTTCTCCTGTCATTATCACTTGCACCACATGCTGCATGTTCAGTATAGGCTTCTCCGCTGGCGAACAGGGCTTCACATGTGATAAATGTAAGGAGATAGTTAGGCTGACGGAGAAGATTTCAGAATTAGAAACACGCATCCATACTTTATCTGAGAGTGGTGAGGATGTAACAGCTTTAGACACTGATTTGGATGCGAATAGCTTAGTGAACTCTGTACATTCATCGGTTCCGGCAGCAGGGCCCTCACAGCAGGGAAACTGGGTAACAGTGAGGCAGCATAGTCGCAGACCAAAGAACCGCTTTTCCGTTCCGGTTAGAACATCAAACAGGTTCTCCCCTCTCAGTGAAGCACCCACTGAGTATCCTGTTGAAAGTGCCCTAGTCATTGGCGATTCTATTACACGGAACGTGAAGATAGAGACACCAGCCACCATAGTCACTTGTTTACCGGGAGCCAGAGCACCTGATACAGTGCTTTAAGTGGAAAAAATAAAGTGCCGGTACTCACCAGAGGGGGCGGGGCTTTGTTGGGGGCGTGGCTATGGGGGGATTGTTTAGTCAATAATTCAAGAAGGTCCGTATTTTAAAGCTCTTTCTAACTTGTTCTCAGCCTTAGAACTTACATATAGTTCTTGTAATTGTGTAAATATATCATTTGTTACAATAAGGGTTTATTTACAAAGCAAGACCATTGACGGCACCTCATGAGGCTACCATGCAGGCCAATGTTAACTTTTTTCTTTCTTTTTTCTAATCAAATAGCAACACAGTTAGAAACTATAGCTGGGTCATTCCTGGTATGCGGTAACTATTGGCTTCATAAATGTTTGAAAAAAAAAGTACATGATTTTCATGTTTTTAGCATTCTACCAAAATGGTGACATGTTTAACTAGTCGGAATACATATTGGTCAAGCTCAGGGACTAAAAAAATAATAATTATGGGTAGTTTCATTGTTCAGACACGAAGGTGTTCCACCCTGTTAGGGACATATGCATAGTTATCACAAAATGTTAATAATGTAAATGTTAAACAATAACAAGTTTTTCTTGGATAGTATATGTCCCTTATGCCATCATGGTATTTTTTTTAAATTCTTGAAACAATAACAAAACTATTATTGATGAATAGAATGTCTTGATTATTAAGAACAGGTACTTTTTGTACCCATTTTTGCCAACAGGATGGTAAATAATAAAAAAATGTGTTTAAAAACATATATTGTATATGCTTTTAATGATCCTCACCTCCCAAAATGAAACATAAGTATGCAAAACATTTAACGTTGCTGTCAAATTATTATTTAAAAATGACTCTCCTAACAGGGTGGAAGACCATAACAGTGGATGAGTTTTCCCTCATTGTCCTGCATGATTTGCCATCAGTAATGTGTGGCACTGCACCTATATAACATGGTTTTATATATAATATTTATATATGCATATATGTGTTTATAGAATTTGCAATATACACAAAATACAATTTATTCTATTAGAATTTCCACCCTGTTAGGTTTATAGATCTAACAGGGCGGAATCAACAGGGTGGAACATTTTAAGATAAGTTAGCCGTAGCTCTTTGAGTGATCAACGTTTAGCTAACTAACCTTTTACAGATAAACAGAACTTTTATAACTATGTCAGATATGTTTTAACATTTTTTTGACCGGACAAACATTCTTCATAACAGAGCCTAACAGGGTGGAACTTTAAGAGTGGGGCAAGCAGGATAACATTTCAAAAACAAAAAAAAAAGGTAGAGGGGAGTTGAAGCTTACTTAATTTTGTACGGTTGAATTCCAGAAGGAAAAACTAATTATGTAATTTCCTGAAAATTGTCTCAATGAAATTGTGGTCTTTTTTGGAAGTCGAGAAATACATACTAACAGGGTGGAAGATGACTTCAGGGACACAGTAAATGAAGACAATTGTAAAAAAAAAAAAAAACTAGTTTCACATGATTTATATGTATAACTAGAGGTAGTTTAGCCTATTCTATTACATAATCTACAAATATTTTGAGATTTTCATCATTTCATGGTTTATAGTTCTTGTGGAAGTTGATTACTTTGCACTGAGGACATGATAAAATTGAATGCATATATCAATAAAAAGGTGTGTAAAATACAAAATAGTATTTTTAATACCTATTATATCTGTTTAAGTGATAAAGAAGACCTACATTTATAATTTAAGCCATTTCTTATGTGACTCATTTTATAGAAAATATGAGTAAGCAAATCATAAAGACAGAAAAGTCACTGTATAACAGGAACGACCCAGCTACAACATGCGGCTGTTGTCATCGGTAGAAGTGGTGCCACTCTCGTCCTCGTCCGCGGCACAAGTGCTTTGTATTTTAACCATAGATTTTAAACGAGCAGCTATGGTTGCGCGTTTCCAACCCAGTCTCACGTGGCGTTTCACACACCCTCTCCGGACCACTTTGAGTTGTTGACACTGACAGTGGCAAAAGCGACGCATTCGCTTTTCACTTGTAAAACTCAAGGGTGTATGGGTAATGTAGTCTCTGCTCGCAAATGAGCGTACCGGTACGCTAAAAGCACGTTTTGGGCGCACGGAGAGGTGGCGGTACGCTCAAGAGCTATATTTGGAAGTGGCGGTACTGAGTACCGGCGCGTACCGGCCCACTTAAAGCACTGACCTGATATCAAAGCAAATTTAAAAGTGCTGGCTAAAGCGAATTGTAAATTCTCTGAGATTGTTATTCACGTCGGCACTAATGATGTTCGACTTCGCCAGTCGGAGATCACCAAAATTAACATTAAAGAGGTGTGTGAACTTGCTAGTACGATGTCAGAGGCTGTTTTTTGTTCTGGACCGCTCCCTGTAAAAAGGAGTGATGAGATAGTTAGCAGACTATCATCATTCAATGGCTGGTTGTCTAAGTGGTGTCTGCAAAATAACATAGGGTTCATAGACAATTGGAAAAGTTTTTGGGGCAGACCTGACCTGTTGAAGAAGGATGGCATCCATCCCTCTTGGGGTGGTGCCGCTCTTCTCTCTAGTAATTTGGCACATAGTCTTAGAGCTAAACCTTGACTCATATAGGGCCCAGGTCAAGAAGCAGACAAACTGGCTAAACCGACCGTCTGCTAGCTGTCTCACGTTACCAGAGTCAGATAAATCCCAGCACATAGAGACTCTTTCACCTAGATATTATCATATAGAGACTGTGTCTGTTCCCCGAATTAGTAAATACAAAAAAACATCAAAACCATTCAACAGTAAAAATTTAATTGATGTCCAACAAATAAACAAAAGATATAATACAGATGAACAATTGATAAAGCTTGGGTTGCTGAATATTAGATCCCTTTCCCCAAAAGCGCTTATTGTTAATGATATTATAACAGATAATAATCTAGATGTGCTCTGTTTGACAGAAACCTGGCTAAAACCTGACGACTACATTACCTTAAATGAGTCCACCCCCCAAGATTATTGTTATAAACATGAGCCGCGTCTGAAAGGTAAAGGGGGAGGGGTTGCTGTAATTTATAATAATATCTTCAGTATTACTCAGAAGTCTAGTTTGAAATATAATTCCTTCGAAGTTTTGGTGCTTTATGTAACGCTATGTAGTGTACATGATAAAACCCGTTCAACATTTGTGTTAGCTACTGTATACAGGCCACCAGGGCATAATACAGACTTTATCAAAGAATTTGCTGATTTTCTATCAGAGTTAGTACTGGCCGTAGATAAAGTACTAATTGTTGGTGATTTTAATATCCATGTAGACAACGGAAAAGACGTATTGGGATTAGCATTTAAAGACACACTAAACTCTATTGGAGTTAGGCAACACGTGTCAGGAGCCACTCATCGCCATAATCATACTTTAGACCTAATATTGTCCCATGGAATAAATGTTGATACCGTTGAAATTCTGCAGCAGAGCGATGACATCTCAGATCATTACTTAGTATCATGTATACTTAATTAAAGGTTGCAAAGCTGCCCCCTCGCTTCAAAAATGGCAGGACAATCACTGCCGCTACTAAAGATTGCTTTTTAAATAATCTTCCTCATCAGTATCATCTCCTCAGCATCCCAGATAGTATAGAAGAACTCGATGTTGCAATAGAAACTATTGACTCTCTCTTTTCCAGTACTTTAGACACAGTTGCTCCTCTGCGCTTAAAGAAGATTAAAGAAAATAGTCCAACGTCGTGGTACAACGAGCACACCCGGGCCCTTAAAACAGCAGCCAGAAAAATGGAGCGCAGCTGGAAGAAAACAAAATTAGAGGTATTTCGTAATTCGTGGAAAGAGCACATGATCACATACAGAAAGGCCGTAAAAACTGCTAGATCTGCTTATTTCTCAACTCTCTTGGAAGAAAACAAACATAACCCAAGGTATTTATTCGATACAGTGGCTAAATTAACCAAAAATAAAGCTTCAACTTCTGATGATTGTAAACAGCACAGCAGTAATGACTTTATGAACTTCTTCACATGTAAGATTGATAATATTAGGACATTTTTTTTTAACCCTGCAGCCGTCTACTACAGTATCACATCAGACAGAGCATTGTAGTGTCACTGAGGAAAAATTACACTCTTCACTGCTATAGGAGAAGAAGAATTGGCTAAACCCGTTAAATCATCAAAATCAACAACATGTATGCTCGACCCTATACCGACTAGGCTATTAAAAGAGATGCTAACAGAGGTCATAGATCCTCTTCTTAATATCATTAATTCATTTTTGAAAAGGCAGTGTCTTCACAATTATGTTCCTTTTTAGAAAGAAATGGTATCTGTGAGGATTTCCAGTCAGGATTTAGACCGTATCATAGCACTGAGACTGCTCTCATCAGAGTTACAAATGATTTACTCTTATCATCCGATCGTGGCTGTATCTCTCTATTAGTGTTACTCGATTTTAGCGCTGCATTTGATACTATCGACCACAACATTCTTTTGAATAGACTCGAAAATTATGTAGGTATTAGTGGAATTGCTTTATCATGGTTTAAATCATACCTATGCGACCGTTATCAGTTTGTAGCAGTAAATGAAGAGATGTCACACCGATCGCAAGTTCAGTATGGAGTACCGCAGGGCTCAGTGCTAGGACCGCTACTCTTCACCCTGTACATGCTACCACTGGGAGATATCATTAGGAAGCATGGCATTAGTTTTCATTGTTATGCTGACGATACTCAGCTCTATATTTCTTCACGCCCTGAAGAAACTTACCAATTCACAAGATTAACGGAATGCATAGCTGATATAAAACATTGGATGACCGGTAATTTCCTGCAACTCAATTCAGAAAAAAATTAATTTTTAATTATTGGACAAAAAAGCTCCACAAGTAGTAACCTAGAATACTGTCTAACACTTGATGGCTGCTCTGTCAAGTCCTCATCGTCAGTGAGGAACCTGGGTGTGCTCTTTGATACCAATCTTTCGTTTGAAAGCCACGTTTCTAGCATCTGTAAAACTGTTTTCTACCATCTTAAAAATATATCTAAATTACGGCACATGCTCTCAATGCAAAATGCTGAACAGTTAGTTAATGCGTTCATGACCTCAAGGCTAGATTATTGTAATGCTCTACCGGGTGGTTGCCCTGCTCGCTTAATAAATAAACTCCAGTAGGTCCAAAACACAGCAGCTCGAGTTCTTACTAGAATCAGGAAGTATGACCATATTAGCCCAGTTCTGTCAACACTGCACTGGCTGCCTATTAAACATTGCATACATTTTAAAATCTTGCTTATTACTTACAAAGCACTAAATGGTTTAGCTCCCCAATACTTGAGCGAGCTCTGAACATATTATACTCCATCACGTCTACTGCGGTCTCAAAATTCTAGCCAGTTGATAATACCGAGAATATCCAAATCAACTGCAGGCGGTCGATCCTTTTCCTATTTAGCTCCGAAACTCTGGAACAGTCTTCCTAACATTGTTCGGGAAGCAGACACACTGTCAGTTTAAATCTAGACTAAAAACACATCTCTTTACTGTGGCATACACATAAAACACTTTTTCAATGAAATGCTTGTTAGGCTGCATTAACTAGGTCAGCCGGAACCGGGAACACTTCCCATAACACCTGATGTACTCGTGACATCATCAGAAGAATGGCATCTACGCTAATGATAGTCTCTCTGTTTTATCCCGAGGTTTACTGCAGTCAGCCGGATCCGGGCCTAATCAAGTTCAGATGGTGGACCTGCGCCCAGAGAAGACCAACACATGACCAACACATGACCAACACAGGACCCCGAAGTGTCTGCAGAGACCGTGATTAGACTCCCCCTGAAACTGCCTCATCGACACGGCATCTCAATAAACCCGTCTCCGGCGTGTTGACTCCGATTGTTCGAATATTACAATTAAATTATACTTAAATCGATATGTCATCCTCAATAAACCCGTCTCCAGTGTGTTGCCTCCGATCATTCGAATATTGCACTTTAATAATTATTTAATCAACATCATCCTCAATAAACCCGTCTCCAGCATATTGCCCCTGGTCCCTCGAATATTCTGATCTATTATGACCTCTGAGCTGTAAAGCTGCCAGAATAATATTAATAATACGCTGTTTGTTAATTGGCCAGAGGAGAACTGGCACCCCGACTGAGCCTGGTTTCTCCCAAGGTTTATTTTTCTCCATTAGGTCACCTAATGGGGTTTTGGTTTCCTTGCCACTGTTGCCTCTGGCTTGGCGTGCTCAGTTGGGGACACTAAATTTTTCAACTAAACATCTAAATAAATCTAATTAATAAACTAAATTAACCATTTAAACTAAATTACTGATCTAATTATTGATCCAAATTAATTATAATTAATTGATAATTGAAATGAACTGATGACATCAGCGTTTTTTCCAGAATGGCTATACAGCTGAATAAAATTATGCTGCATTATTTTCCTGTTTAACACTGTAAAGCTGCTTTGAAACAATCTGCATTGTAAAAAGCGCTATATAAATAAAGTTGACTTGACTTGACTTTGTGGGGTGTGTGGCGCAAATAACAAAAAATACCAAAAATGCACAAAATATACAAAATGTGCATTGGCTCGTTTAGTTTACATTCAAAAGTGACGAGATCTCAGACGAGATCCCAATTTGTCAGTTCAGTTCTAACAACATCGTCGTTCTCTCCTTCAGGGAACAGGGGTTACAATAGTAACCTATAGACGTTCTGTTGTGACAACTAGCGCCACATAGTGTGACAACTTTTCTGGATATTTGGTCATGTTTTGTGTTCTGTTCCTATGTATTTTTCTTTCACTGTCTGGTCCATCTCACCTAACTCAGCTTTTCATCCTGTTTTTACACTTCATGCGCCATACATTGCAGATATAGAAATTCTGCATCAAATATAAAAAATGCGATTTAGAAGCACATAATTTCCAGTGTGTGTGAATGTGAACAGTTTGTTAAAAATGAACTGTCAGCTAATAATAACGAGAGATGTTTTATGTGCAAGGAAAACGTTTTGCATGTATTTGTGTACATTGAGTGTGTGTTAGAAAGGCAGTGAGAGGGCACCCCCATGTCCATTTATTCTCTTTACCCTCTGACAGCCACATAGGAACTCACTGGCCTTTTCTTTTCCAATCAAACCAATTCTATCTATATTTACTCCATCTGCCCAGCCCAATGCTTCACTGAGCTGTATGTGTGTGTGTGCGTGTGTGCAGCAGCTTTAATGGCACAGGGTCTCGCTGATAGATGAAGATTTAGCTCAGTGGATGAGAGCGCCATATTAGTGATGACATCGCGACTACGCTATCCCATCATTCCCTGTCCAGCACCGTATCCCAGAAGCCCCTGGCCAGTTCCACCCCATCGAGAGGGCATGATGGGGTGATGAATGATTGGAGCTGTGGGAGAAGGGAGAGAAAACGATACACTGTGACCACCTTTGTCCTCCGTATCTTTTCTCTCCGTTATTCAAAACACACACACTCGCTATTGCTTTGTAGACGCAAAATATTTTATAGAGTTAAAAGATTGTAGAGTTAAAAGATTTTCATTGGCTATCCCTGCTGAAGAACAGTGGCTAATTCCCGGGTCCATTATCCACAGGCTCCTCCCATTTCTAAATGAGCCAATTATGGGTGTTTATGTGTTTGTGTTGCTGTGATGAGGCTGAGTTGGCCGAGAAACACTGCAAAGCTGAACAGCTAATCAATGGTGCTTTAGTGCTAAATCACTTTCTCTCTCTTGCACACATTTTTCTACCATCTTTTCAACACCAACTCCCTCTCTCAGTCTTTCTATCTCTTGCCTTCTTACCTCGTTCAATTAACAGAGGCATGGATGAACTGCCAAGTCAATTGACCATGAAGCAAACATCAAGTGCAGCAGCAGTGGTATTGGAAACAGTTATTCTTTCATTACGACATGATGGCTTTAAGAGCTTTATCTCCATAATGTGAATTCCGCTGTTAAAGTGACATGCTTAGGTGTATTGATTACGTTGTTATATTGCCTAATTTATACAACTTGATTGCCCTGGTTCATTCAACCCAATTAGTGTCGCCAAACAAGCCCTGAAGCAGTGTTTATAAGCTGTCAAAGTAAATTTTGAAACATAAAGAGGAGAAAAATTAAGCCCTCTAGGGTACTACAATTGACTTGGATATATTAATGCGATCTGAAGAATGTATATCACTAGCTTATAGAATTATGATGTGGAACAAGAAAGCATTTGTGAGAGCATTTTAGTGTCCCATATGTTTGCTTCTGAAGGCCCAGGTACCACAATAAGGTACACACAGCTGCACACAATTGAAAAAATGTGATATTTCCACACAAAACACTGGGAAAGTTTAATAAACCTGTTTGAGTAATAAGTTGCACTCTAAAATTTGGCTGAGAAGTAGTGGCTAGCAGCAGACTGCTGTTAGCCTAGCCTGTGCTAACATAAATAAATGTACAATATCCACCCCGCGGGGTACAGTGTGCCATCAGCCCTTACACTACTGTCATCATTTACCAGGCCAATCGTCATGGGAACCGGCTGGCGATGGATTCTGATCACCACGGGTACCAGCATGTGATGGATTCTGATTGGGTCGATGATCACTCTTCCAATAAGAGTAATTAATATAATGAAGACCCTCCGAACACGTGCAAGAGCGGGTGATGAATACCAGTGCCCATCGCTCGTTACTCATATATGACATCATACAGAGAGAGAGCAAGGGGAAAAGATTCACATAATGCACAAAACAAGCACTGGCTCCGAAAACAAGCAACCAAAAAAATGCTCAGGAAATGCACAATACTTGCATTTCCTATAATTACTATAGTTGCAGCTTTTAACTCACTAGCTTAAAAGAGCACTTTTCATATATATTATATTACATTATATTATTATGATGAACAGCATACATACTTCTTTGGAGATGCCACCGCTGTGTTTCAAAACACAAGACACATTGGGAAGCACCAAGTGATGCAGTGTCTGAAATTACAGATTGCCCTTTCAAGACACTGGAAATGAATCAAGGGCCCTTGATATACTAGCCTGAACACCCCTCCCCACCTCCTACCCCTAGGGCACTTACGCATGCATCTCTCTATCTGTAAAAGCCGCAGTTCTGGTTATTAGAGTATGATAATGAACACAGTGGAATGAACTGAGGGCTCACCACAGAGGAATCTAAATGAGTCTACATACATACACTCACTGGGGAAAGGGCAATTAGTGTAGGCCTTTCAACCTGACCCCCATAACACTCACACACACACATACACAAGAAGACAGAGAGGGACCTCCCACTGCACAACATGAGTACATATGCAGATATGTCGTGGGATGTGACTAATTGGCTAATCTAGTGCCTCTCACACACTTAATCATCTTAAGCACTTTTAAAGGGCTGGGCAACAGGAATGTAATGAGAGAAAACCGCAGACTCCCAGTGGTGCAGAATGTCTCATCCTCTTTCGTTCTGCTCTCTCTCTCTCTTTCCTCCCTTTTTTCCACTATTAATCAGCGATTCTTAAATGCAATTGTTAATCCGCAATTGTTTCCCATCTGTCCATTTCTGACAGGCTTCCTGTTGTATTGTTTAGGTACACTCTAAAAAAAAAAAGGTTCTATATGGCACCAAAAATGGTTCTTGGCTCGTAATCATAGGGGAACCTTTTTCAGTGCTATATAGCACCAATGCTTCAGTGGTTCTTCAGAGGTTCTTTGACTAAGGTGCTATATAGCACCTCTGAAGAACCGCTGAAGAACCACTGAAGCACCAAAATTGGTGCTATATAGCACTGAAAAAGGTTCCATATGATTACGAGCCAAGAACCATTTTTGGTGCCATATAGAACCTTTTTTGTTTAGAGTGTACTCCTCTTTCACATTCTTTAAAAGGTATCAATCCTCAGAAGATGATAGGCCTATCTGTGGTTGTTGTCTATGTTTTAAAAGGAGACTGTATATTTCAGTTCTTTACTGAGATGGAGAGATACAGAAATACACCTTCCACAATCAGCCTACGGTAATTCAAAACTTTCCACTATTAAATAGTCAGGAATTTTAAGGCGGAGAAAATAGTAACGTCTTTATGTAAAATGTAAGATTAAAAAAAAATATTACAATATTTCATTATCTGCTACATTTACCTTTTTTTGCTTTATACGATGTGTGTATGTATGGAGTTACATCAAAACTTTACTGGCTGTTTATAATTTCAAACCTTCCAAGACTATTACAAGAGATACTTGCAATTTATGTAGCCAGATGGATAATGTTTAGATGTGCATGCTTAAAAAAGTAACATTTAGTGACAATACAGTACTAGCACAAAAGCAAAAGTGACAATTTCTCCCTCAACTGGCCTGAAACTCACCTTTGAAGAGGCTGTACCGTATACACGGTCAGTTCAAATGTTTGGGTCTGTAAAAGTTTTTTTTTTTTTATGTTTTTGAAAAAAAAGTCTCTTATGCTTACCAAGACTATTTATTTGATAAAAGTAAAAAAACAAACAAACAAACAAAAAAAGATTTACAAATGTTATTTATTCCTGTGATGACAAAGCTTTTCATCAGCCTTTACTCCAGTCTTCAATGTCACATGACCCTTCAGAAATCTGCTGATTTGCTGCTCAAGAAACATTTCTGTTTCATCATGTTGACAACAGTTGTGCTGCTCAATATGGTAACACTATTTTGATGGTCCCACAACAGACATTCTACTGACTATAAGTAACTTTACAACTAAATGTCAACTTATTCTACTAACCCTAATAGTCTACTAATATTCTAATGAGAGTTAGTTAGTTGATATGTAGTTGCAAAGTTACTTATAGTTATTAGAATGTCAAAAGCGGACCATCAAAATAAAGTGTAACCCTTAATATTTTAGTGGAAAACGTGATACATTTTTTATCTTTGATGAATAAACAGCATTTTTTGAAAAGAGGAATCTTTACTATTATTTTTGATCAATTCAATGCATCCTTGTGGATTAAAAGTGATATTTTCAAAAAACAAAAAACACCTTTAGTGAGTAGTTCATATCAACAGATCCTTTAAATTTGCATGTCTAAAACTGGACAACATCTTGATTGGCTGGGTGGGTTGAGATGCTTAAGATAGTTATGACCTCTGCAGTGGATGTGACCAGGCCCGTCTAAAGTGTCTGCATGTCCATGTGTGTGTGAATGCACAGACGTCAGTGTGGGCCGGTCTCACCACTGCTCTCTTTACAGCTCCTTTCATGTCCTGTTAATGAGAAAACCACAGCACCCAGCATTCCCCTTGTAAACGAGGACAAATTAAAACCCAAATATGAATCACACTCAACGTGGCTGACGCTCAAAAGTAGTAGATTTTCACCGAGGTCAGACTGGACAGCACATCGTCTGGGTGGCTAATGACACCCATTCATGGCATGTCTGTATTATTGCTGCAATTTACCAAAGGTCTCTTTCTTAATTCGGCTATATCCTTTATATACAAGTATAACCTATATATAAAAATTACCTTTGTCTTTAAGATAAATATGTTACATGGTTCTATTTTAAACTATACCTGATTAATATAGCTAGGTTTTTTAAAGTAGATGACAAAATGAAATGCACTAACATTCAAAAGTTTGGGGTCAATACAGTTTTTTAATTTAATTTTTAAGAAATTAACATTCAAAAAGGAACTTATTAATCATCAAGAATATATCTCAGTTTCCACAAAAATATTAAGCAGCGCTAGAGTTTTTAACATTGATAATAATAAGAAATATTTCAAAAGCATTAAATCAGCATATTAAAATGATTTCCGAAGGATCATGTGACACTGAAGACTGGAGAAATTATGCTGAAAATTCAGCGTTGCAATCACAGGAATAAAATAAGTTTTAAAATATATTCAAATAGAAAATATATTTTAAATTGTAATAGTATTTCATAATAATATTGCTGTGTTTTTGATTAAATAAATGCAGCCTTGATGAGCATAACCAAATTCTTTCAAAAGCACCCGGTGCAATGTTTGTGTTTTTTGCTTGTTTCAGCGCGGCGCAGTTATAATTTTCACGTCCAGCGTCACGTTTAAAAAGCAAATGCACTGGCACCCATCTGTTCGCCCATGGCATGCTGGTCTGAAAATTAGGTGTGTTCAGGTGCATTGTTGGCGAATTGCTATTTTGAGGCAACTCAAATCGACTGCACCATTGACCAACAAAAACCTGGTCTAAAGTCTTTGTTTTTTTTAGCAGTATTTTTTGTGTTATTTAAAGTTAGTAATATGTGCCTATAGGCAAATGCACAACGCCCGTACACTCTGCTTGTTACACACATAGGGATGCGCAGCAGCACACAAACATTTTTAAATATTAAGAATTAAAGGACTCCTTTCTGGAGAAGCGTTCAGTCTTTCTGCTCGCAAATTCCACCATGAAAATAGCGAATCCACCATGGTGCAAGCGCAACTGGCTTTTAAAGAGAATGGGAGATGAGACTCTGATTGGTTTATTGTGCATTACGCCCAAAACACACTCATGACTCATTAAGAGACTAGATACAACCTTTGGACCATGCGCCTGGTGGTGCGACGACCGTTTTTTTTCCGTCGTTAAACCAGCAAAAGTGGATTTGGACACATCCTAAGTACACCTGCACATTGCACTTCAGACCATGTGCTCAGATCCTTAAAATAGGGTCCTAAACATTTGAGTGGTAATTACATTTAAAGGGGCTATATTAAGAATTCAGAAACCCTTGTTATTAGTGGCACCGCTGGCTGTTAAGTGAACTGCAGCCAGCAACTTATTGCTTGTGCTTGCACTAGTGCACACGTAACGCACAAGAGGTTGAACGTGATTCAATGCCCCGATATACACATAGCAAAGTTATTTTTTGTTGGAAATACCTTTGCAGCGATATGTTAACGAACATCCCAATGGCGTCCACGCTGCAGAGAGAGATGTTTAGATGAATATGTAAGTATGTGCTGCACGCTTTCCTCTCAATAACAAAATAAATACAACAAAAATGACGAGAAAACAGCAATTAAGAGAGCATCTAGTATCTGATTATAGCGATTCCATTCTTTATCAACAACATGCAATGCATTAAGCATTATTAGACCTATGCCAGGGTTTCCCAAACTGGGATTAATGAAAGAATCCAGGGGGATTGTGAGTTTATAAAAAGCTAAGGACTAATTAAATCATAAAAATGACAAATTAAAATGAATAATCAAAAGTAAAAAAGTATTAATATTTCATTTGTTTACCTGCATGTCAATTTGACCATTATCAGACATCAGAGAACTGTGAACGTGTTGATAAATTATTGATCTCATACATGGTATAATTGAGAGGCTGTTGTCCCCAAATTTAGAAGCATCACCCATTTATTTACATGACATTTACATGGTCATTCTATATTGTGAATACAGTCTAAAGGGGATGATACACAATATGATTTTTTAGAAAGGACCATTTACAAAGAGTAAAAAGAAGAATTAGGGAGAATCAAAAAATTATGAATAATTTACTGCCTTAAAAAAGTAATCCATAAAGTAACTGTAATCTGATTATGAACATTTTATAACATAATATAATTACAAGTACAACATTTTTATAATCTGATTACGTTATCCAGATTACAAGTAGTCAGTTACTACCCAGCACTGAGAACTGCTCTTTCAGCATTATCCTGAACATTGTATAAGCATTCATTTCATGTGTCATAGAATGGAAGAGAGGCTCTTGGGAGTGCGTGTAGCAGTCACATCCATTGGATTTTCTTGGCTAAACCGGCCCGAGTCCTTCACATGAAAATCAGTCTTTCATAGACAACCTAGGAAGTCGTGGACGGTCTCGTTATTTAAGTTTCGTTACAAGCTGTTCACACATTGGCAATACTTAATTCAAATTTGTACAGAATTTCTCAACAGCATGGACTAGATGTTTACACATTACTGATAAACTAAACTACTATAAGTTAGACTATGAACTTTGTGATCTATAATTAGATCATGCAAACCAAAGGTCTATTGCTCCTTTTTAAACTAAATCAATAATATTTAAAAATAATAATAATAATAATAATAAAAAAAATCAATAAATTATCTTTTTTTTTAAATTAAGTAAAGCATTATTATTCACCAAAACCTACCATCTGGTAAAGCTAAAATGTCTGCATTTTCATTTTAAATACTTATCCAGCTCACAGTTAACAACCGGCAGTCTCAGTTAAACAATTAGTGTACTTATAGTGTGTAGGACTGTCTGAGACTACAGCCACATAACTGCACATCACGAGCATTGGTCATAAAATTAAGTCCTACAATTAAAAGTTGAGGATAAGAGCAGTTTTAACGACTTCTGCGCTAGTTCAGACTGGGTTGGCCTGTCTGAGGCTGTCTACAGACACAAACAGCACTGCCGGAATTATAAAAACACAAGAACGAAAGACCAAAAACACCATTAAAGAAAGAGCCCACGGGTGATGCCTTGTTTTGTTGGCTTTCTGATTGTGATGATGGAAATCATTTTAGAGCATGAGTGCGTGTGAACACGTGGACAGAACAATGGAAAAGCAAGGCAGGCCGCAGACACCGGAGGACCAACATCAGGACAGGAAGTCAGAGGGCAGTGAGGGAACTAATTCATTTGTACTGTTACTACAACCTTACTTCTCCTTTTGTAAACATCATAAGCTATAAACACTGATCATTTTTACATGTACACCTGTAAACCTTTGATTTTCTTGTTATAGCTAACTTATGCTAACATCTAAACCTGAAAGTGATGCCAAGTCCCTTGTCCTTACCTAACCAATGCACACCGGCCCTCTAGTTAAACAGACATCAAACATAAACGCAGCCTTATTAAACAAAAAAAGCTATAAACCGCATTATGTCAGAGATACAGCATAAAGGGAATGTTTGAATGTTAAAATACTCAGATTAAATTGCAGAGACAACTATAAAGAAACCATTTGTTGGCTGATTTCATAGAAAAACCAACTCATAAACACTGCTATCAAAACTTTGTTCTTATCGTTTGACCATTCCAACCAGCCCAACACAGCCACATTAGTGCAACCAACAGTGGGAGTTTGGGACGGGACAATGGTTTTTCCAGACCAATGGCAGAAAAGGTTTAATTCATTATTGTTGAAAATCAGTTTGATGGTGTAGATATCATCTTAGTCTGAAAAAGATGACAGTTAATAACTTAATTAACTTCTTTATTGAGGACAACATATGAACAAGAACATTTTTGTATAGAGGACATGGGCGAGTGTATGTGGCTAGCACAGATGGCATCTGTCTCTTTTTAGTGCGAGTCTCAACAGGACCTCTATAAAGCAGAGACAATTATTAACACTGCTCAAACTCAGTACAGCACCTTTACATTTAGGCTATACATATGTACATACACACCAGGATGGCTTAAAGCCCTTTGTTTAGTGGAAAAGAAATGGAGAATGAGAGAAATGATGGTCGGAATCAGGCACAAATAATATAGAGATGTAGTGTAAAACGGAGGTCAGTTTTGAGGTGTGCAAACTACAGATAAAATGAGGGACCTACTACTTTTCTGTAACATTTTTCACAGTTTAGATTCAGTTTAAGCAAAACTGACACAGATGAGGTATGTCTTCTGGATCCTTAAGCATTTTTAGCAGCGTCTGATCAAGACCTAAAATCAATTTTGGCTCAGAACTGGGTCAAAGTAAAATGAAATGAAAATGAATGATTGTAAACAATTGGTATTTGAGTAACAGTTTGATCAGGTCATACAGAACTAGTTAAACATGGTTCTGTAAAGTTTTGAATGTCAACATCAGGCTGCAACCTAACAGAGTTATCAGACTCTCAATGCCACACTCCTTAGCTTCAACATACAACATCCCTTTCAAAACAGACACACATGCATATCAATACTAAACCGGCTTATCATATTGTCCATTTTAACCCACACAGAGTCTGGGTCACATCCACTTGAACCGGATTACACAGACCTACTGTACCCCCTCCTCTCGTAAGAACTGGAAGACGGAGGAAAAGTCTTTGTTAGAGTAGCCACCAAAACACATGGCACGGTAGATCTGGTGTGCCAAAGAACCAAGAGGAATTGGGGTCCGGGTACTGGTCGCAGTGTTCTGAGCAAAACCAAGATCCTGTGAACACAACATTGTTATTTTCTTTTGTTTAAAAAAAATAAAATAAAACATATATTTTTCAATAATTCAACGGCCCGAAGTCAATTATTCCGCTTATACTAAGGTTATCACACCTTAAAACATTGTTTTGTCAGGTTTTTGTCCTTACTAATTTCTTACACATCTAATTGCAAAACATACATTTTTAGAGCTATAGTAACAAAGGTTGATAGCTGATAGCAGATTCATGCAGTTATTAGAGAGAGAGAGATTAAGTGTGTCTGAATGACCTGTCTGTGTGGGTCTCAACAGTGTTTGGCAGCAGCGTCTCTACTAATAGAATAACTGTAAGTTTATCTGCTTTAAGAACAGCGCCGTTATTGCCTCACTAGTGAGAAATGTCATGTAGCTTTTAAGTTGTTAAACTATTTTACTGATAAAATCGTCAGAGCAGTGCTGACAACACGTTTCTGTGTGAGTGTGTCAATACTGTATGTGTGTGAGTTTGAGTGAGAGAGAGCGGAAGAAAGAGAGTATGTGCTTTTCCATAATAAATAATAAATACAAAATACACAATAAAATGTAATTTTGAGGCAAAATCATTTGTCGTTTTTTTAACCTATTGTTTACTGTATTTATTTGCTTGTTGAGTGTCATTGTGGGTGTTGGTTCGTTTGCTGTTGTAGGCTGTAAGGACCTTTGAAATATGTGAAATCATTTGTTGAAGTGATGTAATGCGGTCAAGACCTGCCTGGAACTACTTTAGCCATGCACATATACATACATACCATACATACAGGCATAACATTATGACCACCTTCCTAATATTGTGTTTGTCCCCCTTTTCAAAACAGCCCTGACCTGTCGAGTCTTGGACTCCACTAGACCCCTGAAGGTGTGCATCTGGCACCAAGATGTTAGCAGCAGATCCTTTAAGTCCTGTACGTTGCGAGGTTGGGCCTCCATGGATCAGACTTTTTGGTTCAGCACATCCCACAGATGTTCAATTGGATTGAGATCTGGGGAATTTGAAGGCCAAGTCAACACTTCAAACTCGTTGTTGTGCTCCTGAACCATTCCTGAACCATTTTTGCTTTATGGCAGGACACATTATTGTGCCGAACGCTGTCACAGCCACCAGGGATTACCGTTTGCATGAAAGGGTGTACTGTACATGGTCTGCAACAATGCTTAGGTAGGTGGTATGTGTCAAAGTAACATCGACGTGGATGGCAGGAACCAAGGTTTCCCAGCAGAACATTGCCTAAAGCATCACACTGCCTCCGCCGGCTTGCCTTCTTCCCATAGTGCATCCTGGTGCCATGTGTTGCCCAGGTAAGCGATGCACACGCACCCGGCCATCCACGTGATGTAAAAGAAAACGTTACTCATCAGACCAGGCCACCTTCTTCCATTGCTCTGTGGTCCAGTTCTGATGCTCACGTGCCCACTGTTGGCGCTATCGGCAGTGGACAGGAGTCAGCATGGTCACCCTGGCTGGTCTGTGGCAATGCAGCCCCATATGCAACAAACTTTGATGCACTGTGTATTCTGACACCTTTCTATCTGAATCAGCATTAACTTCTTGAGAAATTTGAGCTACAGTTGTTTGTCTGTTTGATCAGACCACATGGGCCAGCCTTTACCCCCCACGTGCATCAATGAGCCTTGGCTGCCCATGACCCTGTCGCCGGTTCTCCACTGTTCCTTCCTTGGACCACTTTTGATAGACACTGACCACTGCAGACCGGGAACACCCCTCAAGAGCTGCAGTTTTGGAGATGCTCTGACCCAGTCATCGAGCCATTATAATTTGGCCCTTGTCAAACTTACCCAAATCCTTACGCTTGCCCATTTTCCCTGCTTCTAACACATCAACTTTGAGGATAAAATGTTCACTTGCTTCTTAATATATCCCACCCACTAAAATTCTAAAAAATAAATAATAATGATATATATATATATATATATATATATATATATATATATATATATATATATATATATATATATATATATATATATATATATATATATATATATATATATATATATATATATATATATATATAATTATAATAATGAATGTCACTATAATTTATGTACATTTTTTATAAATACATTTTTATTTCATTCCTTTTCTGTTCTGAATACTGTTAAATGTAAATAATTTTTTTCCTGGGAAATACAGTATGTGTAAATTCATACAGTATATATATTAAAAGAAAGAAAAAAAAATGCCTCCACTTACTTTAGCCATTAACATTGTGCCGAAGCCTCCCTGGTAGTTGTTTGCGGACGGCACTCCTTCCATGACACCTGGGACAGGGTTATATGTGTCGCTGGACCAACATCGCCCTGAGCTCATGTTCAGAATCTCCGACAGCAGCTTTGGATCCAAACCCAGTCTGAACGAAAGAGAGAAAGAGAGAGAGAAAGGTCAAAGGACAGAGGTCAGACAGAGTGCTGACCTTCAGGCTCAGGACCAGATCAGCCCTAAGTGGAAAGTGGGCCTGGATAATACAGTATTGATATTTAACAGGAGCTGCAGTTCATCATTTTCCACTCTCTCGCTTGTTGTCCCCCACACAAATGCAGGGGTAATAAAACTCTGACACAAGCAGCTGTCTTATTAACTCACCCCCACCAATCTGTCCCCCTATAAGAGTAACCGGGGTGATTTCAGTCCTGCATTTAAAGTAGATCTGAGTGAAATAGGCCTTGCTGCTTTACAGATGATTGTGCACCTAAACGACATTGTATAATAAAGAAAGAAGCTGACAGACAGGAAAAACAACTATTTGTGGCATTACCTAAAAAAAGCCAGGGCTTAGTATGTGGTTGCTAGGGCATTGCTAGTTGCTTATTTAGTCGAGTTCACCCTCAAGTCTCTATGATATTAAGAACAAATATTTAAGATTCATGAAAAAAACATGTGCCAAGTTCTTGGAAAAATACTCTTCGTATCCATGTTAGTTTCATGTTTTACATGTTTTACTTTAAAATGTTTTGATCTAATCACACACGTGTTCAAGTCATCAGTTAAAAGAGTCACTCAACATGAACTAGCCTTGGCTTGTGACGAGCCAAGATTTCAACTATCTGATAAGTTTTAAATATTATTCAAATAATAATAATAAAATAATAATAAAATAGTTTTTTTTTAAATATTTTGACAAAATATTTTTCATCATGATGACAATGAGGATAGATTAGGACAGTTGTCTCACTGTGACATTTTCAACTTTATCACAGAAAATAAAATAGTACATTAAACTAACTTGTGTATTTTTGAATAAATTAATAGTTAGGAAAAATAGTATCACAATATTGACCCAAACACCACTAATAAACTAACAAAACACATTTCAACTAGCACACTGTTTCCTGAGACAATAAATAAATAAATAAAAATGGGTGGCAGTTGACAAAAAGCCATTTTGAAAGAAAAGGATTATGAAGAGAAGAGGGGAAAAAAGAGGGAAATCTGCGGATGATGTGTAACTGGACAAAGAGCTGCCGTCTCTTGCTTTAACAAGAACATAAATATGACCACATCAAGAGCAACTCGACACACACGCGTGTGCGTGCACACTCACGTCGGAGCGGCAGCGGTGGTGAGACAGTAAAGTGCGCTTTTTAGCTTTCTTATGTCTATTAAACTATGATGAGTGTTTAAGGCCAGTTATACAGTAACTCCACCTGTCTCTCATTCAGGGGGCCGCGCCTTCATATACACACTCACATGCACAAAGACTTTTATAAGTCTACGCAATAATTAAGATACAAGGACACACAGCTGTGCATAAAAACTCTATTTCTTTCCCCTTTCTATTATTCCATCCATCCGTCCGTCCCACACTGTCTGTTTTTACAGACTGTTTTGGAAATGTTATTCTCCATAATGTGTATGTGAGCTATGTTGTCATTTGACAGTTGTTTTTGGGGGTTTTAATGTCTGTAAACAGCCCACTGACTGACCTCGTATCAATCTCCTGTTCTCGCTCTCTCTCCCTTTATGTCTGTGTCTCTCTGTCTCTTGGGGACAACCGGTGACATATGTTCAACATCGTCCCCCTCCTTCCCCCAGCTCACACTCACACTCACGTTCTGGGTCAGTGACTGAAAAGGTTACCGCCTCAACTGCAACCTGGCTTCTCTTCTACAACACAAATCACTCTCTGCAAGAGAAACGAGTGTGTGTGCGTGAAGGAGGGGAAGCGCCTTCACAGTTAAAATGCTAAACGTCACTTTGTATAGCACTCATTCTGCTCCTATGGATATTATCCAAACCATTTACACATCAAATTTACATGAAAGAGACACTTTCAAAAGACACTTGTGCAAATTTGGCAAATTAAACCGAGTGTAAAATGTGTGCAGGTTAATACCATGGCAGCGAGGGAAAGGAAAACAGATGTGAGTGTCTGGTTAAACAGGATGAGTAAATTACAGTTTAAGAATAAGGAAAAGAGGAAATAAACTAGAGGCGTTTGATGTTTGATCACTGCATTAGAAGGGGGCCCCATTTTGTTAAATACTTATGTTTATACACTATACTCCTTGTTCTTATTTCATCTTCATCAAACCCTGATGCTCTCAAGATTATAAACACATAGTCTTATAAGCAAACACACACAGGCCACAATTTTATTAATGTCTTTAAGAGGCAACAAACGAGTTTATTACCAAATGTCAATTATCTTTTTAAACATCTGTACACAGGCTGTGTGTGTGTGAGGGCATTTGTGTAGTGGATGAACTTTCAAAGCCTCTCAATTCAGTGTGTATGTGGGATCATTAAAAAATAGGGCTCATTCTCAGTTGTAGCTACTGTTTTTAAAGTGTAGACAGCAGCATATGCATGCATAAGTGAAGATAGATGGATAGAGAGAGAGAGAGAGAGTGAGAGGGGAGATAGCGGTCGTTTGGGGACACTTCTTTTCCAAACAAAACATCATGCATGACTAGAGACACCCAACACTTGGTTATAGTTAACATTAACTAGCAATGAAAAATACTTCTAAAGCCTTTTTTAATCTTAGTAATATTATTAAAATGTTAAATTGTACCTGTAAATGTTATTTAAATGGACCTGAGATAACATGAACTGACAATGAACAGTTGTATTTATATGAACTAATGTTGACAAAGATGAATAAATACTATAACAAATGTATTGATCATTGTTAGTTCATGTTAACTAATGGGACCTTATTGTGAAGTGTTACCACTAATGGTATTTACAAGTAAATAATCTGATTCCATTTTATAATTTTTTACACAAATTGTAGTGTTGACTGCATTCAGCCTTGTTTCCAAAGTTATTGCAAAATAAATATTTACAAAAATATATTTTCTTTAATTTTTGTGGAAGTTTGCAACCCTGTTGCATTGAATTTCTATTTTTTGTATTTTTAAATGTTATTACTTTAATTTTATTTAAAATGAATACTTAATTTAGACATACTCCATTTTGGAAAAACAATCCAAAAAATGAAGGTAAAAACTTTAAGAACAAAAAGATATTACATGAAAGGTGGAAAAAATATTTATAATTCTCCATAGTGAGAGATTTATTCCTCCCGCGCATCCCTTTGCTTTCTGGTGGAAAGAAAAAAATCATAATATCTCAGTCAAACATTCATCCTCTTTACATTCTCTATGTGCAGTTTGCTGCATGAGAAGACACGCTGCAGTGCAGCATGGGAGATTTATGACAGCCAGGAACCCAAGGCATCTAAATGAGTCTGCATAAGTGCATTTGAGAGTGTAGATGTCTACACCCTCCTGATATCCCTGAGAAGAAGGATAACATCGCTTGGTGTGTGCTAGATTTTAAGACTGCCCTCAAGTGAATATGAATACATATCTCATACAAGTGAAGAGTCCAGCCTATTGAGCTGCATATGCAAGCAACACTGACTACTTCTGCATTCACCAGTACTAATAAGAAGAAAAGATATTGCCTACACATTAATGTTTTTTAAATGCAATTAACTAAGAACAAACTCTTTTATTTTAATTTAAATGAATGAAATGATTTCAGAGCGAATGGCAAGATTTTCAGTGAAAACCTTAAAATTGAGCGATTCAGACAGAGGGTCAAAATATATACTTTTTAAATTAAATTAAATTCGATTCAATTCTCTTTATTTTCACACATTGTATACACAAGTGAACCAGCGGTGAAATTCTTAGGTGCAAGTCTCTGTAACACGGCAGTAAGGCAACACAATGTTTGAAAAGTTAACACTATACATAAATAACAATATACACATTTAATAAAGTGCAGTGCAAGGGCAAGTGAAGCGTGTAGTGATGTATTATTTGCAAGAAATAGAATTTTTGCAAATATATGTATTCAAATTTTTTTTACTAACATTATAAGGTTAACATCACAGTAAAAGGTTCCTTATTTAAATAATGGCTTGACCCCTTTAAATATCAGTCCGTTTTTTTATACAAAGTTATCGTGCAGCAGTTTAAAACAGCTTGAAACTAGAGCAGAGAACATATGGACTACTTTTATAACTTTTTTTTTTTTTTGAGCTATACAGCACCCTGATTCACGTACACACATACACACACACACATCTTCACCTAATTCCGAGGTTCATGGTCTCTGCTGTACCAATCATGCCAATTGCTAACAGCATGTTGTTGCAGATTTTTGCTGCCTGAAAGAGAAAATTGCAAAACATCAGTTCAGCCACAGAAGTAATTTATTTTAAGGCTTTTTAACCTGTGGTCTTTTATCGACATCGGCCAATAAAATAAATTTGTTATGCACCAATTAACACATGTGGAGTCTAATGCCATCTAATTAAAATGCATCTCCATAGTTTTTTTTTGTATTAAATGGGATATATAATATCGTATGAAGATATTATACCATACTGTAACTTTCAGAACTTAACGGGTTAAAAATCATAATTTATGGAAACAAAGCTGCAACAACTTTGACATAAAACAGATCAACACTCCTAATGGGCAGTGTTAGGGAAAGTTACTTTTAAAAGTAATAACTTACAATATTGCTTTACTCCCTAAAACGAACTAATTACTAATTACATTGCTTAGTTACTTTTAAATGGAAAGTAATGTATTGCGTTAATATACTCATCTGGCCGGGGCTTGCTTGTTTGCTTTTTAATAACAGAAAAAATTTAAATTAAAAAAGTTTTATTTTTGGAAAATGTAAAGGCCCTTTATCACCAAAAGTTCAATGAATAAGGCTCAGGCTGAAGGAAATGCAAATTTACGCCTGTACAGTAGAGGGCGCAGCTCAAACAAACCTTTCTGGATTGCAGAAAAATAGAAAGTTCGACACTCTTACTTCAGCAATAAACACATAAATTGAAACACAAATGTAATGTTTATCTAAAATAATTTTTGCTTATTAAATATAGTTGAATTGGGCCATTGGAGGTAAGCAGCAAAGACATTGGTTAATAAATTGAGATTAAATACATAAATGTAAATTTGTAGTTAACATTTAATTATTGCATTTCACTGTTTTTATTCATTTTGAGGAATATTGAATCTGTTTTTGTACAAGTGAGAGTAAATGCATGCTCACATTTTAGTCTAGAACTACAATAAGCCTCATGTTTACACAGCGCACACAACACCTCTGCACTTACTCCCGATTTCTTTCAATGTGGGAATAGGAGCAGTGTTAGTCAATAAATGGGAAAACAAACTTGCATTACTTATTTGAAAAACTAACTTAGATATTTGATTTGAATTTAAAAGTAATGTGTTACTTTACTAGATACTTGAAAAAGTAATCTGATTACATAACTCCTGTTACTTCTAATGCATTACTGCTAATGGGCATTCATAAACTTGACACATGATACAGTAAGCTTTTATTTCTAAACGGCAGAAAAACAAACAATATAAATGGAAATGAGAGAAAAGTTTGAAATGAGCAGCAGAAGTATTTTTATTTTTTACAAGTTTCCTGACCGTTTAAGACTGATCTTAACTTTTTAATTTTCTAGTCACAAAGGGTAATAAAAATGGACAAAAACAATGTGACAATATGTTTTTATATTCATAAAGGTAGCCAATGTTTATCATGAACACTTTTTGTTATACTTGTTGAAACTCTCTTCACATCCTGATAGCAATCAATAATAGAAGTTGTCTAAATATAGATTATAATTTATATATATAAATTAGTGGTGGACCGTTATCGGCGTTAACGGTAGCATGCGTTAACGTGAGACTCTTATCGGGCGATAAAAAAATATGGCCATTAATCTATTCTCAAAGTTGGGTTGGGAGCTGGGTCTATACTACGCAAGCTATGATGACTTTCACCTTGATATTTTAGTGCGGATGTATACCTAGCCGAATTGCACTGTAGGGGCGAGAGAACGAGTCTTCGAACCTGTGTGTATGCCTACTAGTGTTGTCAAAAATATCAATATTTCGATATGTATCGATACTGAAATATCTGAAACAATACGATACTCATTTTCTACAGTATCGATATCAGCTGCGCTCTCCTCTCCTCTCCGACCGACAACGAGTTAACACGCACCCGCCTCCTCTCATTCAGTCCGTTTAACCCTCTGAACATAGCGAACGGGTGTTCTGCTGGATTTTTCCTCATGACAGCGTGTTAGTACTGGTGTGACCGGTCTGAATTTCGCGCGGGCTTGCACATAACGTTAATTTGACTAATTCCCGCAGATTTCGCGCTCGCATCTGAAGCGCACACACACATACCGTAATAAAGCCGCCTCTGACATACAAGTGCAAAAATGAGCTCCTTTTTCCAGCTTATTAATGGTCAAATACACTCAAAAATGTCTCAATGCCCATCTTGGTGAGTTTTAACGTAAACACAGTCGTAACCAGCTCACAGGAACAGTGTTTGGGATCCATGCGTGCGTCAGGTTTTAAAGGGACAGAAGTTATTTATTATTCAAACTACAAAAAGACAAACGATCACTTACGAGCACACATATTCTGAATGCCTTCGGCAGAATTCAAATGAGCCATTTTAATCTAGATTAATTTCAAGATTACAGTGAGATTAATCTAGATTAAAAAAATTAATCTATGCCCACCACTTATATAAATACATATATCTTCTGTTGAAGTCTGAGGACCAAAAAACGTCACGTCCAATCACTGCAATCATCTCGGTTCGACAGCAGCAGTCAGGTGGTACAAGTCAGAGCTCTAAGTTGTTTACATTCATTATTATTGTAATGTTGTGTGCTTTGAGTCTCTTGTGACGCTTTGCATACTCTGCTCTGGCTATGCACTTTGGACAGGAGGCGTGGCTTTGGAGAGCGCTCTGAATGGATGGTGGGATCTTATGCTTTCAAAGCTAGCTTGCTATTGCTATAGCCTCTCCGAAGTTGCCTACCCTACCTTTAATGTCTTTAAAGGTCCCGTTTTTCCGATTTTTTGAAGCTTTGATTGTGTTTACAGTGTGCAATATAACATGTGTTCATGTTTCGCGTGTAAAAAAACACAGTATTTTTCACACAATTTACTTATCTGTATACCGCTGTTTTCACTGTCCTAAAAACGTCTTGATGATTTCCTTATTCTATGAAGTCCCTCCTTCAGAAATAAGTAACGAGTTCTGATTGTGCCAGCGGTTCCCATGTTGTGATTCGACAGCAGTTTAGCACACGTTGCCCGGAAAGGTCACGCCTCTTACCATAACGGGGAGATGCATGTGCTCAAAGTACAGCGTCCCTGAAGGCCAAACAGAGGTGATTTGACTCCGGGATGAAAATAACAGCGTCTGGACGACATGGTGACAAATACACTACAAACGCAACCGAACGCAACACTTCCTCTTCTCCACGTGGGAGAGCAACAAGACCACGCCCCCTTTTTTTGCGTATTCTTGTGGGCGGAGGTTAGTCAACAAACTGATCTACTGACGTCATTAAAGCAGGATGTACAGGGATGTAGTCCAAACCGGCCGTTCGCTGTAGGCTTTGAAAGGGAACTTCTGTTAAATAAAATATCTCACTTGGCATTGAACTTTGAGCTTTATAATTTTACAGGTATTATTTATGCTCTAACAGCAACATTACACACTAACTAAAGTTTGAAAAATGGGATCACGAAGAACAGGACCTTTAACAGAAAACACACTGTATTTGGCATTTTAGAAGATAGCAAGAAAATGTTTTTGGGGGACTTTTATGACATGTACCATGGTCATATCATGGTATTCTTTGAAGTACTGTTGATGTCACCATCACTGTACTACATTATCTAATCAATTACAGGCTAAAGTGCATTAAAGTATGTGTGTATTTACCTGTCCACTTCCCACTTGACCACAGTACACTACTTTTGCTCCCATACAGGTGAGCAGCTCCTGGGCAGCATTAAATTCCTCCTCGACTCCGCCCACCATGAAGGTGAGTTTAGCCAGACTAGCTGCACCAACACCTGGACAAAACACAGTCATGCTTTTGAAAATCATAAAAAAATGCGCTCAAAATCAATGATTGTCAATTAAATGCAATGCTGTGGCAGTACCATTATCAAGACGATTATGCCAAGGTACTACATTCAAATAAAATAAATAAATAAATATATTCATATACCATGGTATTTTCATGGTACTCCAAACAAAGCACTTCTAAGAAAAGCATGGTATTACATCAAAATGGTAAAAAACAAACAAAAAAAAACAATAGTACAGACATATTACATGTTCAAAGATCCAAAGATTTTTTTTGTGATGTAATCATTTCTTTTGTACACTTATTATATAACTTGTATATAAATGTAAAAAAATCAAATGTAACCTGCTAATTTGACTCATTCAGTCAACGTGTGTGTGTGCGTGTGTGTGTGTGTGTGCTTGTGTTTTGGGGAAGAGGTGGGTATTAATAAGCTGTCTGGCACCAGCGGGACAACATTTGAGTGTTTGCCTTTAAAAGCCGATTGTCCAAATCATCCTTCACAACTCTCTGAGGACAAGGACCCATTGTCCTCCTCCCCACAAACACATACACTTGCGTACAACAGCTGTGCCTAAAGCGACACTCCTCCCCCTAAGTGAACACGCCCCCTGGGGTATGAGTGACAGCTCTAAGGGGTAATTAACTTTACACTTTATCATGTTCAATTAAGCGCCACGCCTTATGAAGACCAAGCGTGGCCAATCACGTTAAAGCGTGCCATGTTCTACATGGGAGGGGTGCTTTTAATGCTACTGACATAGATATGCGTGTCCAGGGATTTGCCCGATTAGAATGCAATTAAAGCAATAAAATAGGCCGATTTTTTTTAAAACACTACAACCTCATCTGCTGCACTAAAATCCCTAAATACCCACATAAATGCACACAAAAAAAAAATCAAATTTATCCTAATTTATATCAAACACTGGATACAATGTGACCTGGAAAAAAGCATGCAGTGCTTTGAGATGAGTGGTCTGTTTGTGTGTGTGTGTGTGTGTGTTGTGTGTCAACACTAATGAATAGGCTGTTTATACTGAGAAGCTAATAATGTTGAAGTTAATTATTAAAGACCAAGAGAAAAGAGCTGATGTAAGATAGATCGAGTGAAATGGGGATAAAGAAAGAGAGTGAGAGTGAAAGGAAAAGAGAGACTTTATGACTTCCCCTGTATTGATTTTTGCCGTACTTATCAGTCATCAATAATTCTCTCATTAGCTCAGCGTGTCTGTCATTTCCCTTATGCTACATAGCAATCTCAAAGAGTAAATGTGTGCATAGTGTGCTTTATTTATCTATAAACAAGCATTAATATGAAATTTTACCTTTATAAAAATGTGTACATTATTGAAATTAAACTGGTTTATCACGTAAAATGAAGACATCACATTAGCATATTTACAATGCTAATAATAATCCATTTAAAGTCAATGCAAAAACAATATGCAAATGCAGACAGAGCCAAATAATACAATAATGTCAATAAAGTATTTAATTTGATGACATTGCATTGCATTTGTGTATTTATCCAGTCATTTAATAAAATAAATAAACATAATATGCATTGCAAAATAAACGTTTAAAATGATAAAATGTGTTAAACTGACTGACAGAGAATCTCTTATTATAGCTGAAAACATAATCCAGTTAACCAAAGTACTCAAACAAGCAGAAAGTCAAATCTTTAAAAGACTAAGTCTATAACAGCAAATATATAATGAAGAAACCCACATAAACGTGAACACTGACGGAGAAGTGCGCAGTTGTTTGTGGTGTTAGATACCACAAACTCTCTTTCCAGCATCTTAAACTTGAAAAAAAAACACTTAGTGCTTTAAGCACTTAAAAAAAAACACACCAAAACATTTCATTAGTGGCACAGTTACATTAAACTACATTTGTGGATATGAGCCTCTTTTCCCAGGCAGAGCAAGACGTTGAACCACCTCAACGAGCGTGTAGATCTCGGAGCCTTTATTGTGTGTAAATAAAAACCCCATGCAACCTCTTGTCGTCTTTCAACAAACCTCAAGAACTGCTGACAGTAATAAAGACTCTAAATTACTAAATCATTTCTTTTTCCAGCACAGCCCAGCCCACCCCACCAGACGCATACACACACACACAAACACAACCTTTTTTGCGATCTATCAGCTAGCCTCCTGAGCTGATCAATAACTTTTTCTTTTTGACTGTAAAAAGACCAGCATTGATTGCAAACAGACAATAGGGATTCGAAAGTGATTGTCTCTCTAAAAGACTGCACTGGCAGGGCATTAAAGAGATCTCGAGAGAACATTCTAGGAACCGTTCTTATTGTGTTTCCAATACCAGAAACACTGCTGTAAAAACATTAGGCAAACCTCGATAAAATAGACGCTATATCAGAGGATGTCAATGATTCATTCAGTTTTACGATCAAAGCTATATTTGTCCATATTGGATAATCAGGTCTATAAATGCATACAGTCCTCGTGCCACTTAAACTACTCAAACTGAGGATTTTCATAAGCCAGTTTTCTCATGCTGCTCATGCCGTTTAAAATGAATAATCTCTCATTTCCTCTCCCGCATGTTGTATATGACTTTCTTTCTTGTGTGGAACACAAAAGTAGATATGTTAAAAAGAATGTTTCAGCTGTTTTTGTCCATATAATGAAAGCCAATGGGGTCCAAAACAATACTGTATGAAACAACAACAACGACAACAACGATACAGGGGGCTTCAGGATTTGGAAAAAATATAAAAAAAATTGGGATTGCGATTTAAAACCTGCTAAAACTCCACGTTTGTAAGGTTGCACAATTTGGTCCAACATTTTGTGTAAAATACTTACAATTATTATTTAAAAGCTTCTATTTTGACAGAAAACTGCACTTTTTTTTGTTGACAACAGTAAGTTTATAAGTGCTTCTGACTACAAGTTTGGGAAGATGGTTGGCACATGTTGCATTCTTAAATGCACATTGTAAGTTACTTAAAGGGTTCAACCAAAAATGAAAATTCGTTCATTAATTACTCACTCTCATGTTGTTCCAAATCCATAAGACTTTTGTTCATCTTCAGAACACAAATGAAGATATTTTTTATGAAATCTGAGAGATTTTTGTCCCTCCATTGACAGCTACCCCACTTTGATGCATCAAAAAGTTCCTAAAGAGATTGTAAAACTAATCCATATGAATTAAGCTGTTTAGTCCAAATTTCCTGAAGAGACACAATCACTTTATATGACGATCACTTTGAATTTAGGCTTTTATTTTATATTTTAAATATATTTATATACTGTATTTTCAAAACTGTATTATTGTCCAGCGGCATGTAGCGATTAGGGCTGCCACTAACGATTTAATCTTTTACTAAAGATTAATCGATTAAAGGGGTGGTTGCATGCAATTTCACTTTTTAAACTTTAGTTAGTGTGTAATGTTGCTGCTTGAGCACAAACAGTATCTGCAAAGTTAGCGCTGAAAGTTCAATGTAAACGGAGATATTGTCTTTTAAAGTTATGGCAGTTTATTGCCTACAAAAATGGCCGGTTTGGACTACAACAAGCTTCTTCCCGGGTTGGTGACATCATAAACCCTTGCTATTAACATAAACACTGCCCCCGCGAACACGCAACAAAGTGGGCGAGGCCACGTCGCAGTCATTACGAAAGAGAGAGAGAGCTGTTGCAGAACTACAAACTACATTTGGCCATCTAACCAATCTAAGACCATTGCGTTTTTCGGAGGGATGGGCTTCATTGAAGCAGGAAGCAAACGAGCCGTTCAAAGGACAGTGGAGACAGCGGTGTGGAATAAAGGTAAAATATAAGAAAAATACGGCGTAAAAAAAAGAAAGAAGTATTAAGACATGTTATACTGCGCCCCATAAACATAACCAAGCCTAGAAAAAAAAAACTTTAATCGATAAATTAGACGATAGATTAATCTATCGACTAATTTATCACAATAATTTTCAACAATTTTACTTAAAAACATTTAATTTAACTTGCCACGTTGGCCTTCAGTATAAAAAAGTATATATGTAAACAAGCCCTTGACAAAATGTAAAACTAAAAGAGTAAAAATGTAAAAAGGTACACATTTGTAAACCAACAAAACAAAAAAAGAGAATATCAGCAAATACTTTTTATATAGAATAGTGTTGTCACAATACCAAAATTATGACTTTGATACGATACCAGACTAAAATACCTCAATACTGATACTGAATCGAAACCATGGCAAAAAACAGTAAAATTAATTGAATAATATGACAGAACTTACTATTCATTGTTTTATCATTGTTTTAGGGTTAAAAAAAACATAAAAACTTAGCCTGACAAGCCAGACCCACATCAAGATGTTGGGTCTGGAAACTCACCCTTGACAGGGCTCAAACGTCCCGGCCGCGCCGCACTTTTCTGTTGCTTTCTTTTTCCTGAGCTGCGCGTATATATTTGACTGTTCTGCTTCCATTGTTTAGTGAACGATGGAAGCAAAGCTCTCACACACGTCCTCACTCCTCCTGTCACACATCGACGCAAATTAAGAAATACTGCTCTTATTAGAGTGCTGTCATTTTTAAAGTACTGGTAGGCTACTAATACAATTTCATATTGTACCCAACTTACCCAGTCGACTAAAAATATTGACGTTGACGCAGTCGATTGTATCGACCAATTGCGACAGGCCTAGTAGCGATACATTAAAAGTATACAGTACATCCTATTTCACCTGCATACTGTGGCGGTTATGTTCTGTTTTGGCTTAGTTTTGTGCTTGCAGTTCCTGTGTTCATTTCATGTCTTCTTAGTTGACCGATGCTGTGTTCGAAATCACCCCCTACCCTCATTCACAATTCCTTACATTACTCCACTAATATAGTTCACTTGAAGTAGTGATTGAAAACGAGTGAGTGCATTTGGACACTGCTGCACTGGAAGGGCTGCCACTTTTGCATAGTTTGTGCTTGCTGTTTAACAATTATTTGAAATTTAGCAAACTGGCAGCTCCAGCAGTAAGATGAAAAGATTTATCTTGAACTCTTTCATGGAAACTATGTATAAACCTAAATTAAGCAATTTAATAATCAAATAAAAAAAATAATGTATACCTGTATGATATTACGCTTCTGCATTCGTCTGCATATTTGTATGATCTCCAGAAAATGTTGGTTTATTATTAAAAGATTAATTCTTGGAATTTTATATATTCTCCTTCGTTTGATTGAACCACATTTGTTACACATACATATGGTATTATTCATGTAAAGCAATATAATCTCAGGTGCATGATTGTTTATATTATTGCAAAATGTAAACAGTCACAGAAATGTTCCCTATTATTGCACAGCTCTATATATAAAAGTTTGTGTGTGTGTATATATATATACACACACACACACACACACACACACACACACACACACACACACACACACACACACACACACACACACACACACACACACACACACACACACACACACACACACACACACACACACACACACACACACACACACACACACACACACACACACACACACACACACACACACACAAATCAGGCTATACTGATTCCTAATATTGTGTTGGTCCCCCTGTTGCTGCAAATAGCCCTGACCCGTCGAGGCATGGACTCCACTAGACCCCTGAAGGTGTGCTGTGGTATCTGGCACCATTAAGTTAGCAGCAGATCCTTTAAGTCCTGTAAGTTGCGAGGTGGGGCCTCCATGGATCGGACTTGTTTGTTCAGCACATCCCACAGATGCTCGATTGGATTGAGATCCAACACCTGGATTGAGGTCAACACCTCAAACTTGTTGTTGTGCTCCTCAAACCATTCCTAAATCATTTGTGCTTTGATGCAGGGCGCATTATCCTGCTGAAAGAGGCCACAGCCACAGCCACCACTTCCATGAAAGGGTGTAAATGGTCTGCAACAATGCTTAGGTAGGTGGTACGTGTGTCAAAGCCACATGGAGGGCAGGACCCAAGGTTTCCCAACAGAACATTGACCAAAGCATCACACTGCCTCCGCCAGCTTGCCTTCTTCCCATAGTGCATCCTGGTGTCATGTGTTCCACAGGTAAGCGACGCACACACACCCATCCATACACGTGATGTAAAAGAAAACATGATTCATCAGACCAGGTCACCTTCTTCCATTGCTCCGTGGTCCAGTTCTGATGCTCACGTGCCCACTGTTGGCGCTTTCGGCGGTGGACAGGGGTCAGCATGGGCACCCTGACTAGTCTGCGGCTATGCCGCCCCGTACACAACAAACTGCGACGCACTGTGTATTCTGACACCTTTCTATCAGAACCAGCATTAACTTCTTGAGCAATTTGAGCTACAGTAGCTTGTCTGTTTGATCGGACCACACGGGCCAGCCTTCGCTCCCCACATGCATCAATGAGCCTTGGCCACCCATGACCCTGTTGCCAGTTAACTAGTGTTCCATCTTTGGACCACTTTTGATAGATACTGATCACTGCAGACCGAAAAAAAAAAAAAAAAACTTTGAGCACAAAATGTTCACTTGCTGCCTAATATATCCCAACCACTAACAGGTGCCGTGATGAAGAGATAATCAGTTTTATTCACTTCACCTGTCAGTAGTCATAATTTTATGCCTGATCGGTGTATAATCCAACTTTATATGGATACATATAGTACACTACAATATATGCGAAATATACTATATAGCAAATATACTATATACACTATATATCTTAACTTCCTGCTTTATTTTGTCGCAAAATGTAACTATATTTTTGCCTAGCTCTATATATAAATTATATATCTATATATAATTTTTCAGCATAGATACAGTTATGCGCATAAGGCGATACATATAATATAGAATATCTCAACCGCTTGCTTGCTTTTTGATATTTTTGTCCAGCTCTAATCTGCTGAATGCGACCATAAAAGCATGAAGTTAAGATTTTATAAACATAACATCCTGAATTTCTGTATAAATAAATTTTAATTGACTTGATCTTCTGTTGTGTTTCACAGAAGAAAGAAAGTCATACACATTATGAGGGTGAGTAAATGATGGCTGAGATTTTTGTTGTTGTTGTTGCGTAGTTCATTATTGGGTGAATTATCCCTTTAAGAAACCTTTTTGTATTTTTTTGGCTTTTGATGCAGTGGGAACACTCTTACTAGCGTAAGAGGAACAAACATATTTACTAGCTTCATGTGGCTAAACCTTATAATTACAACTAAGAGGAGATATTTTCTCAGACGAATTAAAACAAGCAAATTACAACCAAGAGGAGATATTTTCTCAGACAAATTAAAACCAAGAAAACTTAATACACTTCTTTTTGTATATAAAAGCACACACACGAGAACTTCACATGGATTAATAGTTTCTACGCCAGCAGCCCTTGTGGCGTACTGACAGGATCACAGAGGCAAAAGAGTTTACAAGCCACCACAAAAAGATGTAAACCTTCACACGGTCACAAGGGAGTCTTGCATATACAGAGGCAGCTTCTGGATTATCTTCATCATTCAGATAAGCAGGACTTTAATCACCACCATTGTCAACCACATCCTCTGCACGCGACTGCACGGTCCCTTTGAGTATGGACAACAAGTGAAGAATGATCTGGAATCAATGCTCTCCCAGGCCAGGAGCCATCAGTGTATCGGCTCCTATAAGGATGCTGATTAGCGGCCCTTCACACATGCACACATGTTCCTCTAATAGTACCATCATCAGCATTTTAAACATATATCCATAATTGAGGACTCAAAAGCTGCATAATAACACCCATTTTTTACACACACACATACAATTCTGTGATCCACAGTGACTGTTTAAATGGGAGGTTTTTTTTTTTTTTTTGAATGACAGTCCCTCGACAGGGGGCATAAGTGCATACCAGATGACACCAGAAAATGACAGACAGCTTTTAATTTACTTCTTAGAAGCAATCATGTACACATCAGAATATACAAACATTACAATTCTTAAAGTCTTAAAATGGCATGATATCGTAATATCTGATTATTCTTTCCTGCTCAATCAGACTCAATATCAATATAACACAAACACACACACACAGTGGTATAAAGTCCCAGTTAGACAGCTGCTATGGGTCTGTTTCCATCTGGAGTTCAGGACAGACACCGACCACCCCCTTCACACACGTCTCCCAGTCCCTGGCCTTCCCAGCAAGGATCTTGTTATGCTAATTCCTCTGTCACTCACCTATCTATCAGCCAGTCTCTTCCTCCCCCTCCTGCTCCGGCCGACAGAGGGCAGAGATATTAATGAGTGTGCTCACAGTGCCCAAAAACAGCACGGGGAAAGCTGATCTACATTAGGACATATCTGGGGTCCCACCTCTCCATGAGTGATCTTATTTCTGGTCAATCTAAAACCAGATTTTTTATTGTGAAGGGGCATCTGCTGTCCCATCAGGATAGCGGAGCTACCGTTATGAGTGAATAATTTGAATACTATCAGCTAACAGCATAACAGACTCTATTAACACGGAATGCTATGAAACAAGAAAACTCCTTGTCATAGTCACACATATATTTTATCTCTGAAAAAATAAATATCCTTTTATTTTTCAGGAAATCCTCAAAATATATAGATTTAAAAAAAAAAAATAGAAAAAAAAATATATAAAAATCTTTCAAGAAAAAGCACTGAAAGTTCTGGAAATATATATATATATATATATATATATAAAAAAAAAGATTAACATTTTTTTTTTTTAATGGTTTGCTAATCCATTATAGAACAATTACTTCAAAAACAAATTACACTTTTGGCAGTCCCTATAATATAAAAAAAAATAATATCTTCAAAGAAAAAAAAAAGATTTTGACTTTTTATTAACAATAATTTAAATAAATGTAAATAAATACATTTCATCAGTCTGTCTGATTAACATCTTTATTATTCATTTTTATTTTTATTTATTTATTAACTCATTTTTAAAACAAAATTGATGAAAAAACAACCAAACTCAATAGTCAAAATTGTAGTCAAAAATAGAAAATAAACATAAAGGAGTAAATATTCTTTTCTAGTCTGTTTGGTCACGTGAGAGACTTAGTTGACACATTAACACATAAACTTGTAATGCATTTTGAAAGGACCATCTGAAAGCCAGAGATTGTCATGTTCTCCTTTATTAGCCCTGATCTACATATGGGCCTGATGGGTGAAGGCTGTTCCATCGAGACAGCTCGTGCATGCAGGCTGTTAGATCAGTGATAATAAATGAGAGGAGAGAAGAAAAGACAATTTCACACATTCAGTAAGGGCCTAGATTTGAGACAAGGACAACAAAGGGGAGTTTAACTGTTAAATGTGAATATGGCACCGTTAGTGACCACGGTAGACAAATATACATTAGGAGTTACGTACGTTAGTAAATACCTCACTGACTTGAGGTTAAGACATCGTGAGAGCAATGCACAAACACTGCCCTACACAATATAAAATAAACAGATTTAACCCAGTCCCACCACACACAAAACTGTGACACAAATGCTCTTTTGCACAGAAAGTGTTCCCACGTGAGCTTCATAGTGAGAGTGAGCAACAGTGTGGCCGCAATCTCAGCAAAAACCGAGGAATGTGGGTAATTACTGTTAACTAGCCGAGCACTTGTTAGACGCAGCAATGGCCATACACCCCACGTTTCAGAGCGTGTGACGTTAGCCGGGGGTTTGTTGTGGGTCCAATTCTGCAACAGCAGACAGTGAGGTTTGTGCTTTTGAGTTTATTACAAATCTACGCAAAAGGACAAAGAGAGAGAGAAAAAAGAAAGAAAGACAGAGTTTGTTCGTCATTTTACGAGTGTATTATTTGAGAAACATAGTCTGATGTGCCAAACCTTAGTGACGCACAGAGAGAAGAACACAAAACCAAGAGTATAAAATTATATCAAAAGAAAATCAGCTTTAAAAAAGTACAACATGATCTCACACACACATGCAAATACTCCTTTCCACAACAGAGACCTTATGTGAGAGGACAGGCGATGGGAGAATGCTGTGAACAGGCACAATGGCGTCATGATGGCTGGAGTGCCACCTTCTGGACACTCTGTTTATAAGCACTAGTGCTGCTATGTTTTCTAAAGTGGTCTGATAAATGTTCCCCATAGACCTGATAAAAGTGTGGAGGTTGATTTGTTGTCACTACTGATACGTATACATTCTCTCTCAAATTTCAGGTCATAATGTATTGTTTATGTGTACTATGCTTGGATTTATTGAATGCTGAGGGCTTTATACTATTTTTAGTTTTGTGTTTTTTATCTGATTTGCACTTTTAGTGTGCACTATAAAATGCTTTTGACATGACTTGTTGGCCAAATGAATGGGCAAAAAGGGACTTCATTTGTATGAATTTCTGTGGAACACAAATAGAGAATTTCTAAATGATGTGCTGGTTGCTGTTATCCATGCAATTACAATAAATAGGAATGATAAAAAAAAATTAATAACTAAAACTTTGGTCTTTTCTCTATAAAAAGCTATTGAAGGGCTACCCAAGGATTTGGAATATGGTGCAGGAGTTGTACAAAGCTCTTTTATAACTTTTTTTGTCATCTTTGAGCTTGATTGTCCTCATTTACTTTTTATATTTAAAAAATTTCTCCTTTTTATTCCATGGATTTGAAATGACAAAAGGCTACGTAAATAATGTTTAAAAAAATAATAATTTGGGGTGAAGTATTTCTTTAAAATCTCAAACACATTTTCTTAGCATTTTTTTGCATCAAGATGATTTTTTTTATTTTGCAAAAATAGTCTTCTCTGACCCCTTCATTTGGCTTCCATCCATAAGGAAAGAAGGATATAATCTGAAGAAAATGGCAAATCGTCACCGCTAAGATGTTAAGGAAGGATTAGATCACAGTCTATTCCAAGGGCTTGGACACATACACCCATTCACTTTTTTATAGCCTAGTCCAAACACAAGCTCTTTAAAATCTTGTCTGCACTACAGACGCCAATCAGTAAACATACATCCAGCAAACCTTTAAAGCCTGAGGAGTTTCCCCACTCACACAAGTTGTGCATCTTAAACATGTGCTTGTCCAGGGCAGTTTCTCAGCTCTTTATGGCCTTTTATCTACATGAAAGGCCCTGGCACTGGGAGAGCCAACATTACGGCTCCATCAAAGTGAAATCTACTGACAGCGCTGTCCTCCATAACGGCTCAGGCCATTAAAGGCCCTGTCACAGAGCCTTCCCAGAGAATCTGCATAATATAACGGGAGTGTGCTTGTGTTTCTGGAAAATTGTAGGTTTCTTCAATCAACTCTACAGAAATTGATTTAGCAACACTGACAATAAAGGCTGGCTCACACTAAAAGACTTTTAAAATCTTATCAGATTTTCAAAATGTGAGAGACCACAAACATGACGATAAAAAAAAGCTCGCTTTCTGATTGGGTATCGTTCTGATCATAAATATTCAACATGTTGTGGTGCGGCCCCGACATTCTCCCAAGCAGATGCAATCACTCTTAACACAGACCACACCACGGGAAAGTGCTGCTGTTCTGCAGAGTTTAGCTCCAACCCTAATAAAACACACCTGAACAAGCTAAATGTCTTCAGGATTACTAAACTACATTAATACAGATACATTTGAAAACAGCTTTTCGTTTCAAAGCGCTTTCCGTCCACACTAGCGTTTTCCAAAAGTATCTCATCCACACTGAAACTAGGGGTGGTTAATCTGTCTGATTTCCCGATTCGATTACGATTATTGAAGTCCCGATTCGATTACAGTCGATTTTCGATTATCAACAATTCTCGATTAGCGATTATTGATTTTCCATTTCACAACAGTAAACGAAAATACACTACAAAGTGATTGCAGTATAAAAAAAAAAGTCAGCTACTGAATTACTTAACTCTTTTATTGAGTAACAACAACTCAAAGCACTTGTCGTGTAGTGTCGTGTAGTTACACAGAAATGAATACATCACATTGTGTTGTGACTCATCAAGTTGAACTAAACAATAACAAATAAATGAAAGGCTTATTTCCTTTAGGAAGTAGATCAGAACCAACATACTGTAGAAATTGGACAATTTTCTTCTAGAAAGACAACTTGTTCAGGTGGAGGAAGACTGCAGGTTGCAGTCGAAACATGTCAAGGTAAAGAAGAAGTTTTTTCTCCACCTAAACACCTTGTCTTTCTAGAAGAAAATTGTCCAATTTAATCATTAAGAAGACAAAATGAATGTTCGGTTCCGTGAGCGGGAGCCGCGGGTCGGTGCAGCGGAGCGCGGGACTCGAACCCGGGGAGATCAGACGGGCCTGTCCGGTTAACACATCCCGTTATCAGACATCTGTGCTGCTTTAGTGTGGCGTTGTGTGTGTTTCCAGCATCAGTCCGGCTGTGAGTGTGTGTGTGTGTGTGTGTGTGTGTGTTATCCGCTCATCGCGTCCTCAGGATCACCTTTATTCCCGCGAATGTGCGCGTCGATGTGTGTCGCGCTCGCTCATCTGACGCACTCATAAATCTGCGGATTGAAGGCGTTTATTCGGTGTTTGTGCGCGAATCTGAGCCGTGCTAACGCGCCAATGCTAATGTGCCTGAGCTCCAGAGGAGGCGAGGCGGGAGGATTTCTAGAGTGTTCCCTCAGAATCATCTCAGCATTAACGACAGATTTACATTCATCTAATGAACACACACACACACGGTGGTAGTGTCAGGTTTAGATTAATAAAAAAATCGATTTTTGAAAATTTAATTATCGATTCATACTTGTCCATAACATACTCGCGATTAATCGATAATCGATTTTTTTCACCACCCCTAACTGAAACATTGGAAAACTCTAAATTCACCTTACTGCGCATGCGTAAAACCTGAGATGATATAGACAGAACAGACATCATAAAGTTATCATGCTATTCTTCGCTATTCCACCATTCACTGATGCTTCCAGGTTGCTCTCAGACACTATTATATGTTTGTTCTAAAACGCAACTGCTCTCATGTTTTGCCGCTGGACAGCAATTGCGAGCAAATTTTCTGTCATCTTCACAGGACTGCGATATGAATAGCGTACATATCTTTAGCAACAGTGTGAAAGTGAATAGCACACACATTACCATATCTATAGGTTCAATATGCATCACATGACTAAACATCGTAATCGTGTTTAAATACATCTGTTTTCACAGTCCACACTACAACACAATATTCATATTTATCCATTTGGGAATGCGTTTTCAAAAAGCTCAGTTTTCGCAGGACAAAAATGCCATCTCAGTGTGAACGGAAGTCCAAAACAGAGAGAAAAAGATGTTTTTTCAAAATCATTGCATTCGATACGGTGTCCTGCCTGCCTGTCAACATATGTATTTCCATTCCCCTGCACACCCTGCACATCAGCACGTTCCATGAGGCTATGCAGAGTTGTAGACTCATATTCACCGGGAATAAACCAACCATAAACCAACAGCAGCCACCTTTTACAGTTCCTCCTGAAGTAAAACAACGAGCTTATGCTGCGTTCACGCCATGTTATAACTGTAATTATTGGATGGCAACCCGTGACGGTCTACTCAGAGCTGTTAACATCCTCAGAATCAGATTTTTGCATTTCTGAGACATGAGATAATTTAACAGCATCTCTCATGATGCTTTGCAGACTCTGCTGTGTGCCTTCATGTGTTTTGAAGGAGGCGTGGCTTTGGAGACATGGGATCTAATGCTTTCAAAGCTAGCTTGCTCTCTGAAGTTGCCTACCCTACCTTTAAGGTAAACAATTACAAACCTAAATTCAACCATTAAAAGGGACTAAAATAACTTTATACATATTTTTTTTTAAATTATATATATATATATATACACACACACTCACCTAAAGGATTATTAGGAACACCTGTTCAATTTCTCATTAATGCAATTATCTAATAAACCAATCACATGGCAGTTGCTTCAATGCATTTAGGGGTGTGGTCCTGGTCAAGACAATCTCCTGAACTCCAAACTGAATGTCAGAATGGGAAAGAAAGGTGATTTAAGCAATTTTGAGCGTGGCATGGTTGTTGGTGCCAGACGGGCCGGTCTGAGTACTGAGTACAACATGCACAACCACTTCTAGGGTTTACAAAGAATTGTGTGAAAAGGGAAAAACATCCAGTATGCGGCAGTCCTGAGGGCGAAAATGCCTTGTTGATGCTAGAGGTCAGAGGAGAATGGACCGACTGATTCAAGCTGATAGAAGAGCAACTTTGACCGAAATTACCACTCGTTACAACTGAGGTATGCAACAAAGCATTTGTGAAGCCACAACACGCACAACCTAGAGGCGGATGGGCTACAACAGCAGAAGACCCCACCGGGTACCACTCATCTCCACTACAAATAGGAAAAAGAGGCTACAATTTGCATGAGCTCACCAAAATTGGACAGTTGAAGACTGGAAAAATGTTGCCTGGTCTGATGAGTCTCGATTTCATTTGAGACATTCAGATGGTAGAGTCAGAATTTGGCGTAAACAGAATGAGAACATGGATCCATCATGCCTTGTTACCACTGTGCAGGCTTGTGGTGGTGGTGTAATGGTGTGGGGAATGTTTTCGTGGCACACTTTAGGCCCCTTAGTGCCAATTGGTCATCGTTTAAATGCCACGGCCTACCTGAGCATTGTTTCTGACCATGTCTATCCCTTTATGACCACCATGTACCCATCCTCTGATGGCTACTTCCAGCAGGATAATGCACCATGTCACAAAGCTCAAATCATTTCAAATTGGTTTCTTGAACATGACAATGAGTTCACTGTACTAAAATGGCCCCCACAGTCACCAGATCTCAACCCAATAGAGCATCTTTGGGATGTGGTGGAATGGGAGCTTCGTGTCCTGGATGTGCATCCCACAAATCTCCATCAACTGCAAGATGCTATCCTATCAATATGGGCCAACCTTTCTAAAGAATGCTTTCAGCACCTTGTGAATCAATGCCACGTAGAATTAAGGCAGTTCTGAAGGCGAAAGGGGGTCAAACACAGTATTAGTATGGTGTTCCTAATAATCCTTTAGGTGAGTGTGTATATAATATATTTTATATATTATACATGTATTCTTTTTTTAAATTACCGAATTTTTACTTCCTGAGCTTGAAGGTTAACTTCAGTGTTGCTATATCTTACTGATCTGTGAGTAGAGCATAAGCCATAGGAACAGGCATATATAGGTACAGGAAATCAAAATTAGTAACAAAAATATCCAAAATGACGTCATTGAACAGACAAACCCAGACACATTCTGTGAACCTACTGACCACAATAAATCCTGAGTGAGAACACAGTTCAATCATTAAACAACACGTAACACTGTAATTGCATCTCCACAGTTAGCACTTCCAAGAAATCTAAACAATGTGATCTTGTCAATCAAACTCAAAGAGAATATTACGTTGTTGGTAATAAGAGGTTGTTTCCAGGTTGGACATACCTCCTGACACCGGAGCATCCATGAACACTGCACCCATCTTCTCAGAAGCAATAGCCATCTCCTTTGACACTGATGGGTCGATGGTGCTGGAGTCAATAAGAAGGGTGCCTTTTTTTATCTTCCTGAAGAAGAGGACAAAATCAAGAAACAGAAGGCTAAATATCATTGGAAAGCTTAGGAATATTTAGCATAGAAAGCTTAGGAATATTTAAACAGGTCTATTTTGTGCAATCCAATTTAGACATGTTACCACTGCCTATTTTCTATATTTTTTTGGATTGATAGATGGATGGATTGGATGAATGGAAAAATCCAAATAATGGATGGATGGATGGATGGATGTTCACATTTAGGAGTCCAGTAATCAGAAACTAATCTATTAACGGAACAATTTAACTTGTTCTGATCATTAACCACACCATAAACGTTGTCAAAAAGTCTATACAAAAGGTTTTGTTTGTCTTATTGTAGGGATTCCAAACTTTTTGGTAATCTGAACTGCTTTTCTTACCAAAAAATATTAACTTGAGATTTTATGTTAAATAATTTAACAACACATTTGCATGTTCACGGTTCTCTGATGTTGGTTGTGGTAACATGACATGCAGGTAAACAAAAATATTTAATCTTTTCCTAGTAAGGGTTAGGGTTTTATTTTGATTGTTTTTATTTTAAAATGATTTATTTAAATCATAAAATATGATTTAAATAATTATAAACCGATCATCAACTCCCAAACTCCCATCCCATTCTCATGGAATGATACATGCAATACATTTTTAGGATTCTTCAATGAAAATAATTAAGGTTCAAAAGAATAGCATTTATTAAAAAAATATTATTTTTTTAACATTATAAATGTCTTAAAATGTCACTTTTGATTTCAATTTAAAGCTTGCTTGCTAAATAATGAGCAAAAGATGCTGCGAAAATAAATTTGCATTGTTTACCCTTTTGATCTTTCATTAAAAAAAGTCACAAAATTCAAACATTTCATTGAAGTAAAACCGTTGAAAGTGGGGGGGGGGGGGGGGGGGGGGTCTTTTTACTCAAGTTCACATTGGCCACAATTATTGGCACCCAATTATTGCAACATGCTTTTCCCAAGTTAGGGTTAGGGTTAACCTAACCTAAACCTAACAGCTCTGATCCTTCTTCTATAATTCTAAAGTCTAAAGTCATGGAAATCTGCATTTGTCCTCCCACTATTAAAAAGTGGAGACCCGTCAGCCTTAGACAATTATCGGCCAATCTCCAGGCTATCTGTCTTGGCTAAATTGTTTGAGTCTCTTATAAATGAGCAACTAAAACATCTTTTAGCTGACAACTGTATTTTAAGTCCCACTCAGTCTGGTGTCCGGCAAGGACACAGTACAATTACGGCTGTAACCTCTGTTATCAATGATATTGTTAATGCTTTAGATGATAAAAAGTCTTGTGCTGCTTTATTTATTGATTTGTCTAAAGTATTCGACACTGTTGACCATCATCTTCTTCTGCAAAGATTGCAAAACATAGGTTTTAGTAACTGTGCTAAATTGGTTTTCGAATTATCTGAGTGGTATAACTCAGTGTGTGGCATTAGATAATTGTACTTCATCCTTGCTAGAAGTAAAAATGGGTGTCCCCCAAGGATCAATTTTGGGTCCTATTTTATTTTCTATTTATATAAATAATTTAGGTTTGAATCTGAATCAAGCAAAGGCTCACTTGTACGCAGATGATACTATTTTGTATACCTCGGCTATGTCATTGAAGGAAGCAATTCATAACTTACAGTCTGCCTTTAGTCAGGTACAAAAATCGCTGGTAGGATTAAAGTTGGTATTAAATGCTAAAAAAACAGTGGTACTCCAATAGAGAGAGTGACTTCCTACAAATACCTAGGTATTTGGTTGGATGATAAATTGTCTTTTGGGGTCCATATTGAGAGCCTTTTAAAAAAACTCAGACCCAAGTTAGGTTTTTATTTTAGATTAAAGAAGTGCTTTCCATATTCAGCAAGGAAAAGGTTGGTGCAGAGCACATTCTTATCAGTTTTGGACTATGGTGACCTAATTTATATGCACTCTTCTTCATTTTTATTAAAAAAACTAGATGTACTATACCACTCAGCTTTACGTTTCATTACAGGTGCAGCAGCTAGGACTCACCACTGCACTCTGTATGAAACTGTACAATGGTCCTCCCTCTCCCTCAGAAGGAAATTCCATTTATTGATTTTTATTGCGAAAGCACTAATGGGTAAATTACCCATCTATATTTCAAATTTGCTTATTTACCAAAATAGTGTTTATAGGACAAGGTCGTCAAAGAAAATACTACTAATTATTCCATCAACAAGAACAGCCCTTGGTAAAAAAGCGTTCTCATCATATGCACCAAATGTCTGGAATTAACTCCAAAACACCTTAAATCTAGTGTCACTTCCATCTATCAATACTTTTAAAAACCTTTTAAAGTCAACTCTGACTGAACTGTGCAGTTGTTTTTAACTAGGTGCCTTTTACAATTGTATGTTTGTATCTGCTAACGTCAAGTATAATGATTTGTTTGTTTTCTAGTATGTATAGTGTATGTATAGAGATTTGTGGTGTATTATGTAATTTATGTTCTGTCTTTTATGTATTGAAACTTTTGGCCGCCAGTCTTGGCCAGGACTCCCTGGGAGAAGAGTTACTGTAACTCAATGGGACTTTTCCTGGTTAAATAAAGGTTAAATAAAAAAATTAAAAAAATAATAATGCCTGATGAGTTTGGAGAACACCCGACAAGAGATCAGAGACCATTCCTTCATACAGAATCTCTCCAGATTCCCAGATCCATGTTGGTGCTTCTTCTAGTTCACCCCTCATTTTCTATAGGGTTCAGGTCAGGCGACTGGGACGGCCATGGCAGAAGCTTCATTTTGTGCTCAGTGACCCATTTTGTGTTGATTTGGATGTTTTAGATCATTGTCCCTGGAAGATCCAACCACGGCCCATTATAAGACTTCTAGCAGAAGCGGTCAGGTTTTGATTTATCATCTGTTGGTATTTAGAATCCATGATATCTAAACAAGATGCCCACGACCTCCAGCAAAAAAATATGCACATAACATCAAAGATCCAGCAACAAATTTAACCCTGGGCATGGGGTACTTTTTTTTGTTTCATCTGACCACAGAACCAGGTCCCTTTTGAAGTTCCAGTCATATCTGACAACTGAATATGCTGGAGTTTGCTTTTGGATGAATGAGTAGGATTTTTCTTGAAACCCTCCCAAACAACTTGTGGTGATGTAGGTGATGTTTGATGATTTTTTTTAGGCTTTCTGACCTCAACTAATCTCTACAATTCTCCAGCTGTGATCCTTAGAGTCTTTGGCCACTTAAACTCTCCTCCTCACCGTGCATTAAGACAATATAGACACACGTCCTCTTCCAGGCAGATTTGTATCATATTTAGTTGATTGGAAATTCTTAATTATTGCCCGGATTGTAGAAATAGGGATTTTCAATGCTTTAGCTATTTTCTTAACTCTATTTTGTGAAGGTCAACAATCTTTTGCTGCACATCAGAACTATATTATTTGGTTTTACTCATTGTGATGGATGATTAAGGGAATTTGGCATTTGTGTTTCCTCATATTTATACTCATAGCTGGATATTGAAGTCATGGCTGGACAATATCATGCCCCTAGTCACCCTGGTGTGCCAATATAAATGGGAATATACTTCAGAAATATTTTACTGTGGCCAACATTCATTGGAGAATGTTGAAAGGTTAGAATTTTGTAAGATAAAAAGGATAAACAATGCAGATTTATTTTCACTGCTGCCTTTGCTCATATTTACCAAGGGTGCCAATATTAGCGGATGGCACTGTATAAAATGTAAGAATTCAGCACTTTCTCCAATCTGTTCAAATTCAGTAAGTATGGATTTAGGAGTAAACACTGCTGACAGTTAATTCTGAGAGGACATACTTAAGGATGCCATTGGAACCTGTGTAAACCTCAATGACATTGGGGCTGGATGGTAGCATGGTGATGATGCGGTCAGCTTTATCAGCCACTTCAGCGGGGGAATCCAGGATCTGGAAGGAAAAGCAGGGTAATTATTTCCATAGGCTCATACACAGATCTGTACAGTCTAGACATTAACCAAACAATGGAATGATGGTGATTTATTTTGTTTTTACCACATTCTGTGAGAAACAGACACTTATACCTGTGCTCCTGAATCCTGAAGCTCTTTGCAACACTCTGGGAAGACATCAGTAGCAATGACAGGATATCCATGCTTCAGTAAGTTTCTAGCCATAGGTGTCCCCATGTTTCCCAGTCCAATAAAGCCCACTGGGGTCTTGGAGGCCATTGATCTACAGGATACTGAAAAAATATAATACATAAATACATAAAAAAAAAAAAAAAAAATATATATATATATATATATATATATATATATATATATATATATATATATATATATATATATATATATATATATATATATATATATATATATATATATATATATATATACATACATACATACATACATACATACATACATACATACATACATACATAAACATATACAATCTTCTCTATTTAAACCAAAAGCCATAATAGTTCAAGAGTTTACCAAAACTGACAACAGAAGATGTTTTAATATCTACAAATCAGTAAATATGTGAAAGCAATCCTGTAAAATTGTAATGTCCGTATAACAGGAGTTTAATCAATCAGATTCATAGAATAAAACATTAAGCACCATTAAGAAGTCTTCGCAAGATATACAATTCATTTAACCATCAATATAAATAGTTTAAGTTAAGTTTATAGACCTTATCCAGATGTTTGGAGGAAAACTCAAAATAAACATATATATTATGTATAAACTCACTAAATGGGGACATTAAATTTTTCAACTAAACATCGAAATACATCTAAATAATAAACTAAAATAACCATTTAAACTAAATTACTGATCAAATTATTGATCTAAAGCCCACACTGTCACTGTATGATACTTGAAATTTTTCCAGAATGGCTATACAGCTGAATAAAATTATGCTGCATTATTTTCCTGTTTAACACTGTAAAGCTGCTTTGAAACAATCTACATTGTTAAAAGCGCTATATAAATAAAGTTGACTTGACTAAATGAGGTGACAAAAAAAGCTTAAGTCTATTATCTGAATTTGGTGGAAAGGGTGACAAGTGTCTTTAATTTTTAATAACACTTAATTGTTTATAGTTTACAGTTGAGCTCCCAAACCCCAAGCTGCATTGCACAACTTACATTTCTTAAAAAGCAGTGATTTGCTTATTGTGCACAATGACTGCTCATATATTTTGACATATATGTGCAAGTATATTTAATATATGTTCAGATATTTTGCAGACTGACAAACAAATCAGATGAAAAGTCTAAATTTTCAATGTTTTTTGCAATTTAGCGGTGCTTTAATCCCTTTGAACTGTCTATTAAGAATTAATGCAGAAATAACATACCGAATGTGAGCTCCACATGTTTACAGCTTCTTTTATAAAAATTCCGATACCCTCTAAACAAAGCGGCCATGCTTTTCTCTTGACCTCAGCGACTCAGTGACAGTGAACGAGTCAGGAACTCAGGGGGCGGGCTCTATGATTGACAACACCATTCCTCCAATCACTGATAAGGATTTGTCTGCGAGATATCAGGCAGTTTCTCACCGACCCCCAGTTCCTGCTGTGATTTCTTTGAAAAGAGTTCTTAAAAGATTACGAAAGGCTAGACGTTTTAAGCGTCTAAGTAAACTTACGATCATGTTGTCCTTGCACTTAAAGGGAAACAATCACATTTCCACATCCAAGAGTGACGGTTTGTGCTAATCTCTTCGCTGATGTTTAGATATTATTACTCATATGAATGCTTGAATTGAAATGACACCGACTGACTGAACTCATAGTTCAGGGTTCCCACAAACGTGTACGTTTCTTTAGTATTTTTTTTTTTATATATATAGTTATGGTCACTTCTATCTGTTCACTGGAAAGTGTTGATTGTGAGGTTAATATTTATAAATGCTTTGTAAAACATTGTATCCAGTAATCAAGAAATTCATTTTTCATAATATGGGAACTGCAAGAGCCCCAATATTAATGTTCCGTTTTCGGATTTTGATTCCAATGCCATTAATTCAGTGCCTTAGATTCGTGCTTTGCCCAATACTTGCTTATCATCACCCTTAATTTTAGATATTATTTATATATACACTTAAAAAACTATAGCCTATACTATACACTTTTGATTAACTAAAATATACACAGCCGTGCTGCCAATATAGGAAGTAAACATAAACATATTAAATGATCAAATGTTGCATACAATGACCATTCTGTATTCTAAAACGTCTTGGGCAATGCTTGACATTTTTAGAAATAATTTCCACGTATGTTTTGGTGAAACAATATCCTAATCGTTAAGGAATCATTCTTTTCATTTGGACTGAAAATGATTCGTTCACGAATCGAACATTTTAAGTGAATAGAGTTTTTTTTTTAACCGGTTCCCATTCGAAAGAACCGATCTGCTGAAAAGAATCGGACGACCCATCTCTTATTTTGTTGGGGTTATTCACTAACCAATGGTAAACCGCGAATTTCTGTGACAAGAGTAGATAAACCAATCACAGGGCGCAACTGACCGGAAGTAACAATGACGTTTCTAGATTCCCAAAACATGTTGACACCCGGTTCAGCTACATGACAGGGATGAGCTCAATCTGCGTTGTCTAGCAATCTAACCAACAAGAGTTACAGATCTTCAAGTAAACATGGATTACAGGTATAACGAATTTATTGAGCGGCGGCTATAATATATATATATATAGTGATAATCTTGGAAATATATGATGGAATTGGATGCGGTCCATCTCGATGTATGGGTGGGATTGCAGTGGACTGATTAAAACTCATTTAATCAGCTCATCCTTTAAGGACACCGGCAGTGATTATGTCGTATATATATATATATATATATATATATATATATATATATATATATATATATATATATATATATATATATATATATATATATATATATATATATATATAGAATAAATGCTATGTCATCTAGTGTACTTCTAACTATCATTAAAACCCGCTGTGACTTGGTAGTTAGCAGAATGATGCAAGTGAAATAGATCTATAAAGTGGCTTTTGTTTTAAGAATGTCATGTTTTAGTAACATCAAGAAGGAATGTCACGTTGAATGAGTTTAGTGCGCTTATGTCATTTGCTATATTCAGCTATATTCGAGCTGTCACTGAACAGGGATGACAGCACCATCAGCAGTAGCATCTATACAGGCCTAATCGGCATCGCCCCATCCGGCCTGTAATAGGGCAGGTCTTCTTCCAAATATATGTCAGCTCGGAAATATTTAAGCATCTAAATAACATTTATATTCAGTAAAATGATAGCCTATATATTGCTTAAACACACCATCATGCAATTTTTAATAAAAAAGTCCTCAGATATTAGCCTATAATGTCATTAAACTTTCACAGTAACATCATGAACTAAATATAAATTTATGTAAACATTTCAGGAATTAAAATGAATTAGGAGAGATGTTATATAAGATAATACTTGATTCTGATTGGTTCATCACAACTAAATAAAAAAATAATAATAATAATTTCAGGGCAACATTGTAACCGTTCGTTCTGTAAAACCAATGTTTTCTACATAGCTGTGCCTGTGTTACTGGTTATTCCATGGTCTTACGCACACACACATCTGTACAGTACCGGTCAAAAGTTTGGACACATTACTATTTTTTATGTTTTTAAAAGAAGTCTCTTATGCTCATCAAGCCTGCATTTATTTGATCAAAAATACTGAAAAAACGGTAATATTGTAAAATATTATTACAATTTAAAATAATGTTTTCTATATTAATATACTTTAATATATATTTAATTTCTGTAATGCAAAGCTGAATTTTCATCAGAAATCATTCTAATATGCTGATTTGATACTCATTGAAACAGTTGTGCTGCTTAATATTTTTTTGTAATCTGTGATACTTTTTGGAGGATTCATTGATGAATAAAAAGTTAAAAAGAACAGCATTTATTAAAAATATAAATCTTTTCTAACAATACGAATCTTAACTATCACTTTAACACATCCATGCTGAATAAAAGTATTAATTCCTTTCAAAAAAAGAAAGAAAAAATGACTGAGCACAAATGTTTCCAACATTGATAATAAATCAGCATATTAGAATGATTTGTTTTGCATCACAGAAATAAATTATATTTTAACATATATTAAAATAGAAAACCATTATTTTAAATTGTAATATTTCACAATATTATTTCAGTATTTTTGATCAAATAAATTATGAGTATAAGAGACTTCTTTCAAAAACATTAAAAATAGTAATGTTTCCAATCTTTTGACCAGTACTGTGTGTGTGTGTGTGTGTGTGTGTGTGTGTGTGTGTGTGTGTGTGTGTGTGTGTGTGTGTGTGTGTGTGTGTGTGTGTGTGTGTGTGTGTGTGTGTGTGTGTGTGTGTGTGTGTGTGTGTGTGTGTGTGTGTGTGTGTGTGTGTGTGTGTGTGTGTACGTCTCTTATACTCGTCAAGCCTGCATTTATTTGATCAAAAATACAGAAAAAAATATTACACACACACACAAATATATATATACAGTTGTGGTCAGAATTATTGGCAACCCTGGTAAATATGATCAAAGATGGCTGTAAAAATAAATCTGCATTGATTTTTGTGATTTTTTTTTTAATAAAAGATCAAAAGGATAAACAATGCATATTTATTTTTACATATTTATTAATACATTTATTTTATTTTATTTTTGATCATATTTACCAGGGGTGCCAATAATTCTGACCACAAAAAAAAAATATATATATATAGACATACACAAACTTTTACATTAGATCATGATTAATTAATTTGACAGCATTAATAATTTAAATTCATTTGTTAAGTAGCTAAGTAATAATGCAGAATAATAATTGAAAAACTCCTTTAGTGTGATACAGGTCCCTGTTGGGGTTATTTCATGATAATGACCATCTGACTGAACATTATCCCTTATATTATGAAAGAGAAAATGTGTCAGACCTCATTATTTATTTGTAAGTTTTATTCCATCTCGTTTCAGGTAGACCAATAACAGGCTTTCATTGAGCACTTATGATGTCGTCAGCCTGTAATACGGGAGCATCTCCTGGTGGAGGAAGTGTTGTCATGGAGACGTCCAACTTCGCCCATGTCATCTTCCAGAATGTTGGGAAAAGCTTCCTCCCGCAGGCAGCACTTGAATGTCATTACACTCTCACCCCTTTCATCACCCCACATCCCAAAGATTGGGTTGGCATCTTTAAGGTTAGTATATATTATCTTATCCAAGTCTATAAAAGATCAGGGTCCTCATGTATAAAACTTTCCGTAGATTTCATCCTAAAAGTGTGCGTACACACAAAAGCTAGATTTTGCGGATGCACAAAAGTGTTCAGCTTTATAACACAAGTGTACACCAGAACCTGCGCAAAATTCCCTTTATAAAACCCAGTCAGTGGAAGATTGTGCGTACATGCATCTCCACCCCGTCTACTCCCCTAAATAAACATATATGGAGCTTACAAGGTCATTTGCATATCCATGCATATTCCCATCCATATGATACCATGTTTAACGGTACTTAGGAAAATATGAGATACGGACGACTATGTGCCGTCACATTACATTGCTAAAAATCATTCAGTATCCTTGCCTTGTTTTTGAATAAATAAATCAAAATTGTATAACATTTCAGATAAAGTTTCCAGAGAAGAGTTATTCTCAATCTTTTCCACTGGCCAAATAGTATTTAATTGTACTTAATTAGTATTTAGTTACTTTGCCTTTAAGGTAAACATATATTTTAGGACGTTTAAATATTTTTAATGGAAACCGATAGGCCTTATTTTTTTGCAGTGTAAATTATTGTCTGACTCGCCGCATCACTGACAAAACATTTGGTTTGATCAACAAGCGATTCCTTCTGGCATTATACTGTCTTATGTTGCTAAGCCATCTGCTTGGAGTACAGTGCGCATTGAACATTAAAAAATAAAACATTAAAACACAGCATGCCACAGGAAAAGTGATCATAAGCGGTGCACCCACTACAAATATTTCTTTTTAAAATTAATATAAAAAATGTTGTAACTTCTGGATAAGGTTTAAAAGCCCCAGTATGTAATTTTTCGCTGCTAGAGGTCGCTTATTCAAAACAAAGGCGTAGCTTGATGACACCATGATTTCGCGGAACTTGTATTATGCAGCAGATGACCGCTTCCATTTCTTCCAGTCATGCGAATGTGGGGCAACGCAGCAGAATGTGGGGCAACGCAGCACTGTTTTATCATATTAGATACATTTTAGTGTGTTGAATGTTACGTTATAATGCTACTTTGTGCATTTGCTCGTTGGCTGCTATGAGACACTTGTTGCACACTGCAGTAAGCTAGATCGATATTAGGCATAGAAAAACATGGTACTCACGGTAAATCAAGAAAACGAGATTTAAACAATAAGACAAACCGTGTTAAGATATATAAAAATTATTATTTTTCTGTCGATGAATGTATCCAAACAGTTGCTCACCTGTCTAATAAAATACATAATATATTAAACAGCTTTGGGGTTTCCATGGTTTCTACAAAATAAAACCGGAAATCGAGGGTAACAGGGGTATGATGTCATTGATAGGCGGCGCATGGACACGATCCGTGTCCTGGATAAAATAGCGTATTTCTCTGAATTTAAACATTCTTGGAGACATTTGGGATAAGGTAGGTACACAAGTCAACAAAATATATAACACTGTTCTAGTGGTTTTTGGATATTTTAATCCAAAAATCGTACATATTGTGCCTTTAACTTCATTAATGAGAGTGGCATATTTAATCGTGTATTTAAATACACATATTTAAATGTGTATATCAGATGTAAAACATAGTGTTTAAATCCCAATATATGCGTTGGTAATTGCTTACGCACATTTCTATGCCCATTCTGTGCATAAGCAACATTTATACATCAGGCCCCTGGTCTGTGCATGGCCTACAACATGGCCTAGGTTTCCATACACAGAAATGCTTTTTGTAAGAAAACAACTACAGTGAGGAAAATAAGTATTTGAACACCCTGCTATTTTGCAAGTTCTCCCACTTAAAAATCATCGAGGGGTCTGAAATTGTCATCGTAGGTGCATGTCCACTGTGAGAGACATAATAATAAAAAAAAAGAAATCCAGAAATCACAATGTATGATTTTTTAACTATTTATTTGTATGATACAGCTGCAAATAAGTATTTGAACACCTGTCTATCAGCTAGAATTCTGACCCTCAAAGACCTGTTAGTCTGCCTTTAAAATGTCCACCTCCACCCCATACAATCAGTAAGAATCCAACTACTAACATGGCCAAGACCAAAGAGCTGTCCAAAGACACTAGAGACAAAATTGTACACCTCCACAAGGCTGGAAAGGGCTACGGGGAAATTGCCAAGCAGCTTGGTGAAAAAAGGTCCACTGTTGGAGCAATCATTAGAAAATGAAAGAAGCTAAACATGACTGTCAATCTCCCTCGGACTGGGGCTCCATGCAAGATCTCACCTCGTGGGGTCTCAATGATCCTAAGAAAGGTGAGAAATCAGCCCAGAACAACACGGGAGGAGCTGGTCAATGACCTGAAAAGAGCTGGGACCACCGTTTCCAAGGTTACTGTTGGTAATACACTAAGACGTCATGGTTTGAAATCATGCATGGCACGGAAGGTTCCCCTGCTTAAACCAGCACATGTCCAGGCCCATCTTAAGTTTGCCAATGACCATTTGGATGATCCAGAGGAGTCATGGGAGAAAGTCATGTAGTCAGATGAGACCAAAATAGAACTTTTTGGTCATAATTCCACTAAACGTTTTTGGAGGAAGAAGAATGATGAGTACCATCCCAAGAACACCATCCCTACTGTGAAGCATGGGGGTGGTATCATCATGCTTTGGGGGTGTTTTTCTGCACATGGGACAGGGCGACTGCACTGTATTAAGGAGAGGATGTCCGGGGCCATGTATTGCGAGATTTTGGGGAACAAAAACTTCCCTCAGTTAGAGCATTGAAGATGGGTCGAGGCTGGCTCTTCCAAAATGACAATGACCCGAAGCACACAGCCAGGATAACCAAGGAGTGGCTCTGTAAGAAGCATATCAAGGTTCTGGCGTGGCCTAGCCAGTCTCCAGACCTAAACCCAATAGAGAATCTTTGGAGGGAGCTCAAACTCCGTGTTTCTCAGCGACAGGCCAGAAACCTGACTGATCTAGAGAAGATCTGTGTGGAGGAGTGGGCCAAAATCCCTCCTGCAGTGTGTGCAAACCTGGTGAAAAACTACAGGAAACGTTTGACCTCTGTAATTGCAAACAAAGGCTACTGTACCAAATATTAACATTGATTTTCTCAGGTGTTCAAATACTTATTTGCAGCTGTATCATACAAATAAATAGTTAAAAAATCATACATTGTGATTTCTGGATTTTTTTTTTTAGATTATGTCTCTCACAGTGGACATGCACCTACGATGACAATTTCAGACCCCTCCATGATTTCTAAGTGGGAGAACTTGCAAAATAGCAGGGTGTTCAAAAACTTATTTTCCTCACTGTATATCCTTCCATCCGATTTATTCTCACGTTCTTTATTCTCGCTCTTCCTTTCATGTTGAAATTTAATCTTGCACTTAATCTGGAGGAAATGAGTGCATGGAAACTTAACATCTTGTTAAGAGACAATGACAGTTTATGACTCGTATTAAAGGCACTTCAAATCAACCAGATCTTTCCAGACAGCATTTAGAGTGGTGGGTTGCAGGGGAAAATGTGGATTGGAAAAAAGATGTTTAATCCACTCAATATCACTCGTTTTGATGGTTAGTTTATGAGGGAAAAGGGTTGCGGTGTGAATGTGTGTGTGTGTGTGTTTGCACGCATGTGCTGTTGTGCTGGATGCTGTTATCGTTTGACAACTGAATCCTTTATGCTTTTTCTTTTGAAATTTCTATTGTCATATTTGTGTCTGCAATAAGATCTAGTGAAATAACTGATATTACCTGCTATGTATAAATCATATCTAGATGATAGTAGTTAGACTTATTATAGACCATAATAATGGATGGATAAATTCTGACAATATCTATGGACTAAAATAATCAATGAGGGAATATAGGACTTATTCTCAGGCACTCACACACATTTAATACACACCTTAACCTGTGCTTTGTAATGTAATACTTAGTGAACCACAAGCTCCCTCTGCTGGTATTGAAAAGGTACTGCTCTGAATAGACAGCTGTGTATTGCATAACAACAGTTTAGAAATTACTTACATTTTCTGTCGATTTTGTTTTACTCAGCAAAAATAGAATTAAATGATTAATTATTATAATTATATACAATTTCAGTTTTATGTTATTTCATTTAATATTTTTGTAATATACACTATATTGCCAAAAGTATTGGGACACCCCTCCAAAAAATTTAATTCAGGTGTTCCAATCATTTCCATAGCCATAGAAGTATAAAATCAAGCACCTAGGCATGCAGACTGCTTCTACAAATATTTGTGAAAGAAGGGTCACTCTCAGGAGCTCAGTGAATTCAAGCGTTGCCACCTGTGCAATGAGTCCGTTCGTGAAATTTCCTCACTACTAAATATCCCACGTCAACTGTTATTAGCGTTACAACAAAGTGGAAGCAATTTGGAACAACAACAACTCAGCCACGAAGTGGTAGGCCACATAAAATCACAGAGTGGGGTCAGCACACGCTGAGGCGCACAGTGGGCAAAAGTCTCCAACTTTAGCTACAGACCTCCAAACTTCGTGTGGACTTCAGATTAGCTCAAGAACAGTTGGCCACACTTTATATTAGGTGGCCTTAAGTACTAAGTATTTACATAAAAAAATTTAAGTTAAATTTAAGGCCTAAAAATGTAAGGCCTTAAGTACATTGTACTTAAAAAATTAAGTACAATGTACTTACTGTGTTCAAACTGTTTTGCAAAACACCTTTGCTGATATTGAGGTGGGATACGGGTAGAGTTATGGACAGGTGTGGTGGTATGGGTAAGTTTAAGGGTAGGGTTTGGTGTAAGGGACGTGTCAACTGTGTAATTACAAATGTAACTACAGAAATTAATTACAGATGTAATTACATGCAGGTATTTTTTTAAATGTAAGTACAATGTAAAAACATGTATGTACACAATAAGTGCATTGTATCAAATGGATTAATTAAAATGTTAGTACATAGTAGTTAAGGCCACCTAATATAAATTGAGTCCGAATAGTGCGTAGAGAGCTTCATGGAATGGGTTTTCAAGCCTTACATCACCAAGTGCAATGCAAAGCGTCTGATGCAGTGGTGTAAAACACATCGCCATTGGACTCTAGGGCAGTGGAGATGTGTGCTCTGGAGTGATGAATGACGCTTCTCTGTCTGGCAATCCGATGGATGAGTCTGGGTTTGGCGGTTACCAAGAGAACGGTACTTGCCTGACTGCATTGTGCCATGTGTAAAGTTTGGTGGAGGGAGGATTATGGTGTGGGGTTGTTTTTCAGGGGTTGGGCTTGGCCCCTTAGTTCCAGTGAAAGGAACTCTTAATGCTTCAGTGTACCAAGACATTTTGGACAATTTCATGCTCCCAACTTTGTGGGAACAGTTTGGGGACGGGCCCTTCCTGTTCCAACATGACTGCGCACCAGTGCAGTTAGCAAGGTCCATAAAGACATGGATGAGCCAGTTTGGTGTGGAGGAACTTTTCTGGCCTTCACAGAGTAGAACACCTTTGGGATGAATTTGAGCGGAGACTGCGAGCCAGGCCTTCTCGTCCAACACCAGTGCCTGACCTCACAACTGCCCTTCTAGAAGAATGGTCAAAAATTCCCATAAACACACTCCTAAACCTTGTGGAAAGCCTTCCCAGAAGAGTTGAAGCTGTTATAGCTGCAAAGGGTGGGCCAACTCCATATTAAACCCGACAGATTAAGAATGGGATGTCATTAAAGTTCATGTGCACATAAAGGCAGGCGTCCCAAAACTTTTGACAATTTAGTGTATCTAAATAATTGTATTTGATCTTTTTATTTGTATAATTATACAAAGCTGCAGCTTTTTAGTTTGTGTTTTTAATTTCCTTATGCATTGTATAAAGTGTTCATTGGTTTAAAAAAAAAAAGGAAAACTCTTTAATATTTTAAGGCTGACCAAATGTAGAATTCTTTATCAAGTAGGATGTTGAGGCACGTTAAAAATAGGCTACCTTTAAGCAATTCTCAAAAATGCTGTGTAATCATGCATATAGTCATACATATAGGTTTGTGCACAGGCACACACACACTCAGACAGGTACTATATAATTAAGTTGTCGTGCACATGCCGAACATGTTCTTATGCCCTTGATTTATAGTTACGTCAGCCCTCTTATTATTTAATTTATCATTTATCGTTCCTGTATGTACAAGCTTGGCTTGTTTGAAACACACTCGGATGCATTCTCTCTCTCTTTCCGCTTGCTCTCCTCTGTTCTTCTCTGTAATTAATTGGCGATTTCTTCACAGATGACTGTGTGCCAGATAAAAGCAGAATACTTTCCGTAAAAAAAGAGATGTGATAAATTGTAATCAAAGTAAATGTCAGGTAGTGTTGTGAAAAATCATGATGACAAATTGCTGAATGTGTGTGTGTGTGTGTGTGTGTGTGTTTGTCTTGTTTGTAACTGTAAGATGTAACTGTATGTGGCATGTTTATGATGGTGGTTTACTTTCTGTACTTTATTACCATCATATTTCATTTAAAAATGCATAAAACCATATAATCAGTCATTTGTGCACCCACAAATATGGGTGGTTATGGAGGTGAAGATTTTACACTTGCTTCAAAGGCAGAAATGATGAAATTCACGTGCACACTTTTTAGAGTAACCACATAATTTTAGGCGCCTTTGAAGCAAGTGTAAAATTTTCACCTTTTTCCCGGTCTTTTTTTCCATTACGCCTCCTTTTCCAAGCCTACACACACACACTGCGCCCCCCTTTTGCTGCTGGCTAAGAAGTGCAAAAGGGAGGCTAAGTGTTTCCATTCCTCCTTGAGCTTATTGATATTTATAATCTTTGAAATTGATATGAAACAAAGTATTAGGACTTTAGATCCATAAAACATAGTTTAATGTTTTGATAGTAAGTAATGTTTCTGTCTTTTTTCTCCCTCTCTTTCCATCTCTGTTTTGACTGGGTGTTCCTTAAACTTTTATATTGTCTCTGTGTTTATGTAGTTTGTATTGTTATGGCCAAAATGAACTAGTCTGTGTTTATACGTTTTACTGTAACTGTTTTTAAAGGCCTTCATTGGTCTGGTCACAGAAGTTTTAGTTCTGACTTTAATGTTTGCTGTGTGTGTATGTATGTGTGTGTTAGGTTGGCTGGAGCAGTGCAAGAGACTACTACACGTTCCTCTGGTCTCCTTTGCCTGAAAACTACACTGAGGGATCTACTGTTCACCGAACCATCATCTTTCTGGGTATGCACTCACACACATGCCTAAAGTCAACATGTAATGCCTAATACAACCATTTTTCTTCCATAATTTTATGTATTTCCGAGTGAAACAGGAGAGATGTGTAGAGTGGGACATTATTTTATTTGTCGGGAATTGATTGGATGGGACCGTGAAAATGGGTGCTATTTATTTGTAATTACATTGTGACGTTTTTTTTTTTGTTGCTTTTTGCACAGACCATGTTGATTATTATTATTAAGTAAACCATCTTGTCATAAAGAAACTTTGAGTCCAAAATGAGTCTTTGCTGTTTTTGTTTTGTTTGCGCATTTTGTTTTTGCTATGATTTTGCTTGTTTTGTTTGCAAGCAGCTTTTCTGTTGTACGTTAGTAGGCCGATGTGTTAACTTATTTCCAAGTGAAGAAAGAGAAATTCTAGAGTGGGACATCATTTTATTTGTCCGGAATTGATTGGATAGTCAGAACTTGCTTTTGCACAATAAGACCAGGGTGAGATTGATTGTTACTAGTAGTAGTAGTAGTTAATTAGTAGTGGTATTTAAGCAAATGGAGTTTATAGTTTTTGATGTCATCTTAAAAGTGGTGTATGTATTTTTTTTAACTGTACTAAAGCATAAAAAATACTAATCTGTTTGCAGAGATTTTAGGGATTATGCTGCTAGGTTCACATACTTGTTTCTCCGAAAAACAGTGCTACCAACAGTTATTCTACTTTGAAATGTACTTTCAATGTCGGAATGTCTGTTTTTGTTTTGGTCTGTGTGATCCCGCCCACTGCCAATTTACCCAATAGTATATCGACACCCCGGGTTACCAGTTGGCAGAAAACAGCATACTGTTGACATGGAAGCCAGCAAACAAACTGGGTCAGAGATCACTACCCTACCTAAAAAGCCTCGAGATCAATCTTAAAATCTCTTTGGCCAGTTGCATATTAAAACGATAGAAAATCAACTGATAAACTTGAGGCTCATCGCCTTCCATTGTCAATTGTTTGTTCCTGCTTGTTTCTTATCCTCAATCTGGCAACCCAGGTGAGCATTGAGTCTGAGGAGGAGGGGGCGGGAAAAACAACCCTCTTCAGTATTTTGAATTTGGACAGAAGTACCCATTTCAACCACTAACAGTCAATAGAGGGTATGCACGTGACATCACCGTCAGCCAGAGTGACTGCGGTTACGCTCACGAAGTGGCAAAAAGGCTGAGTGGTTGCATTGTTTTTTTTCTTTTTCGTTTTTAACGAAAAGAGCTATAGATTTGAAAAGAAATCTGAGGTATATTTTTACAGACTGCCGAAAGCTACAGAAAAGAGATCGCTGCAATTCACAGAAACAACTGGACTCCAGGCAACAAAACGTGGATTTGCTGTTATCATTTTGTGTCAATATGTTGAATTTTGGTTAAAAAACATACCCTATATATCTTGTATAGACAACTCATAAATTAAATATTTGGCATCTTATATTCTGCATAATTGGGTGTTTTTAAATAAACACAGACATTAACTATACACGTTTTAAGGCTGGAGGATATATATAACATTGAGATAAGTGATCACCCGGATTTAGACCTATCTATATTGTATTTATATAAAGAACTCACAGGCAAATTTGCTTAATATTTTCCCCCAGCGTCGAAATCAGGCACATATAAATGTCAGGAAACACTATTTCTGGCTGCATATCAATATCCATGGATCACTGGATCTTTGGTATGTTGTAAGGAACACTATATCGAGTCCAACCTTTAGTTTAAACCGATAATCGCTTTTGCCACTCAGTCCGACGGGAAAGTGACGGCGATGCATACCCTCTGTACTACATGCTGCACCTTTAAAGAGTTTTTGCAAAATTAATCTTTGATGTTTTGTTTTGTTAGGGCGTTTTGCTTTTTGTTTTGTTTTCAAATGGCTTTTCTGTTGTTAGTTAGAGACTGTATTCGATAAAGACAAAACCGGGTAATCAAATACTCTACATGCTGTTTCCTAGGTTATTATGTTCCCCGCAGTGATGGTGAGTTTTATCAGTTCTGCTACGTCACACATACGGGTGAAATCAGAGGTGCGAGCACGCCATTCCAGTTCCGCCCAGCCACGCCCACAGGGGAGGAGCTACTGACAGTGGAAGATGAGGGCAACTCTGACATACTGGTTGTGACAACAAAGACTGGACTACTTGAGGTATGCAAATCACACAGACATGAGTACAAACCTTTGCCCTGTTCCAATACATAGTGAGGTACTTGTTTGAATAAATAAAAATAAATGAATACATATTAAAAAATAAATTTGTGTAGTTCAGTACTGAAAAGGCATCAGCAATAGATCAGTGTAAATAAAATTGAAAACCCAATTTTTGTCTCCTGTGTTCTTATGCTTATTAGAGTAGATAAACTTAAATACAAAAATGTATAAACATTTTAGTCCAGTACTAAAAAGCATTGAATATTGAATAGTTCAAAGTAATTAACATGGATTAATTTAGCCAATATTTGTGTGTTCTGAGTTGTAATATGTTTATTACCATATCAAACTATTATCTTAGTAAAAAAGAAAGTTTTAAACATTATCCAAATCAGTTGTGAAGTGTGGAGCCCTAATTTTGTGCCGTGCAGAATTACTGCCTTTGAGTGTCCAAATCGGTCATCTATCTAGATAGATGCTGTCTTAGAAGGCGGCTGCCTTTGTAGATTGCAAGACAGCTCACTAGGTTTTGGAACAGATCTTGTGTCTGTTCTTTTTTGGCTTACAATCTGTGTGTTTGTGAGCAGCAGCGTGTAGAGGAAGTTCAACAAGAGTGCAAAGAGCTTCAGAAAGCACTACGCCTCCTCACACAGGAGAGAGATCAGCTACAGGAGAGGCAGAGACAACAGAACCAGGTACTAAACACACTCTCCCATATAAAGGTGACCAGCCAATGAAGCAGCAAAGATGGCTTACACACACAGTGTTTGAGCAGCATATAACACACCAGAGATCACAAGTTCAAGTTATCTCCACATCAAAGCGCTCTCCTGCGTGTGTATGTTCACATTTGTGCTTTAAGACTTTCTGTCTCCAAGTGTAAAACGACTTTATGTTTGACTGACGGTGAACTTACTCCCACAGAGCACTTTGTCTTATCAGATAATGGTTGTGTGTGTGTCTCTGTGTGCATTACTGACCTTCCCCATAAAGTCATGTGATTTATCCATATGTAATTCTGACTGTGCTGAGGATGATTTACAGAGAGTGAGAGAACTGGGAGTTTGAGAAACAGAGAGAGAGACTGAGAAAAGCTGACATGGGCAACTGTTATCATGGCGGTGCCATGTCGACCACAGAGGGTAGACGTGACGTCAAACGTGAGCACACAGCCAGGAGTAAATGTCCACCAAAACCACTCAACAGAAAGGAGGAGACCTGCCCATCCACTGGGACAACAGCAGCCAGTCACGCGATTTTCTCTCCTCTCTCTCTCTGCCTCTCTCTTGTCTTCGGTTTTTCATTCTTGTTATGAATATATTTAAAGGTGCTGTAAGTGATCCATTTTTTTAAATACCACACATAAAATGTCATTAGTACAACCTGATAGATATTGCTGAAAGGTGTCTTGAGAAATCACAACTGTCTGACAGCCTCATGCTCTGTGAAAAGAACAAAATTGTCTTAGGGGCCATTTTTCAAAAATTATATAATTATTTCACCTAAATATTTGATCATGCATTGCATTTTTATTTTTACAATGGGGCAATTGTTGCACAATAGCTTACACATAGCACACGCCTGATTTCGATCTCTAAATTGAATTCACAAAAAAGACAAGTAAACAACAGTCAGTAATAAAATAAGAACAAATAAAATATTTACAAGCAGTAGCATAAATAAATAAAATAGAATAAAGATATAAATAAAATAAACAGTGCTTTAAGTATCTAACAGTAGTTAGTGAGGTAAGAAATACTAAAGAAATTTAATGAGGAATCAAATGTAAAATAATACAGAATGGTCGTCCCTGAATAAATTAAATACAGATTAATCCTTACAATTAAGGTTATAAAAGTTAGTAATTCAACAGCGGTGAGTGTCATTAATGTTAATCAAACAACAAAAGACAAAGAAAAAATCAGAAACAGCAGCAGGGATATTAGGCTCCTGTCACTTTTTAAAGGGTTAGTTCACTATAAGGTTTTGTGAGAAAAAAAAAGTTTTCTTGCAAAACCTTATAGTATGCCTCCTGAACACTTTCCATATGTGGTCCGCGTCTCACTGTATCGTTGCGTGATACTTTTGTATAATTTTTGTAATGTTTTAGCCTGGTCTCTGTTCACTGCCATTATAGGAAGGAGCGCATGCAGGACAATATATTTTTTTTTCTGCTTAAGATAGAAGGACCTAGGGCATTAGAACAACAGCAGGGTGAGTAAAAGATGGCTTTATTTTCATTTCAGGGTGAACTATCCCTTTAAAGGAGCCCCCCCTAAAAACGGATCATTTCAGACAAAGGGTCAGGTTGAAGGTTGAAAATAATTGGTTAATTGATGAATATATTTGTTATTTTGTGCAAAAAAACTTTTTTAACGTTATATGTGAACCTCAAGGAACACATTAAAATATATATTTTTTAAAAATCCGTCACAACCTCTTTAAAATGTAAATAATTCCTGTGGTCAAGGGGAATTTCCAGTATTCAATGACGTGATCATTCAGAATTAAATCTAATATGCTGATTTGGTGTAGCAAGTAACATTTCTTATTAATATCATCATGTTGAATACGTGCTGCTTAAAGGTGCAGTGTGTAATTTTTGCGGCATCTAGTGGTGAGGTTGCAAATTGCAACCACCCACCGCTTACCCCTCCCTTTCGAAGCAAGTCAAGTCAACTTATATAGTGCTTTTTACAATGCAGATTGTTTCAAAGCAGCTTCACAGTGTTAAACAGGAAAATAATGCAACAGCATTTGATTCAGCCGTATAGCCGTTCCGGAGAAAATGGTGATGTCATCTAGCTCATTTCAATATATAAATATTCGAAAGATCGGAGTCATCACGCCGGAGACGGGTTTATTGAGGATGATGTGCCGATTAACCAATTATTAAATAGGAATATTCAAAAGATCGGAGTCCTCATGTCGGAGACGGGTTTATTGAAGATGCAGTGTCGATGAGGTAATTTCAGGGGGAGTTCGAAGCACATAGAGAAGCTATTGTGGCTGACCCAGGACAAAGTCGTCTGAAACAGCAGAGAGTAGCTAGTGCTCTGTAGAGCAGTTTGTCCGTTTAGGGCTACTGTAGAAACATGGCGGCACAAAATGCTGATTTCACTGTAAGGGTACCCGCTGTATATGTACTATGTAGATAGAAATGGCTAATTTTAAGGTAATAAAAGCATAAGGGTTCGTTATGTAAGGTCTTTATACACCACTGAAAACAGTTATGTATATTATATTGCATTTCTGTCAATAGATCCTTATAAATATTACACACTGCACCTAAAAGCTTACTCTTTATTTTTATCAATTTAATGAATCCTTGCTAAATTAAAAGTATTCATTTCTTTAAAAAAATAACATTTGAACAGTTGTGTATCGTTGTACTAAATGATTACCATATGCATGTACTATTTAAATACAATTTTAAGTGCACCAATTTAAATAATCTTTAAATGGTATCTAAATAATTTATCCAGTTTATCTATCTCTTATATCCCTTTATAAAAGTTTATTCATTTATTTACCTATTTTTAACAGATCTTTTCCCTTTTCTTGCCATTAAAATAGCTCTATAGTTGGCATAAAACAAGTAAATAAATAAAATCATGTAAGTAGTAAGTACCATCAATACCAAAGAATATTGCAGGTAGTCCCTTGTATTATTTATTGCATATGTTTGGCTAATTTCATCCAGTTACTACTTTGTACCATGTTTAAATCCTTTCCATAAAATTGGATTTTCCCTCAACATCAGCAAAGAATATGCAAAAAAAAAAAAGTCATTCCATTTGGTTCTGATGTGGTGTTGATGTTTGGGTGCACAACAAGCACATTAAACTCTAAAAAGAGCCCAGAAAACAGCAGGATATGATTTGATTGATTTGTTGGTCTTTCAGCGCCCCCTAGTGTTTCTTCTGGAGACCCTTTTGAAGTGTGCAAGTGTGAATTATGAGTGTCACAAAGGACAAAGAACACCACAAATAAAACATTAACACTTTTATAATTCTCTCTCACACCCCAGTCACACAAACCCTTTCATATACCATAAGTGTGCGTGTGTCTGTAAAACTGTCAGAACTTACATATGAAAATAGACTTCCTCTTTATCGTGAGAACATAAGTATATATTTTGTGGCTGCTAATTTTACGACCGCACATTTTATTTGCCTGTGCTGCAATTCCGAAACATCATCGGCCGTAAAACACCACGAGTCACCAGATTAGCCGGAGGACAAGGCGTGTATGCGTGCTTTCAGAACCAGATGTTACTGTGATTTACTGATGACGACTGTTAAATATGAGCCACCGCAACAAAAGTGAAATCGAAGCCCCCTTCTTTCCTTCTGACATCATACTATTGTAAAACTTAGTCATTTAGTTCGTTTTTTGGGGGTTGGCTGAATCAGGCTAATACCTGTATTTCCTCCTTTTCCAATTAAGTCTCTTGTTAACTGCCACATTATTAAAAGTGTCTATGAATTCTCTGTTATTCTCCAAAGATTACTACTCTATAAAAACCTAAAAGCTGTTTGGTAGAAGGAAATGTTTTTTGCTGTTGGGTAAAATTCTTGGAGTATTTTGATTGGCTGGGAGGTATGATTGATAGCATTTGCTGTCCAATTGCAGGAGCTGCAGAAAGGCCCGCGTGAGGAGAAGGAGGAGGCTCAAGCCAGAGTGAGACAGCTTGAGCAGGACCTGCAAGAAATCACACAAAAAGCTGTTCTTAAAGAGACTGAACTGGACTGGTAAGGCCCATACACACGTTACCTGACTTGAATATAATTATAATATTTACAGTGGGCTCCAAAAGTCTGAAACAACTAGTTAAAATGCTTTTATTGTGTTTATTTTGTTTTTCATTTTCATTTAATTAATTAATTATTTTTTATCTCTGAGTTGTCAGATATTTAAAAAAAACATTTGAATAAAAAATGTAATTTAATTTAAATTGTAGCATTTGAAACAAGCATTTTCTGTAAAGCTGCTTTTAAACAATATGTATTGTGAGAAGTGCTATACAAATAAACTTGAATAAAATTTTTAATTATTCTATTATCAGCATAGCAATTTGAGATGATGATTTGAAGAAGTAACATGAATTTTACAAGGTTAGCATCTGGTTTGTCATCCTGATGATCATCTTCTCCAGAATGATTTGAGATGATCATCCAATGATCAACTTGTGTTTCTGTGGAGGCAAAAACATCTTATTATTTGATTTGTGACATACAAAGAATTACTTTAACATTATTATATAATGTTTCCGGCTATTGTCAGGATTTAATACGATTTTAAATCCCAGACTTTTATTCTCTATGTACTGTAATTGGAAAGGGGAGGATTTATATGCTGTATTTTGTATTTTTTTTGTGTCTTCCAGTTTAAGAGACAGGCTGCAGAAGGTGATTTCTGAGAGGGAGGTTCTACAAGCTCAACTGAAGAATGAGAGAGATGAGAGGGAGCTTTACAAAGTGAGTGTGTGTAGTATCTACAGGTTATAAAGTGTAATTAATCAATCGTGTGACATGCATTCATTCACGTTGTGTGTTGCAGTCTCATGTGCGCAGCGCCGAGCTGGAAAACACTAAACTCAGTGCAGAGCTGCAGATGCTGAAGGCGGTGGAGCTGAACAGAGAGGTCACCATCGCACAGTACCAGGAGGAACTGCACAGACTACGTACAGAGAGAGACACACACCCCACTGATGTCGTAAGAGACGTCCGTTTAAGGAATATGCAAATACAATAAATAAATATATATTCATATACACTACCAGTCAAAATTTTTGAATAATTAACATTTTTAATGTTGTTGAAAGAAATCAAAAATACAGTCAAAACAGTAATATTGTTTAAATATTATTATAATTTAAAATAACAGTTGTCTACTGTAATGTATAAAAACATTTTATTTATTCCTGTCATGGAAAAGCTTAATTTTCAGTGGTCATTACCAGTCTTCAGTGTCACTGAAATAATTTTAATATGTTGATTTGCTGCTCAAGAAACATTTCTTATTATTATCAATGTTGAAAACAGTTTACCATGATAGACCACCATTTAAAAGTTTGGGGTAAGTAAGAAGAAAAAAAGCAACTAGTCCTTTTTTTCAGGAAGGATGCATTAAATTGATTAAAGTGAGAGTAAAGACATTTATAATGTTATAAAAATGTCTATTTCAAATAAATGTGTGTTCTTTGAACTTTCCATTCATCAGAAAAAATGTATCATGATTTCCACAAAAATACTACATTGCAAAAACTGTAGCAACATTGATAATTAGAAACATTTGTAATAATTAAGTACCAGTAATAATTGAGCACCATCAGCATATTAGAATAATTTGTGAAGGATCATGTGACACTGAAGACTGGAGTAATGGTGCTGAAAATTCAGCTTTGCCACCACAGGAATTTTTCATTAATATTACTATTTTACTGTATTTTGAATCAAATAAATGCAGCTTTGATGAGCATTAGTAAAAATCGTACTTATTCCAATTAGTTATCTTAATTATTCCACTACTACTTTTAACTGGTAGTGTACACCCTCTTCCTAATGCAATTGTGTGCATCTCCAGGGTCTCAAAGAGCAGTTGCGTAAAGCTGAGGAGCAGCTCCAGGCCACACGGCAGCAGGCGGCCATGTTGGGTTCTGAGTTGCGTGACGCCTCCGGCGGACGAGATCGCACCATGGCTGAGCTGTACCGTGCCCGTCAGGAGGCTGAAGACCTACAAGTACGTCTAGCTGAAGCCCAGGAAGAATGCAGACACGCTCAGAATCAGCTGGACAGGATGAGAAGCCAGGCATCACAGGAAGTGGTAACCACAACTAACTTTCCCTTATGTTTATTTGACTGTGAAGATCTAGTAATAACAATATGAAGAACTCATGGTTTGTTTAGACACAATGTGAACTGAGAGATAACTCTCTTTTTCTCTCTTATGTCTCTTATGCTTTATTTTAATTTCAGGGCAGGGCTGGAGTGGGTGTGGGGTCAGAGCTGGAGGCCGAGTTACAAAAGGAGGTTGAGGAACTAAAGCTGCGTCTGAATATGGCTGCAGAGCATTACAAAGAGAAATATAGAGAGTGCCAACGTTTGCGAAGACAAGTCACCAAACTAACTCAGCAACAGGAGACGCAGCCGGGGGTGAGCTACAGCAATTATGGCTTCACCCAGTTGTAAAGTTCACGAAAACGCAACAGTGAAGTGAAGTGAAGTGAAGTGAAGTGAAGTGAAGTGAAGTGAAGTGAAGTGAAGTGAAGTGAAGTGAAAACGCCAACGCAGCAGGTTTTTTTTTTCAGTTGAGACTCTTTGCTTGCTATGGTACAGAATATCCGCGGAAGTGTTAATAGTATTTCATTTCACAGAAAGTTTGTTTCTGTATTGTTTCTATATAAATATGCAGATACAATGTGAAGTATTTGCTCTGGCTCTTGTTTTAAATAATTTTGTTCCGTTATTATGCTCGTTGTCATCTGTTGACGTTGTACAAGCAGAATGTGGCGGTTGGTTGGTGTTGTATTTGTCCCGCCCCTCCTCCACTGTGATTGGAGGCTGGGTAAAAAGGGACCGTGAAGAGCGCTGCATTTTACTCCAAGTTGAACATTCTTCAACTCTCTGCGACCGATAAAAAACGTCCAGTGCTTGATCAAAATAGACGCTCAGCACCTCGTTACGCTCATGCCGTTCTATAAACAGACGGCGCTCCCATTGAAAACAATTGGAAAATACTCCAGCCGTGTGAAAAAACACTTTGGTGGACACACGGCCTTAGGGCCAGATTTACTAACAGCTTGCACCAGTGCAAACCCTCTATTGGCATAAAAAAACTACTGTCAGGATTTACTAAAGACACACAGTGAAATATTAGAGCTGTAAAGGTGTGGACACAGTTATTTTTGCGGCTGACCTTATTGCATATGCATTTGTAGGAGTTTCCCTTTCAGACTAGGGATGCTCATATTAACCGTTTAACCGTTAACCGATAGTATGAATTTTGACCGATTAATACTATCAGTTAAACGGTTTAAAAGGTTTTTTGTTTTTTTGCTGCATGGTCACCACATTTTTATAAGAAACAATATCGAGTCTATTAAACACGAAAGAACAACAAATAAATCGGTGAGAACACTCGTTTTAACAGCCTACATACACCGGGACTGCATATGCATGCATATCACAATTTTCCCAATGTTGATTCTTCTTGCAAACGTAATGCAATCATATACAATAAACGAGCTTGCACAGTGACAGGAAATAAAAATTAATGCAAAAAACCTGCCTACCTTACCAGAGCATGTCAGCAAAGCAGAGCTTCACTCATGAACTGCTCACCGGTAAAATGACGTGCGGTCGAATCCCGCTCCGACATGACATTTCTATGTACTGTAGCCTACTATGCTTGTAGCCATTAAAACACGTAATTAGTTTCAGTTTAAATATTATAATGTTATTTTTTAATTTCATTTACGTTGAAAAGTGAACAGGACACATAAGATGCATGATGTCAGAAGACGGGGGTCTTCAATAAGTTCAATAACACGTCCAGGGGCGGCGCTAGCAATTTTGGGCCCTATGAAAGAATATGATGTTGGGCCCACACCAACCTAGCTATCCAAAATTTTTGTCTGCAATTTAATAATACTGACCAATTAAGCTCCGCTCGCTCAACCCAGAATGCCCCAATTGGCTGATGAAACATTGATTAAAATTAAGATACAATTTATACAAAACAAGACTTAATGAAGTGGTCAATGAATCATGTCTGATCAACTCCATTCATCTTATGATGTGTCCTATCTCATGCTGTTCACTTTTCATAATCGACATAGATTGACAGATTGACAACATAGACATAAAAAACAACATTATAATATTTAAACATAAATATAAAAATAAATACCTTAATGGCTGCAACAATTATAGCACAGAGAATTTTCATGTCGGAGTGGGATTTGAGTGAACGTAGTTTTACCGGTGAGCGTGAGCGGTTCATGAGGGGAGCGTTTTGCTGGATTTTGCTGGAAATGCCATAATTTTTTTATATTTGTAACTCTTTGGTAGATGATACATTTATAATACATTATAACTAGTGCTGTTACTACTAATAAAACCGATCTCTGGGGGCCCCAAAAGTGTGTGGGTCCTTAGAATCGTCCTAACTTTCCCCCCCTTAGCGGCGCCCCTGAACACGTCAATAGGCTTTCAACAAAACAAAACTTTTCTTTAAAGTGAATTTCGTTTTGTACAAATTGTATCTTAATTTTAATCTATGTTTAATCAACCAAATTGCCTGGATTTAATAAATAATAAGCAAATAGTATAGCCTATAACAGACAATGACATGGAGGCGGCGACGCAGCGTGAACAACGGCTTAAATGAACAACTAGAAAAGAAAAAAAACTTTAGTCAGGGGCAGCCCTAACTATTTATTTCAGATAGACCTATATTTGATCCAGCAAGTCACAAATTGAGTTCTGGGTTGAGCGTGCGGTGCTGAGCGGAATGAGCTTCAGAAATGAACGGAATTGTTTTAAAAACATAATTTAACAAATAAATAATACTTTTTAATGGGCCACTTAAAACGTTTATTACAAATAAATTATTACGTTTGAAAAATGAATAAAATGAACAAAAATTTGCATTGCATTTGCAATCCTTTGCAGCACCCCCAGCATCCCCACTTCCCGCGCCCCTGCACCACTTAGACATGCTACTTTAAAAAAAATTTAAAACCAGTCAAGGTGTGGATTGAGGTAGGCCTGCTATTTTTATATGATGAAAAAAACTTAGTTTGACGGGAAAAAAACTATTCCGGTTCTTCAAAGCTTCAAACGGATTCAGTGTTTTCGTTTTGTTAAAATTTTCATTTTCGTTAAAATTATTTAAGTGAAAAATATTTAGTGTAGGCCTATTTATTTTATGCTTTTTTAAAATATTTGATTCAGTTTTTCTCTGTTGTCAGAAACGCTGCAGGTGCGTGAACATTTGATAATGTGAATCCAGGTTCTGATGTTGTTGTTGATCTGTTCTGTATTCTGCGGTTTGCACAGTAAAATAAACCCGTGGAAAAAAGTGTCTTTTTAACGGGTCACAGACACTCTTCAATTGTATATTTATTTAATGGCAATTCAATATTATAATCTTATCAGTTAACGGTTAATAATCGGATAATGAGCGGCGGTTGTCGGTCGGGAAAATTAACCGTTTTGAGCATCCCTATTTCAGACGCAAATGAATGGGAGGAGAGTATTTAAATGAATCGTGCAAGGTGATTTACTAAGGTTTAAGCTAGTAAATTTACTGGTATTTGCGCCAATTTTTACCACCCCCAAAAAAAGCATGTCTTAAACCATACACTAATTTGCGCTGCTCTTGGTAGATTGTGTTGGTCATTATGGAAATGATCCAGTTGCGTCTGTGTTCTTTAATTTGCACGTCATAGGTGGATCATGCGCAGATCTTTCCACTCCCATCTACGTTTTTTTTTTAATTACGCTCTCACGCTCATTTGCCCTGTTTAGTAAATCTGACCCTTATTGTTCAAGTAACATGATAAACTATATTACACTTTGTGTTTATGTATGTTAGCTGACCTTGTTTTGACCTTGTAGAGCTTGACATCAAGTTCTGAGAGAAATCAAAAAAATATTATTATTATTACATGTGTTTTAGGACTCTAACAGGAATGATGCGTCTACAGAGACCACACAGGAGTTACACACCCCAGATGCAGAGACGCCTCCCACAGGTATTGACATGCACAGAAATTAATCTCATCAAACACATCATCAAACTAGTTCCAATATATAACCAAACATTTGTAGAAGTTAATTTACAAAGAATTCAAAGTCACTAATAAAAGCTTTGGGGTCAGTTTTTTTTTTTATCATTTCATTCAGCAAGAGCGCATTATGCTGATCAAAAATTACAGTAAAGGCATGTAACAAAAGATTTATTTTTCAAATAAATGCTGTTCTTTTATATTCCTACTTTATATTCATCAAGGAATCCTGGAAAAAAAATCACAGTTTCAACAAAAATATTAAACAGCACAACTCTTACAACATTGATAATAATAAGAAATGTTTCTTGAGCAGGAAATCAGAATATTAGAATGGTTCCTGAAGGATCATGTGACACTGCAGACTGGAGTAATGATGCTGAACATTCAGCTTTGCCAACACAGGAATAAATTACATTTTAAAATATATTCAAATAGAAAAGTCATTTTAAATTGTAATAATATTTTACAACACTACCTTTTAAGTATATGTCATTTTTCCAGTAGTTCATAGTAGTGTCACTTGAAGCATATTGAGATTTTTAAGGTGAGCATTTTTTGTAATTGGTCTAAAAAATGTTTTAAGTATATTTCTTATATAGGCCAATATATCTGTTATTGGCTTCAAAATATAAATCATTGTTTGTTATTGGCTTTAATCCAAATTTCCATAGAGGTACATCTAGACATCGAATTTTTAATGTGATTGTTTCATGTTGCGTAGTTTCATGCTCAATGTTTTATATGCTTTGTAATATTTTGTCCAACTTTTCATGCATTATAAATTAACATCTTAAATTTGAAAGATCCTGCTGAGATCAAACCTGCAGTGCAAAGAGTTGCTGAGAGACAGAGGGATGATGAAGGTAGACCTGGACAGGAGGAGAAGGAAGAGGAAGAGGAGGAGGAGGAGGAAGATGACGATGAAGAGGAGGAGGAGGAGGAGGAGGAGTGCAGCGTGTCAGTAGAATCTGAGCTTGCCTGCATGGAGGAGAAATGGAGAGACCAGTGCACCGTCAATGAAAACTTGAAGCTCCTGCTAGCCAATGAGGAGAAGCGGTTTAAAGTATGTAAACACACACACGCACACACACACAGAGGCATATACATGATTCAGGTTTCTTTAATCCCACAGAGAAGAGCCAGCCACGGATACATACATTATTTTGCATTAGATGTCCGTGCACACAAGCGTGCAAACACAGTTGAACTTCCACGGGTTGATTTTTAGGTCTGTTTCACTGAGTGGAGGTATCACATTTCCGTCAGTCATGTGTGTGTGCAACGGAACTCATAAAGGACAGAGCTGGCCAAGTGGAAAGGAGGTCGTAAAGGACTCTTCTTGTCTGAGTATTTAGATAAAAGCTGGAGACACCATCAAAAGGAAAGTCTTTTATTTACAGCGTGTTTAAACGCATGCACACGTTCTCACCAGATTCTTTATGACTGTTTACTGCAGAGCAGAGTAAGATCTTAGTAAAAACCATTTCAACTAAACTTCAAACCTAAACAGGCATTTACAAGATGGTAACTCGGAAAGAGAGAAAGAGAACAAGATCAGCAGACAGTAAGCTAGTGTTTGCTTTCTTTCTCTGTTAGATGAAAGATCTCTAGTTCCAAAGACGTAGTGAGGAGGTTGCAGTCAGCCCATTTATCAATTTGTCTCAGTTATACATACTCTCAGCTCAAACTTGAGGTCGCAGTTAACAAACTTTAACCTACAGTCTTCTATAGGGCAGGGAAAAAATTAAAGGGATAGTTCACCAAAAAATTATAAAGGATTAGTTCACTTTAAAATTAAAATTACCCCATGATTTACTCACCCTCAAGCCATCCTAGGTGTATATGACTTTCTTCTTTCTGATGAACACAATCAGAGTTATATTAAAAAATATCCTGATGCTTCCAAGCTCTATAATGGCAGTGACGGGGTCCATTGAGTTTGAAGCTCAAAAAAGTGCATCCATCCATTATAAACGTACTCCACACAACTCCGGGGGTTTAATAAAGGCCTTCTGAAGTGAATCGATTGAGTTTTGTACAAATAATATCCATATTTAAATCTTTATAAAGTAAAATATCTAGCTTCTGCCGGACTGCCTTCTGTATTTAACTTATGAAGAAAGCGTAACTGGTGCGACGTAGCCTATGACGTCAGACGTAGCGTAAGTGTTTTGAACTGCAAGAGGCGTTACACTTTCTTCGTAAGTTGAATTCGGAACACAGTCTAAAGTTTCAAATATGGATATTTTTCTTACAAAACTCAATCGATTCACTTCAGAAGGCCTTTATTAACCCTCCGGAGCCGTGTGGATTACTTTTATGATGGATGTGCTTTTTTGAGCTTCAAAGTCAATGGACCCCATCACTGCCATTATAAAGCTTGGAAGCATCAAGATATTTATTAATATAGCTCCAATTGAGTTGGTCAGAAAGAAGAAAGTCATATACACCTAGGATGGCTTGAGGGTGAGTAAATCATCAGGTAATTTTCATTTTAAAGTGAACTAACCCAGTGCAATCAAATTTGTTTCACTGTAAAACGCAAAAAGTTATGTTATATATATATATATATATATATATATATATATATATATATATATATATATATATATATATATATATATATATATATATATATATATATATATATATATATATATATATATAATATATATATATATATATATATAGTCTAATATACACTGCTGTTCAGACATTTGGGTTCAGTACATTTTAAAGAAATTAATGCTTTTATTCCGCGAGGATACATTAAATTGATCAGAAGTGACAGTAGAAACATTTATAATGTTACAAAAAATATATTTCAAATGAATACTATTCAATTTAACTTTTATCCAAAAATCCTGCAAAAAAAGGATTTTACACATATTAAGGAGCACAATTGTTTTCAACATTGATAATGATTACAAATGTTTTTAAGAGGCATATTAGAATCATTTCTGAAGGATCATATGCCACTGAAGACTGGAATAAATTATATTTTAAAATATATTAAAAGAGAAAAAGGTTATTTTAAATTGTAATAATTATAATTCACAATTTAACACCTTCCCATGTATTTTTTTAATCAAATATATGCTGCTTTGGTGGGCATAAGAGATTTCGGTAACACTTTACAATAAGGTTTCTTTAGGTAACATTACTTAACCACATTAGTTAACATTAACTAATCTTGAACTGCGCTTCTACAGCATTTATTAATCTTTGTTAATTTCAACATTTACTAATCCTTTATTAAAATTTTGTTAACATTAGTTTATACACTGTGAACTAACATGAACAAACCATGAACAGCTGTATTTTTATTAACTAATGTTAACAAAGATTAACTAATGCTGAACAGAGGTGTTGTTCATGGTTAGACAATGTTAACTAATGTTAACTAATACAACCTCATTGTAAAGTGTTACCAAAATATATTTACCATGCCCAATTTTTTTATTACTTTTTGAGTGTGACCTCTATAAAATTTGAACCAGACATTTCAAAAGACATGGAAAATGAATCTAAATTTTTCGGTCAGAAAATGTCGGAGCCCTGAGGAACACATCAAAATTTCAAGTCCAGAATCTGACATACACAAAATATCAGGGTTAAACTTCTATAACGACTTTTCTGGAAAAAGTTCTGGAATTGAAAGGTGTGTTGGTTAAGTTCTGCATCACTATCAGCAGCAAACTGCATCACTATTCACTAGTAAAAAATTATATCTGGTGTCAGAATAACTTTTGGTTTGACTGTATATGTCCAGATGCCACACAAAATAAATCATATGAATTCCGTCATAGACTCAGGTGGCAGAGAAGGACAGAGAGGTGTCCGCTCTCAGGGAGAGTCTTGTGGTGGTGACCAGGGAGAAGGAGAGACTGGAAAAGGTAAGCATTTATAGTATAAACATGTTCTTATAAACAGTTTGTTGCTATATACATAATTCTTGTATTCTTTATTTGCTTTTCAAAAGTCTTGAAAGCTGTAATATCTTCTAAAGCTAGTATTATTAGCTTGATCTGCTAAATGTTAACAAGAATGTTTAAATATGAAAAACCTTAATTTGATTCTTAGCCGGTAAGATGCTGAAATCAGGCTGTGTGAATGTTTGAGCCCCAAGAGTCACGGCTAAATGCCAAATTCGGCTCCCTGATTACCCATCAGCACTTGTGTTAAATGTTAAATGTGCGAATAATTCCTCTAATCATGGCTTACGGATATGGGGTCAAAGGAGAGGGGAAGAAAGAAATAACAAGAAAAAGAGTAAAAAAGGAAGGAGAGTTATACTCTGTCAGTAGTAGACTGGTCATATTTAATCTGTTTTACATTAGTACTCAAGGTTTCAGTTTCTTTGGTTGGAGTTTATTGGCCAAAGGCAGTTTTATTCAGGTTCTTGTAGTCTTTAAATAGCCTGTGCCTCATTTGTAACATTCATTATGAGATTACTGCAGTTTTGTTTTTTAAACATCAATGCACATTTGAGCAAGCCTTTTGCAATTTCATTACTGATATTCTTAGTGTTCATAAGTGGTTACAAATTTGTATTAGCTAGTTTTACTGATATAAGCATATAAGTGTTTCCTGTCAGGTATGTTGAGAGCTCACTTTGTGATCATATGAGATTCATTCTACAAATCATTTTATGGACTCTTTGTTTCTCTTACAGGAATTGCGGCAGTGTATGAACAGAGGGGAGACAGCAGGGAGTCAGAATTCAAAGGTCAGAGAGCCAGTGATGCTGCGTTACCCACTGCCATATCCACAAGACCCGCCTCCGCTTCCACTGGTACCCCAACAGCCCGCTGAACTGCAATATGGAAACCCCTATTCAGAGCAAGAGACACGGGGTGGGTGCACCCTTTCTCTTCAATTTATTTATTTTTTTTATTTCAAATAAAGTAATTAATTAAATGCCCTGAAAATAAGGTTACATTTGTTTACATAAGTTAAAGGTGAACTGTGTAAATTTTAGCGGCATCTAGCAGTGAGGTTGCGAATTGCGCACTCCCTTTCGAAGATCATAGAAAAGCTACGGTGGCTGACACAAGACAAAGATATCGTTGTCTGAGACAGCAGAGAGTAGCTAGCGCTCTGTAGAGCAGTTTTTCCGTTTAGGGCTACTGTTGAAACATGAGGGTGCAAAATGGTGACTTCACGGTAAGGGGACCCGCGGTGTATGTAGATAGAAATGGCTCATTCTAAGTAAATAAAAACATAACGATTCATTATGTTAGGTCTTTATACACCTCTGAAAACACAGTTATGTATATTATATTGGATTTCTGTCACTAGATCCTCATAAATACTACACACTTTAAGTACATTAGTTAACATGAACTAACAAGGGACAATATTTCAACATCATTTAGTGATCCTAGCTAATGTCAATCTCAACATTTACTAATACATATTTAATATCAAAAGTTGCATCTGTTAACATTAGTTAATGCAACTAAAATGAACAAGAATATTTCAACATATAACATTAATAAATGCTGTAAAATATATTGGTAATTGTTAGTCAATGCATCAGCTAATGTAACAAATTGTAAAGTGTTACCATAATTGTATACTAAAGTATATCTAATTTAATTGAAAATAAAATTAGATTTTCTTAAGGGGAAAAAATCTCACATCTAATGCTGTAAACTATACAGGGAACCCTCTCATTTGGTACATTACTATAATATTAGATGTTAAAATTAACAACAGAGCTCAAAATATTGTATTCATCTGCTATTTATTTACAGATATAATAATTACACTCAAATAAAAACTGAAACTGATTTGTATACAACTCAGTTGCACATAAGTCTTTATGATAAATGTATTCAAACATGCATATATAATTAACAGTTCTTAAGCTCCTCTCTAGTGTTTTTTTTATAGCTAACTAACGAACTGTTAACATTGGATAACTTTCCTGAGGTAAATGCAAAGTTAAGTGACATTGTTCACAAGCTGTTTTATTGACGTCTTTCCATGGTTGAAAGTAACACTAATTACATGAGGCATAATACATTTCGGTAAGTTTTACTGTATTTTTCAACACACCTTTTGATATTCATGCGTGTTTTTTCGTGCTACAACTTGTATTTAAGTGGAAGAAAAGACTGATGTACTACAGCGATCTGTCACGAAACATTTAAGAGCATCAAAATGTGATAAAATGGACAGAATTTGAATGCTGAAATCTAGGGATGCACGATATGAAAAATTTTAACCGATACCGATAACCGATAATTAAGTCCTTCTCATGGCCGATACCGATAACCAATAAATTCATATTTTTATATTATAATTTCCATATAATCTGCAGTTCGTGCACCCAGTAGAATAGAAAATCTAAGATGCACTGATGAAACTGATATTTTAGTAGCTCTGTCCTATATAATGGCAAATTTCAGTCGTGACTCTTCAAATGCTTTTATTTTTTGTGTAAGGCACCACAATACTTAGTAACAGAAAGGGTTTAACAAACTATGTTTAACAACTATGACAAAACTATATGGTTTATCTGCACTTAACTCATTAACAACAAAATTATATTCAAGTATTTCATGCATAAAAAACTGCATCTATTTACCTTTAGTGCATGAGGATGAGGAAGGTATATAGACTTTAAGTCACATGTTTTTCAAATAAAATGCATTGACATTTCATTTATCAACTTCGAGAGAAAAAAAAGTGCATCCTCAACAAAAAATAAGGTGCATCTTCAACAAAAGAGCATAGGGCATAGTTGAGATTTCTCTGAAATTATATAGTTTAACAAAAATAAATATGAGGGATGAGGAAGGTATCTTTAAGTGTTTTTCAAATACATAATAAATCAAATGCATTGGTCATCAAGTACTATGAAATCCATTACTTTGTCATTTATCGCTTTAGCCTTTTCGCTGTCTCTGGAAAACTTTTTACATTGTTCAAATGCCTGCTGAATGGGGACATCGACGGTCCGTGTTTTAGGCTTAGCGCTAGTAGCTGCAGCCGCTTCATATTCCTTTAATACAGCTTCGCCGCAATGACGCCCTTTCAAGTGAGATATAAGATTTATTGTATTAAAACTTGACGCCTTTTTCCCCCTCTCGGAATCCTTGCTGAACATGCTTTGCAAATAGCAATAGCATTGTCCTTCGCTGCTGCCACAGAGAAAACCTTCCAGACCGGCGAAGACATGTTCACAGATAATGACGTAATGAGCGCGAGCTGCGCTACACGGTCACTTGCACTCGGAAAGCAGACGAATCTGGGGTGTGTCTCAATCAGCTCCCTAGTTCAGTAGTCAGGGCACTGATCAGGGAATCAGACAATGGGTTGACTCCCTGATCAGTGCCCTGACTACTGAACTAGGGAGCTGATTGAGACACACCCTCGGATCAGAGTGATTGACTGATTTTGACCAGCACGCGTACTTTATCGGATCTAGTTATCGGATTTCTTTTATTTATCGGAGCAATAAAAATTATGTAATTTTCACCCATATCGCCCAATAATTTATCTGTCCGATAAATATCGTGCATCCCTACTGAAATCTACTGTGCCAACAAAAACCTGGTCCAAAGTCAATAGTGCAGTATTTTTGTGTTATTTAAAGGGCGCGTTAGTAATGTGCGCCTATAGGTGGGTGCACAAAGCACATACACACTCATTGTTACACACACACACAAACATTTTTAAATATTAAAAATAAAGGGATTCCTCTCTGGAGCAGCGTTCAGTCTTTCCGCTCGCAAATTCCGCCCATGTAAATAGCGAATTCGCCATGGTGCAAGCAGAAGTGGCTTTTAAAGGGAATGGGAGACTCTGATTGGTTTAATGCACGTTTCGCCCCAAACACACCCATGATCTGTAAGAGACTAGGTACAACCCTTTTGGACCATGCGCCTGGCACACCAACAGTTTTTTCCGTTGTTAACTTGCAAAAGTGGTTTCGGACATGCCCTAAGTGCACCTGCGCCATGCACTTCAGACCATGCACTTAGATCGTTAAAATAGGGCCCATAGGGTCAAATAGAGCCTGCTTCATCACCGCTATTTTTTTAACTGTTGTTTTTGCGTTAACTTCGACAGCCCTAAATTCAACATGCAACATTTTCTTCACACACAGTATAAGTTAGTCATTTTTTTCCCCTTTTGATTGACAGAATATAATCGGCCCTGATCATCAGCTGTTTTTAAACAATCGGCCGATAGTTTGTGAAAGTAATTGCTTTTATCGGCCGATATCGATTATTGGCTAATACATCAGTGCATCACTAATCATTCATATACTAGCATTCACAAGTTTGGGGTCAGTAAAGTTATTTTTTATGTTTTAGAATGCTTTATTTATTTGCTCAAATACAGGTAAAGCAATAATATGGTGAAAATTATTACAATTTCAAGTAACTGTTTTCTATTTTAATATATTTTAAATATATTCCTGTGATGGCAAAATTTTCAGCATCCATTACTCCAGTGGTTCATCATCGCATGACCCTTCAGAAATCATTCTAATATGCTGATTTGCCGCTCAAACATTTGATAAGAAGTTTATCACCTCTATTGTGTCCAAGTTTCAGAAACCGTATTCAGGATTTTTTGATTAATAAGAAAGTTCAAAAGAACACAATATATATGAAATAGAAATATTTTGTAAGATGATAAATGTCTTTACTGTCAATTTAATTTAATAAAAGTATTATAAAAGTAATAAAAAAACATATTTGAATGGTGGTGTATATTGGGAGTGTAGTATATTTGTTTTTGCCTTTGTATCGGAAGTAGAGTATTGAGAAAATTTCAGTGGTATTAGTATCTAACAACTAAAAAATTTTGTAATGTAACAATCCTGTTGAAAACTTGCTGAATTCTTGTTCCTCAGATGGAGCAGATGGGGCATTATCCCCAGAACAAACCTGCCGGCCCCCTCCCTTGGCTCCTCCACCGTGGGGCGGCCCTGTGGTCTGCAGTCAGCCATCACGCAGTCTCAGCCCCCCTGATGGCCTGGAGAATCCCCCTGAAGAGAGGCCTAATGTAAGGGCACATACACAGATGGCTGGAGCAGTGGAAATATTTAGAAAGCACCACAACAGCTTTTACTGTGTACCTTCTTTTGGCAGCTACATAGATGTACAATAGACATGATCTGATTTAATGTAACTTCAGACTGCTTAGAAGTAATCTGGACAGTGTTCTTTTTAAAGCTGTTGCCTATCTGCAATACATTGTTAAAACGCTTCCTGTCAGATGTTAGAATGACATTTAGCAGATTTTTTGCGATGTTAAAACTTTAGATCAGTGATTCACAATTATTTTTGTCACAACCCTATTGATAAGCTTGTTTATACCGCAAGAATTTTTTAGTCTGTGGTTTTTACTATACTATTGTATAATACTTATTACTAATAAGTATAATATAATAATATAAATATTACTTGTTAATATTTCAATAATTTAACAATACAATTTGCATGTTTATGGTTTTCTGACATTAATCAATGGTCATATGATATGACATGTAGGTAAACAAATAAAATATATATATTTTTTTATGTTTTATTTTGATTGTTTTTAAATCATTGGTTTTAATTTGATTATTTAGTAAAAAAAAGTTTTTTATTAATAAGGGTGTAAATCAGATGATTTGTCACAATACGATATAACATCGTTTCTCTTTGCCAGCAATACAATATTTTCAGATACCTCAAAACAAGGTCTAATCGATATATAAACATTTATGTGCTTATTTTACACAACCAGTTAGATTTTACGACCGGTTAGAACACACACTTTGACAGAAATGTGTTATAACAGTTGACAGAGATTGCTTGCAGATGTGACTATAGCATGAGAGTGTCAAAATAAAGGTGCATCATAAAAATATATATCGATTTTTACGCTATTTACGCTTAGTCATTTAATCGATGTATCAAAGCTTTTTGTAAGCCTCAGCGATAATACCTAGGTATTATTTTGTCAGTCTTTAAATTGATATGTGGCAATTACTTTTGTCACTCTTCAGCAACCTTCTCTACTTCTCCCTTTCTCTCAGCCTTTCTTTCTGTTTTCAACCCTTCCTCTTGACTTGCACCTTGTCGTCGTTTGATTCAAGCTCTTTCCTTTTCTTTTTTTTCGTCTTCTCTTCTTCACTGCCCTCTGCATTCCCCGCACCCTCAGACCTCAGTTCATAGGTGAATACAGAGGTGGTTAATTTGCATGAAACGGCAATTAAGGCTTTTCTCTTTTGAGCTCGTTAGTGGATTAGAGTGACGAGGGTAGAGGCTCGTTAGAGAGAGATGTTGACGAGGGCTATGCTAATTGGCTAGGGGTGCCGGCCTGTGATATTTGAGGGTGCAGATCGGCACTGACCCCTTTCTCCTCCTTTCTCGTTTGCTGCGTTAAAAGCCCATTAACCTTTGCAGGAAGCCGGCTGTGTGCAGACAGGCGTGGCTTTTTGTCGAAAGTGTGGGTGTGTGTGTCTGTGTGAGATCTTAGCTGTTCTGTCTTAATAGAGGGGCGACAGCTAGCTAAATGTGTCTGCTGAAGAACATCGTATTGTTATGTCTCAGTCAAGAAGAAATGATTTCATTTTGGTTTTAATGTCTTTCTTAGGGAGGTGATGGTGAGGCCCCTGCAGTCTGTGATCATCAGAGCCTGGAATCTAATGAGAGCCACACAAGCTTCTGCTTTGACACCAGGTAAATGTTTAGAATTACATGCTACTCATACTATGTGTGCAGTATGTATACTGTACGCCGTTTGTTTGCATAGAATACCTACAAGTACTACATTTGCCAAAATCTGTGGTATACAACAAAGCACACTATGTGAGCTACTGTATCTTGACTTCCCATTTACAAAGTGACAAATATAGACTAGTAATATCAAATTTTATTTTATTTTATTTTGTATACTGAAATTAAACTAAAATGGTGCTTTAAAATGAGAGCAGCAAGCTTTAGGTCAGGGCTGGGCAACCCTGGCCCTCGAGATACAATTTCCTGCAGAGTTTAGCTCCAATCCTGATCAAACTCATCTGCCTGTAGCTTTCTAGTAATCCTGAAGACCTTTAAGGGTTAGTTCACCCAAAAATGAAAAAAATGTGTCATTAATTACTCACTCATGTCGTTCCAAACCAGCAAGACTTTCGCTCATCTTCAGAAAAACAAATGAAGATATTTTAATGAAATCCGAGAGATTTCTGTCCCTCCATTGACAGTCAACGCAACTACAACTTTGACGCTTGATCATAAAACTAATCCATATGAATTGAGTGGTTTAGTCCAAATTTTCCAAACACGATCACTTTATATGATGAACAGACTGAATTTAGGCTTTTATTCACTTATAAAGTGGAAGAAATCTCTCAAATTGAATTTCCAATATCTTCATTTGTGTTTTGAAGATGAATGAAAGTCCTACAGGTTTGGTAAGACATGAGGGTGAGTCATTTCTCTTTAATTAGCTGGTTCAGATATGTGTTTGATTAGAATTGGAGCTAAACTCTGCAGGACAATTGCCCAGCTGCTGTTTATGAAAATTGTTTATAAAATTAAATTTTTTTTTTTACAGTTGAATAGTTTAACGTTTAAATTAAATTAAATTAAATTAAATTTCAGAATACAAAATATAAAATAAACTGATATTACTAGTCATTTGTCACTTTGTAAATGGTAATCTATAAATTAATTTAAATAATAGATTGTAGACACTACAATATATACTGTCTAGTGTGCAGCAGTGTTATTTTATTATCGTTGGCATGAAAATCAATGAAAATGAGAAATGCTGCCTTGGCAACTAGCTGAATAAAAGTGTTTGTTTTTTTGTTTAGTTTTTTCAGTTAATGTTTATTTTTGGTCGCACTTAAGATTAGGGTCCAATTCTCACTATTAACTAACTATCAACTACAACTTTTGCCTCAATAAGCTCCTAATTACTGCTTATTAATAGTTAGTAAGGTAGTTGTTCCGTTTAGGTATTGGGTAGGATTAGGACTGTAGAATATGGTCATGCAGAATAAGGCTTTAATAAGCACTAATAAACAGCCAATATCCTAGTAATATGCATACTAATAAGCAACTAGTTAATAGTGAGAATTGGATCCTAAATTAAAGCGTTGCCAATGTTTTTAGTTTTAGTTTGATTAATTAAAGTGCTTAAAATGTGACATTTTATACACAAAATGGAAAAACAAACAATTAACATTGTTAGATGTGACCGTGTAGCATACTACGTTTTAAAATAGTACTGTCAAATCGATTAATTTCGATCAATCGCATCTAACATAAAAGTTTGTAAATATATACATACACTGTAAAAAATAAGAACGCAAAATGTACTGGTAATTTTCTGTGAGTACATTATCCAGTAACTTTACGGAAATTTCCGTTAACCCTTAAAACACAAACTAATGCAATGTGTAATTCAAAATACAGAAAAAAAAAAATACGGAAAATTCCTTCATATTTATACAGTGCCCTATTTTTACAGACTTTTTTTACAGTGTACATACACACACACACACATACATATATATATACATACATACATACATATATACATGCATACACATATATATATATATATATATATATGCAACAATAATTTGTTCCAAACACTTCTGACCTTAGTAGGTATTGATTAAAACGCCCTCTCTCTGTCATCCTCACTTAGACCTGACGTTCATAAGCGGTGTCCACTTTGTGAGGTGATCTTCCCACCACACTTTGAGCAAAGCAGTTTCGAACGACACGTCGAGTCTCACTGGAGGGTGTGTCCCGTCTGCAGCGAGCAGTTTCCTCTAGACTGCCAGCAGCATCTCTACGAAAAGCATGTGCACACACACTTTGATGCCAATGTTCTCAACTTCGACAACTTTGATTAGAGATGAAAAAATATATTATATTTGCTTTTAGTTCAATATAAAACGCCTCAGATGATTCAGGGGCTTCAGTGTTTTGTTCGAAACACGCTGATGTTGTCACTTTGTTGTAAACGCTGAACAACTCATGTCAGGAGGACTTGCCATCAGAATATTTGATTTGCACATAGACAAGCATTAATTCAGATATTTAAACTTCTAAGGGACAGAATACTATAATAATGGTCTTCAGGTGTAATAGATATGAAAAAAATGAAAAGCACTTTTTTTTGTTTAAAATTTTGTGTACTACTGTAAAACTGAGTGCGCTTTAAAGTGAGAGCAGAAAGCTTTAGGATATTGTTTATGAAAATGAAGAATTTATTTTAAAGGACCAATGATGTAATGATGTATAAGTTTATTCAGCCAAAAAAAGATGGCCATAATTAATAAACCTAATCACTAAAAATGACTCTAATACTGTTACCTCAGAGGCACTGAATTCTTTCTGTGTGAAACACCATGCACTAATGCACTAATTTAAAGGGAGAGATTACCTACAAATGAAAATGGTCATTTAATCACCCTCATGTCGCGCTAAAACCATATGAAAATCTTCTGCGGAACTGGAGCGTGAACATGAACTGGAGCTTTTAAACTTCAAAAAGGACACCACAACACTATAATGTCATAGAAGTGGTCTAAACAATTTTAAGTTTAGCCAAAGAACTGAATCAGTCAGACGGGATTTGTGGCTCGAGGAATTCATTTCGTTTATGAAGTTTGAAAGCTCCATTTATTCTACTAGTACCTTTTTTCAATAATCCAATGACCTTTAAAATGTCTTATTTTACGTGATAATTATGACAAAACATGTTTTTAGGTGAACTCTTCCTTGAAGCTCAGCTAAAATGACAAAAATACTCAATCCAGAGAACCACTGTTAAAACTATGGCTATGAATTTGGCAGCAACTTTTCAGTGCATCATTGGTTCAAACATCTTGCATTAAACAACTTGCACATTAGATGCAGTTATCAGTTTCAGCATTCTATCCATCGCACATTATCTGCTTGAAATCCATTTATCCAACACGGCTGATGCTTCACACTGTACGTGTGCCAGGATGTTTAACTTAGGGTTGCTCTGTGTCTGTGTGTATCAAGTGTATGTTTAATAATAAAGAATGCTGCAAGCAGTAGTTCATTAAACTGAACGTTTGTCCTTGCATCGGTAAGTCATTCCACATCAATCCTCACGTCGACGCTGTATGGACAATAAAACACAGAAACAGGCACCATACTTGTTTGCTTTTCTTTATTTTTGTACCATTGTCCTAAAGTTTACATTGCAGCTTGAGGATAAAGACATCTCAAAAGAGTCTCTCACTCGCTCGCACAAACACGCACACATTATACATCATCTCGCATACAAATTGCCTCGGTTCCACAAAACATTTTCCACAAAAACATACAGTACGAAAATATAATTTCAAAAGCACTTTACAAAAGACTTGCAATACAATACATTCACTATATAGTATATCAAACTCCCTCCAAAATAAATGCATCTCAGTTACATTACTACATTGTAGGTGTGAGGAAATCACACAGATCCTATCCAGTAAAAACATGTTTAACTTGGGTTCTAGTTTGCGTGTCAAAGCTGAGACCAAATGACTCTGTAACCAAAGAGAGATACAAATGTGTTTACTGGTACAGCATCCAAAAATACACGCATACAAACAAACATGACACTGGATGAATTGGAAAATAACAAGACAGTGAGTCATCAACAATGAGTCACTCACGGATAGGCATCCAATAGTCTTCATTCCCTAGCTCCAGTTTTTGGCATCTAAATTATAGTAACTATCCATTCATTCAATTTGACACCTCTACCATAAAAAAAAAAATTCATATTTAGTGTTTAAATACAGATACAGATCCTGGTCCCAGGGACCATTTAACACCAAATAGTTGTCCATATCAACTCTAAATTCTGTGTCCCATCTTAGCACCACTAACAAAAAAAGTACCATGTATAACCATGTTTTTTGGACATGTACCAGGATAATACCTTAAAGTACCATATAAATACCAAGGTAGACATATCAAAGAACCATGGTAACACAATCTGATACCATCACTGTACCATGAACAGCACCTTGTTTTTCCAAGCTTCATATCTGGAGATTTGGCAGTGCCATTTTTGGTCCGTGTTGTTTCATTTGACCGACCCTTACTGAGAAAAACAGATGGGAAGTGGATAGGAAAGATGACTTGGTCCTTCTCTGCACCAAAAGTTGAAGCTCTTAGAAGTTGTTAAAGACATTTTACTTTTGTAAACTGTGGTATGCTTTATTTGGCCGACAACAAGACCGATGCAAAATCGTTCAAGAATTAAAGTTGAGAAAATATATTCAGGCGTAGCTATGCATCTGGCACTATCGAACTGTAATACTAGCAGTAACAATATAAAGTAAAGACTTAATACTTTTGACAACAAAGATTGTAACAGTAAGACTACAAGCCAAGAGACAGCAGAGCAGCTAAGCGGTCGTGTCATGCTAGCAAGCCGTAGCCTAGAATACAAGGCAAGCAGAGGGCTAACAAATACGTTTACACAAACACAACCACAAGGACAGTCCCAAATGTGTCAAAAATAAAAGATAATCATCAGCAAAGACTGAAATAAGGATCTTACAAGCTAAAACTGACAAAAATACTGCAAGGCTGAGTACATAAATAGAAGTTTAGGTCCTCTTTAAGGCTCCTTCGCTAACAGGCACCAAACGGATAGCCAGATGTGACCCGTTGTGTTTGGCAGATCATCCATGTTTCTTTTTCAGTTGGAGAAGAATAACTTGGCACTTCTGCACTGCTGGCATATCAGCAGGGTAACAGGGCAGAATAAATCTGCCCTTCTTTGTCTCTCTTTAGGCTGACGCTGCACCGCATTTCCAATGCGATTATTGTTGACTTCAACAAAAGTGTGTTTCCATTCAGGGATCGAGGTATAAAATATTGCTCAGAACTCAAATACAACTAGGCGCATGAGCCAGAAACCATGTCTACGTCACATAACGTCTTGCAGTCGTCTGGAAAAGGCCTCATGCAGAGAATTCAATTTTACGCCGAAGGTGCTGTCTGCATGCCAGCCACATGCAAAACAAAATCTGGAAATGTAACTTTACACAGCGTAATGTCAGCCGTTTTGATATTGTGTGTGGAATGTTCTGGAACGAAGTGAGTTTTTCCTGTTTCCTGGTTTGTTTGTCTGAAAGTTGGCAGCTGTATTGTGACCTGAGATCAATGTCCTTCCAATTCAGACAATAAAAGTCTACAAAGCAAATAAAAATATGAAATGGTCCATACAAAGGTGATAACGTTCTTGTATAAAACATAATATAAATGTTCTGCAAAATATATAATGGAAAATAAAATATTTGGATAATACAACTTAGCTACTAATATATATAAATGTCTTTATATAATTTTATATGTACACGTTTCAAAGTACCTACTGTAGTTTTCACTTGAAGTAGGTTTGATGAACAAAAAAAAGAAATCATCTTGAATCGCTCAACTCTTCTTTTTCTGATTTAAAACCATTTTCTCTGAATTGACTTTAAAATCAGAAACAAATGTTTGTTGTCCTAATCTTCAGAGTAATTTTCAGTCACTGTGCCACTAAAAAATGATATACATGGAATGTGCAAATGTACAAGTATATCTACAAACATATATAAATCACACACATAAAGAGGAAAAAAAGAATGAAATCCGCATTTGATCCCAGTTAACACGTGATCCAGAAATGTAAATGAAAGGATGATTAGGTTAACGTGAAAATGACTGTATCACAGGGGTGGGTGGAAGTTGATAGTGTGATGTCTAAGGCCTTGAGAGGTTTTATAGCTTTTCCCACAGCGACACTTGAAGGGCTTTCTCACACGGATCTGCGTCCTGTGTCCGTTTTTAGCATGGTACTTAATACCATTCACATTCTGGAAAAGAGAGAATGAGTCAAAGCCTAAGGAACTTTCCAGAAATAAAGAACATAATAGTGTAATTATCTGCAGCTTTCCCATCTTTACTTAGACAGGAAGAGACCATCTAAAATGACATTTAATGTGACCTACTACAGTATATAATATATAAACACACACACACACACACACATGTACAAAAGTATTGGAACATGTGATCATAATAACACTTGGACCATGGAGTGTTTCTGTGGGAATATTTGCCCATTCATCCAGTAGACCATTTGTGAGGTCATGCACTGATGTTGGACGAGAAAGCCTAGCTCTCAATCTTCGTTCCAGTTCATCACAAAGGTGTTCGACGGGGTTGATGTGCAGGCCAGTCAGGCTCTTTCACACCAAGCTCATCCAACCAAGTCTTTATTGACCTTGCTTTGTGCACTCGGGCAGTCATGCTCGAATAGATAAGAGCCTTCCCCAAACAGTTCCCACAAAGTTGGAAGCATAGCTTTGGTCAAAATGACTATCTATGCTGAAGCATTAATTTCTCTTCACTGGAAGTAAGGAGCCTTGACCAACCCCTAAAACCCATTCCATGATGCTCCCGCCACACAGTTTTTGTGCTGATATTAATGCCATGGAAGTTTGGAACTCTTCAGCTATGGAATCAGCAAAGCATTGGAAACTTTTACACACCATGTACCTCAGCACTAAGTGACCCCACGCGGTCTTGTGATTCGTGGAGGAGTTGCTGCTGTTCCTAAACCGTGGAATATCTAGCAATAGAGCTGCACAATTCTAGTTAAATTGAGAATCCAATTTGTTTTTGGTTTCAAACAGAGATCACAATTCTCCCACGATTTTGAATGGACAACAAAACGGTTCTGGAAAAATGGTAATTGCTGCAGTCCATTTTAAAATGTCTAAATAATCTGAATGAACTATTTTATCAAACAGTTAGAATGAATGATTCAATGACTCACTCGTAAATACTTGTTTCATTACTGGATGAATCAGCGTTTTTGAATGAATCTCTTGAATGAATGATTCAACGCACATTTTAACGTCACTTGTCGCCACCTAGTTGCGCAACAATGTAATGATACAATTGTTATTTGAAGCGCCGAGTTACTTTCAAAAGGTGATTTGCTCTATTTATCGCTACAGTAAACATCAGTGTTTATATCTGAACTATCTGAACTTTTATCCCAGTACTTCTGTAATTATATGAATATTTGTAACAGAAATTACAAAGTTGTGTGTACATGAACTATTCTGTACATGATAGCTGCTTTCTCTGGCTCAGTGGCAGCGCAAACACAAATTTGTATGTTCCAGTGGGATTTTGTCAAAGGTTTAATAGACAGGCGAATCATTGTCATTTAGGAATGAGATCGTGTGGGTGTTTGAATCGAGATTGTGATCTTTTAACGGTTAATCGTGCAGCTCTATCTAGCAGGGATGACATTTTACAAACTGACTTATTGCAAAGGTGGCATTCTTGAACCATGCTTGAATTCACTGAGCTCTTCAGGACAACCCATTTTTTCAAAACATGTTTGTAAATGCAGACTGCATTGCTAGGTGCTTGATTTTATAGATGTGACAATGGGTCTGAATGAAACAGCAAAATTCAAGAATTAAGAGGTATGTCCCAATACTTTTGTCCATATCACACATAGTTGTGAGTGCAGTACCTTGTATCTCTTCTTGCATCCTGGAACAGGGCATGCGAAGGGTTTCTCATCGCCTCCGTTCATGCACATGGAGCTGAGGATGGACTCTGAGCTGATGGCACTTTCTGTAGTCCAGGACTCGTCGCTGTCAGAGTCTTCATACTCCACTTCCTCCTCATCACACTCACTGCCTGAGGCGCACAAATAAAGTTAAACTCTTTAATTAGTCATTTATTTGCTTCATATATTAGCTGATGAAAGAACTAATGAGAACTGAGAGTGTAAATGTGCCCTTTGCTCCAATTATTCAATGTTTCTTCATTAGGGTCCTAATGTGTTTTTTTTTTTGCCACAGTTCGGTTCAGACTTAAATAGGTCATGAATTAAGAAATCTAATTTTCCTTGGCATTTTGACATATAAGAAGAAGTCATAGTAAAAAATGCCCGTTTAAAAATATCCAGTAAGTTTCAGAACTTTAAACTTTAGTTCAAAAACAGCTTTTATTGAAACCAAGCTGTCAAAATGACTAGGTTCAGATTTTGTCTCGGTATAACATTGTAGTGCGACGGAAGCAGTCGTTTGTTCGTTTCATTTTACTGTGGATTATTTTTTAAACAAGACAATTTGACGCAGGCTTTCAGAGAGACTTCCCCATAGGCAGAGTTTCACTTTTGTGCTTGAACTCTCCACAAACTCTCGTTCTGTTGTGACAGTAAGACCCGCCTTCTTTGATCTGATTGGCCATTTCGATCATTTTGATATTGACGAGCGCTGTTAGACCACTGAGGTAGAGCAGCCTAAAAAATGTATCAACCTAAAAATGTAACTTTTAAATTGTTTTGTCTTCCTAAATACAATCAGCTTTACTCAATCTACACTAAAAGGATAAGACAAATAAAATAAGAAAATATGAATTATATTATTTTTATTCATAGACAAAATCAGTGGCCCCCCACCCCCAGACCAGAGTCAATGATTTTGTCTGAGCTATGAATAAAAATATTATAATTCATATTTTCTATACATTTTTCAATTTTATCTTATTCTTTTCCGCCTATGGACTGTTACAGATTGTTTGATATGTACTCACTTTACTTTTAATTTAATGAAATCAAACGATGAAAGAACGACAGTGCAACAAACGATGGTACATTCATTCATAACACAAAACACCACAGGTTATCCTTTGTCAACTTTAACAGTGGTAACTCAAATAACTTTATGTATGGCTGAATTTCACCGGTTGCCATTTTTCAACATTGGAAGTTTTCAAAACAATTCCACACGTGTAATGGCGGGGATGCTGAAAATTATTTTAATATGCAAAACTGTTAACCAACCATAGCAGTGGGTGATTAAAATCTTGAATTGGGCAAGAAAAGAGGGTCCTTTAAAGAGAGGGTCGAAATCAGGACAGAAAATTGCCTATTACTTCTAAATGATTATGTTTTTAATGTAAAATCTTGCTTGCATTTTTTTAATTTTTTTAATGCAGTTCATGACCAGTTTAATATTCTAAAATAATCACTTTCTATGCATCACAGATTCAGCGCAATTAAAACTAAATGAAAGTGTACTATTTAGGACATGTTTCTGACACTTAGCATCAATTGATATAATGACTGGCTTATTTAAACAGCATAAAACAAACAGAAAATGGAGCAGCTCATGTGCAGGAAGTGTGGATGTCACCAGAGCTTGGATTTAAATCAATGGAAACTTTTGAGGGCATGCACACCCCCTCACACACATTCAGTTTGTGCATAATAACTTAAAAATTATGTAAAAATCACACAAACTCCAATAACCTGTAGGTGTGCTGCTGCGGAAGGAGGACGAGGGTGTGATGGGAGGGGTGACGGGCGGAGTAAGGCTGCCGTTGCTATGCCGTGGAGGCGTGGCTGTACTGTTACGCGATAAACCTCCGGTGACTGATATAGCAATTTTGGGTTGGACCTTCTTCTTCTGAGTTTCTTGCTCTCTGCGTGCTGCTTCAGTCATGAATCTAAAAAACGAACAAATAAGCCACATTAATAGATTGAATGGGCATGTACTGGTGTACCTGAGGACTATTGTTCTTGGAATTACAGTGTTTTAAAACTTTAAAGCAAAGCTCCATTTTCAGCATCATTACTCCAGTCTTCAGTGTCACATGATGCTTCAGAAATCATTCTAATATGCTGATTTAGTGCTCAAGAAACATTTATTATTATTATCAATGATGAAAACAGTTGTGCTGCTTAATATTTTTGTGGAAACAAACTTTTTTTTGAAGATTCTTTGGTAAATAGAAAGTTTAAAAGAAATACCAAGTTCTGGCATAAAACTTTAGATGTGTGATTCTATGCAGACTGACAGGTCTTTAAACTCATTTGGTAGCAATCGCATCGGCATTGCATTAGAGGCCAATGAGCCGTGGCTCAACATTCAAACAAATACCTGTAGATCTAAGATAAGTGTAGACTCTTTTACTATTTTTGTGGAATGGACTTAATGCACAGATGGCAACCTATCACGGTCCCACGCTTTAATTAACTGAGCTCCTGAGTCCTGACAGCGACCCATTCTTTCACAACACCTGCATTCAATGATTTGGAGGGGTGGCCCAATACCTTTGGCAATTTAGTGTATCGTCGCTGCCCGATGAAACTCACGTATGTCCAAAACGGTTACTTTTCAGGAAGTGAAAAAAACACCGTAATTCAAAAGCAGTTGAATGTAGCGTTGTCATGCTTGGTACGGCATCTTTACATGTAACCATACTCTTGCCAGTGTAATGATATAATCCACATTTGACCAAAATTGAGTTTAAATGGACATACGTGCATATTTTACAGTAACGGTGGTCGATACGCGTTCTTCCGATCATTCATTAGAATGGCCAAGTCGCGTTTCATATTGACAGAGGAATACGTGCTGGACATTCTCAGCCTCTGGCAAGCGGTGATAGCAATATGAGTGAGGCATGTTCTAGTGACAATCATGACAGTAGCATTACAGGCTATAATTTGATCAGTTTGACTAAGAAGAAAAAAGTTTGAATCTTATCAATGAGACCGAGTTTATTTACATACTAGCAAGCAAACTAATCTGTGAAGAACTAGATTAGAACTAAACTGTGGAGAGCTTCAATGTCGTACTTTCGGCTATCCAGTGCTGAGCTTCGATGAAACTTCACGAGACCGGCGAGATGCTTCCACAGGGCGGGAGATACGCAGCGTGATTGACAGCTTTGACACACCAAATGGAAATACGTGAAAATCAGATGACATGATTTCACAACTTTTCATTGGCCATTTAGATATGTGAAGCATACTGTATCCGGGAATGAACCTGGACATTCAATCCGTCGAAAAATCTAAAAATCGGCTAAATGGACATACGTGGTTTTCATCGGACAGCGACGGTATGTTACATGTGCAGCAGCAGCATGTCTTACATGCTCACAGCAATGTCTGGAATGTATTGGTAGTAGCAAGTCTCGGTACTTGCTCTGCAGCAGCAGCGGCTGGGCAGATCTATTCCGCCAAGACCAAATACATTAACAATGCCATATCCATTACCATGCCAATCTCTCAGAGAGTTGTCATGACAGAACATCATTTATTAGAAATTGGAATATTTGGTAACATTATAAATGTCTCTTTACTGACACAATTTAAAGGGTTAGTTCACCCAAAAATGAAAATTCTGTCATTAATTACTTACCCTCATGTCGTTCGACACCCATAAGACCTCCGTTCATCTTCGGAACAGAAATTAAGATATTTTAGTTGAAATCTGATGTCTCTGAAAGTCCTCTATTGGCTCAATGGTACTCTACACTGTCAAGACCCTTAAAAGGTACTAAAGACGTTGTTACAAAGTCCATCTCACTACAGTGGTTCTAAAATAACTTTATGAATCGGCGACAATAGTTTTTGTGCGAAAAAAAACCCTAAATAACGTCTTACATAGTGATGACGATTTCAAAACAAAGCATCATGAAGCTTCGAAGCGTTATGAATCACTGAGCCGAATGATGTTTCGGATCGCGTGTCAAACCACCAAACTGCTGAAATTTGGCGATTCAAACTGCTGAATCGACTCAGTGATTCATAACGCTTCGAAGCTTCATGATGCTTTGTTTTGAAATCGTCATCACTATGTAAGACGTTATTTAGGGTTTTTTTGCGCACAAAAACTATTGTCGCCGATTCATAAAGTTATTTTAGAACCACTGTAGTGAGATGGACTTTGCAACGACGTCTTAAGTACCTTTTAAGGGTCTTGACAGTGTAGAGTACCATTGAGCCAATGGAGGACTTTCAGAGACATCAGATTTCTCTGAGGTCTGACGGGTGTCGAACGACATGAGGGTAAGTAATTAATGACAGAATTTTCATTTTTGGGTGAACTAACCCTTTAATGCACCCTTGCTGAATAAAAGTAATCATTTATTATTTATTTAAAAAAAATCTTACTTATCCCAAACTTCTGAATGTTATATTAATATAATATAGTGTATAATTATAATTGTATCGATATTTTACTAAGCAAATAAGTATATGCATACCTATTAATGTAGCTCAGAGCAACGTATGTGGGTTGCTGCAGCTCCTGCCTCTCCAGAACTCTGGGATCTGTATCTGAGAGAGGAAGAGAGAGAACACAAACATATTACTGTAAAACAAACAGGATAAAGCTGAAGGCAAAGATGTACACATATAGGTCACGGCATACGCTGTTTATGCAGTACTACATTGGTGATCACATCTTGCAACAGTTTGAAATATTATTTTGTTTTGTGCTTACTGTAAGTTTAGTCAAACAAGTACCCCTAATGCCCTGCAGGCCCAACCCAACCACCACCACACTTTTTCCATTCTGCTTGTGACAGCAGGCAGCTTCCAGTGCCTGAGGCACACCAGGCAATACTTCAAACGTTCCTCTGCCAAGTGTGTGTGCTTGTGAGTGTGAGCGTCTGGTCTGAATCATGGCCTGAGACTGCCCTCATGTGGCAAAGACTACCTTATGATGACCGATTAGGATGCGTCTTATTTCTACATATATGCAAATACTTACACAAAATATTAATTAATGAAGCCATTTTTACCATGCACTGTATGTTTGAATGCGCGCGCGCGTGTGTGTGTGTGTGTGTGTGTGTGAGAGAGAGAGAGAGAAAATTGTAGCATGTTAATTGCTGCTTAGAGCTCATTAAAACATAAATGGTGCACAGAAGACCTCACAAAGAGAAAAAAGACACACTGCTGAGTGTGTGTGAGTGAAGCTGGCACATTCTGCATGATTATTTTACAGAGGTTTCAATGACCATGTGGAGAAAGAAGAAAAAGAAAAGCAGGGGTTTTCACGTTCAAATGGGTTGCATTGCATGCGTGTGCACTGTTATATTTGTCTATAACAGGCAGTGTATATAATAGCTCCCATATGTCTAAATGAGGTATTACTCAAAGCCATTAAAAGCATTCCAGCATGTTCACTTAACCATTATTCTCCTTTAACATGGAGCAAATTCTACCGGCTCACTTAATGCTTTGTAGAACATGCCAGATTTGGCATGTGAATAAATATCTTTTGCACTCTGTCACATTTCACATAATCTGTTATAGCACGACTTGAATCCCAAAGCACAAATGAATAACACAAATAGCACAGAGTAGCTAAGTTTCCTTGACGTCTTTAAAGGAAACCAGTCTACCTGGGTCTGCTTCATGCCTTAATCCCATCAGAGTGCTTTCTGGTGTCGGCAGTGCATGGATTAGGCCTTCCTCACCTCATAAAGAGGACACACACCCTCTCACACACACACACACGCACACACATTTGTGTATCTCAGGTGGTCCACTGAGGTGGTCTTCATCAGTGGTTTATTAGCGTTTCCAAATCATTTTACCTGCTGGTGTGGTGTACCCATTCAATCTTAACCATACTTTACATTTAGCAATTAAGAAATAAAAAACAAGTGAAAAAAATCAACTGAAGGGTTAAAATGAAATACAACAAACAGTTAATACTTATCAGTAGGACATCTATCAAAAAGTTACTCTTCTGGTATGAAAGTATAGTTTTATTTTCCCTTAACCTTTTAATACACAAATTATGGTCACAAATTCACATTAAAGGGATAGTTCACCCAAAAATGTTAATTCTGTCATCATTTACTCACCAAGCAAATCTCGGTAGCCATTGACTACCATAGTATTTTTCCCACTATATGGTAGTAAATGGCTATCGATATCTGCTTGGTTACAAACATTCTTCCTTTGGGTGTTCAGGGTGAGTAAATGATGACAGAATTTACATTTTTGGGTGAACTGTCCCTTTACGGAGTATCTACACTGACATCCTTGCAAAAACATTTGTTCAGAATTAAGAGTTCTGAAAGCTACAATAAAAAGAAATGAATCGCCCTCAAGCGTTCCAAACTAGTATGACTTCCTTTCTTTCATGGGACATAAAGAGAGACATTTTGAGGAATGTTTATGGTGCTCTCTTTTTATTACAATAAAAGTGGACTGGGACCCCAGAGTTGTCAAGATCCGAATAATATCTAAAAAGCATTGTAAAAGTATCATAAAGTATTAAAGTGGTCTTTTAAAGTGGTGTGACAGATTTGTTTAAGGAACATACTTAAATCTTACTTGGCAGCCTTGGTTCACTTTCACTGCAGTCATTATATGGAAAAGAGCTGTTTGGACTTTCTGCTAATCTGCTATATCTCCTTTGTGTTTCATGGAAGAAGTCTTACAAGGTTTTAAAAACATAAGAAAATGGTGACAGAATTTCCATTTTTGTGGGGTGAACTGCTCCTTTAAATCTTAACTTTATTCTGGTATTATGCGTGGGTGAAGTGTAATTATGTGTGCCAGGTGCAGAGCAGTGAAGGGAGGGCAGAGTTAATGTTTTCCAATTTTATGATTTCCCTTCACCTAGAAAATGGAGGCACACAAGGTCTTTCCACAGGAAAAGTAGCAAGGAAATACAAAAAGAAACGCGCACACACACACACACACACACTAAACATTCAGTGCCTCTTAAACTGAACACCCCAGAGTTCATTTTCACATTTAGCAAAATCATAAACTTTCAATAATGGCTGTCATAATTCAGTACAAACAACAACCATCCTTACGGCAGCAGGAACTTGGGTTGAAAGCACCACTCGTCACAACCAGTAGCAGTAATATTGCATTTTAATGGGCCATGACCAGTATTAAATCCCTATGAAATCTTTATGTAGGGCTAATAATACTGGGCCCTCTGTGATGACATTAAAGAACTTTCTCCCATAAACATGCCTTTTATTCACAGCCATATCATTAAATCCTCTCATATCAAACCTCACTGGGATATTTACTGCTGTCCTGAACACTGATTTGGGATCAGGTGAATCTAAATTAGACGGAAATACATTCTTGTGAGAACATTTTAGAGTAGCTGGAATCTTTTTAAGGGGGCTGAAACCACCAGAAGAGCAAACGTGCCACCCTGTGGTGGAGAACAGCACATAAACCAACAGAAAGCAATATGTGTGTCCCTGTTAGTGTGAGTCTGTGCATAAGTCAGAGGAGCCTGGCATGGAGCGGCGATGCAGGAATGCCGGGTTTGTTTTCCAGACGGCTAATTAAAAAGCAGGGGAGTGTTTTAATGTGCTGGAGAGCAGCAGGTCTCCGGATGGAGGGAAGGGGGGAGGAGGGGAAGATAGGCGGGAAGGAGGGGATGGAGAGAACTCTAAACGAGGCTGTAATTACACTTCTCAGAGCTCAGCAGGATGCAACGCTCCAAACACTTCCGTATGTACACGCAAACACACGCAAGCTCAAGGACGAGCGCACATATGAAAAAGGCAACAAAAACATAAGCATTCACACACACAAATCATGCACATACAAACACACACTGGGTTTTTGGGTGGGTCTAGGAAAGCTGGTATAATGGATTTTCCACTGAATCTCACTAATTGCCTCATAAAAAGGCCTGACGACTCATTTAATGCAACACTTTCTCTTACTCACACACACAATTAAATCATAATGATCTCAACAGAGATTAACAGAATTAACTTCAATAATTATAGTTGTAATTTCTTGATATCAGTTTCATAAACTATTATTGCAATTATTTCAAATAGGTGCCCTAAAATCTATTGTACAACTTCAGAAAATGATTAAGAACAACACATGTGCCAAATATTCACCATAAAATCAAATACAGCCTAAACTAGTAGCTAACTAGCTATTATAAAATTCAACACTTCCCTTATGCCATGAAATGCCATGATTATTCATGACCAACCTCAAACAAACTTCAAAGCTATAAAGGAGAACTGTGCTATTAGTTATACTAGACCCTTTGAGCCTCAAAGAAAGAAAAGGAAAAAAAAAACTTGGACATTTACAGGCCTTTACATACTTTTTGGTTTATATCTTAAACTTAGCACTTCCCTTATACCAACTAGCCTTCTAGTGCAAACTAATTTTGTGTAACAAGCCTGACATCTTCTGGTCACTGAAAGAAACTGAGCCAAGTTCCAAAATTCACTCTACTCCGAATTCCTTCTAGTTTTATATTTAGGGTTAAATAAATGTATAAATAAACATTTATTGGTCGAAGTAGTATGCTTTGGGAACAAAAGCACAAAAATGTCTTCATACAGTTTCAAATTAGTGACAATACTGTGCCTGTGACCGTGAAAAATGTTTTGTAACGTATTTCTTCCAATGTTTTACAAAAAACATTCATCTTTCACCAAAATTTTATTTAGTTTCATTGTTGCCATAGTTGCGCTGTCAGCACAAAATCTTTAGTAATCTGCAGTGATGCAATACGCAGATAATATTAAGATACGACAACAAACGCAGGCTGTAACAGAGTAACTCGGCTCTCAGTTGTTTAAAATGATGTCACCTGTTACCTATGACATGCAAATACAATAAAGAGGAAATGAAACGGGCATGTCTGAGCAATTTCCCACTGTCACAACACTGAACAACAACTTACCTAAATACATGTCTGAATACCCGGAGGACCGTCTAGCTGACACGGAGAGGGTATGACATAATGCAAAATTCCTTTCGGCCTAGGCAACTATACACAGATATACCCAATGAACTTTCTCTTTCTGTGTGTGTTTGTTTGTTTGTTTGATTGTATGCATGTATCTCTTTCTCAAGCTCACCCTGACCAGTAGCAAGATGCACAACTGTGTTTTGAGGAATCTTTGATACTCATATGTCAAATGGTATATTTTATTTAAACCATATGTCAATAAAGCAAATATACAATCTAGTTTTCTATATAGGGCAACATGACTGCTCTTTCTTGGTACCATTAGATTACATAGTGTAAATGTGCACCGGTCTTATGGCTGTCTGCAAACGGCTCCCCTGCGTGTCATGTGGTAAAAACACCACACTTTTACCACAAGGAGGCAATATTACATAAGTTCTTGTAACTAACTTTGTATTCACTTTAAAGGGATAGTTCACCCAAAAATGAACATTCTGTCATCATTTACTCACACTCAAGCTGTTCCAAACCTGCATGAGTTTCTTTGTTCTACTGAACACAAAAGATATTTAGAAGAATGTTTGTAACAAAGCAGACAGAGCAACCATTGACTACCATAGTATTTTTTTCCCTACTATGGTAGTCAATGGTTGCTCTGCCTGCTTTGTTACAAACATTCTTCAAAATATCTTCTTTTGTGTTCAGCAGAACAAAGAAACTCATACAGGTTTGGAACAACTTGAGGGTGAGTAAATGATGACAGAATTTTCATTTTTGGGTGAACTATCCCTTTAAGCATCAAGACCAGTGTTGGGTGTAACTAGTTACTAAGTAATTAGTTACTGTAATTTAATTACTTTCCCCTTAAAAAAGTAAAGTAAGGGATTACTCTATTTTTTTCTGTAATTTAATTAGTTACTTCTGATGTAATTGAACTAAATACTTTGTAGAGACTGTAGACCATTTATATTATATATATATAATACAATAGTAGAATTAACATTTAACATCAACATTTAAAGTATGTTTTTATGTAACCTTCTCACATTTGTAATACTTTGGTCACTTAATAAGAATAATTTATGTAGTTTTATATGTGACCCTGGACCACAAAACCAGTCATAAGGGTCGATTTTTTTGAAATTGAGATTTATAAATCATCTGAAAGCTGAATAATTGATGTATGTTTGTTAGGATATGACAATATTTGGCCGAGATACAACTATTTGAAAATCTGGAATCTGAGGGTACTAAAACATCTAAATATTGAGGAAAATCTCCTTTAAAGTTGACCAAATGAAGTCCTTAGCAATGCATATTACTAATAATAAATGTTTTGATATATTTACGTTAGGTAATTTACTAAATATTTCCATGGAACATGATCTTAATATCCTAATGATTTTTGGCATAAAAGAAAAATTTATAATTTTGACCCATACAATGTATTGTTGGCTATTGCCACTAATATACCCTGTGTGACTTATGACTGGTTTTGTGGTCCAGGGTCACATATTATTTATTTGAATTAATGTCTATCCTTGCATCACTAGTCAAGGTTCATATGGGATTTAGAAAGTAATTACTAATAAGTAATTACATACTTTTTGGAGAGAGTAATTTGTACGGTAATCTAATTACACTATTGAAGATGTAATTAGTAACTCGTAATGAATTACTTTTTTAGAGTAACTTACCCAACACCGTTTAAGACTGACTGCATGAAACTGTAGCCCACAGGTTAATCTGAAAAACAGCTAGGACAAGGTAGTGTATCTAATTATTTTACAATGTCTACAGTTCATTGGATAACTAAAGGAATGAAAATGCACAAAAACACCATTCACATTCAGATCAATCGGTTCACTTTGATTGTAAAAACAATAAATTACAAACAATATCATATGGAAGTCAAACAACACAAGCAAGCATCATCACAAAATACAATGGTAGTACTTTGTGTGACAAGAAAACAGACAACACCAACATGACGTCTTAACATCTAAGATGATACTGCTTGTAACACTGAGATAACGCACTTTATTCTGGAAGTATTTGCGTAATTACAATTGTGTTAACCTGTCTGTTTGCCTATAACATCACTTACATGACCTTGAGGCCAAAAAAAAAAAAAATTCACCCTGAAGAATATTAGTGTAAAATAGTGCTGGGGAAAAATTAACCGTGATGAAAACACACCTCTATGCAGTGGCATACAAATGCCCCTAGGTTTTGGGACTATGATCAATGTTGTATTTTGAGTTGATGTTGTTATGTTATGTGCTTATCGAGTAATTTTTAGACATGTAAAGCACTTTGGCCAACTCGTGTTGTTTTTAAATGTGCTCAACAAATAAATGTTGATTGATTGATTGATTGATTGATTGATTGATTGATTGATTGATTGATTGATTGATTGATTGATGATATACACCAACTACAAATGCAACAAAAAAGACTGTTCCAGGCCAGCTAAGTCCTGATTTGTTTTATTAATAAATTATTTGAAGAAATACATTTAATATTAGAAATGCACCCATTTTAAAAATCAACAATATTTAAAATGTTATGGACAATAACTGATAAATGCGCAGTATTAAAAATCTACTTTGTAAGTTGTATACGGAAGGCGGTCCACCGGAAGCTAGATATTTTACTTTATAACATGTTAAATATGTATATTTTTTTTCTTAAAAACCCATCGATTCGCTTTTATTAACCCCCTGGAGCCGTGTGGATTATTTTTTTTAATGGATAGATGCACTTTTTTGGTCGTCAAATTTTGGGCTCCCATTCACTGCCATTATAATGCTTGGTAGAGCCAGGACATATTTTAATATAACTCTGATTGTATGCGTCTGAAAGAAGAATTTCATATACACCTAGGATGACTGGAGGGTGAGTAAATCATGGGGTAATTTTCATTTTTGAGTGAACTATCCCTTTAAGGTCAAAAGTCAATCAAGGACATCTGACTGCTTTTTTCAAAAAAACTTATTTTAAAGTTGTTAGTAGCTATTTTATCAATTCACATTTTGTTTACATTTATATCAGTAAAATAATAAGCAATGGCCTGCCATCAGTAACACTTCATTTGTTACATGTGTGTGCGATTTCCTACAGCAACGAAAGAAAGGAAGAATTGGAGACAATCATGGGATGTAATTCAGGAGATGTAGACAGAGATAAAATATAGGTCGTCTCAGTCAGGTTTTCACATTAATCTCCCAACACTAATAGTGAAGAACAAACTAGCGCTAACTCAAGCATAACGGTGCTGCTTAATGATCTAAGATAATAATTTTATCACGACGATCGTGTAAAATTTCAAATTTACATACATTTTAACAATCTTCTTCATGACTGGCAAACTGCCAAACCAAGCCACAGCATGGGGTTTCCACTCAATAGGATTATTATTGATTAGTAGTATTAATGATCTTTGTGGAGGGCTAGGGGTCTCTCATTGTTGTGCTCATTAAAACAAGAGCTCTGAGATCAAATCCCTAACCCCAATTGTCAGATCTGTGACCCCTGAGGGAAATCAGGCCAGCTGATCTTTTATGAGGCTACATTGACAGACACAGACTGGGGTGCAGGTGTGCTTCATTCTGACAGAGGCCTTTCATTGTGACATCTGCAGTCACTATGGAGACAAGTGTGGCACTGCCAAGAGAAGCACAGCAAAGAAAAACTAAATATCAGTTAAATATATCATGCATTTTCCATCACAGATCAACAATGCATACAAATAGTATTTTAAGAACAGTCTCAGTAGGGGTATTAGTAAAGTCGCTGAATACTAAAACACAATAATTACTATAGACATTAGACAATATATAGTTAACATTATACTCCTTGCATTGATACGGTGACAATATGTTTTCATCATCATATCATAACTATATTTAATGTGTTTTCAGAGTTTCAACTTGAATTTATACATCAGTAATTCAATTTAAAGTGGTAACTTTGGCATCACTTCAAATACACTTTCACTTTTTTTGTACACTTTTTTTTTAGTGCACAAAGTCTTACAGTGCACACCGCTTAAACCTAAAGTTAATTCTGTTTCATATAGTGATCATTTTTAGTTACTAATTTTTGTATGTAAATCTTCACGCAACTGTTAAGCACCTAAAAAGAGAATCATTCCTGTGGACTTGACAGACAGCTTGAATACACAACATTAGCAAAAACAATGGCTCTCCACAGCAAGCGCTAATTATGGTAGACATGGCAAGCCATTTTTACATTTATTACTATAACAAGAATGTATTTTTACTAGTCACTAGTAGGGGTGTAACGGTACTCATATTCATACCGAACCGTTTCGGAACACGCGTGTATCGAACGGTTCTAAATGCAATCTTTAACAGTTAACAGTCGGCTTATTTTAAGCGATTACGATTTAAAATGCGATTTTTTTTTTTACAAAACATTTTGTGTTTATATATTAATATGACTAATAATAATTTTTATGATTATTATTATTGCTAAATAAAATAAAAAAAATAAGAAAAATTACTATTACAATAACATTTTATTTATAAAAAAATGTAATTTAATAATATTTATATTTTACAGAAAACTTATTTTACAAAAAAATACACTGAAGAAAAACATATGGATTGTCATATACATTTATTTAGAGAGAAGTATTATTTTTCTTATTTTCTACCAAGATTTCAATTCATACTGAAGCCAGAGGGCACCCTCGAGCAGAAACTCCACATTTGCCTCAGAAGAAGTAATAGTTTTCAGGAAATCCCTTATGTGAAGCTAGCGCTGCAGGCTGAATAAAAGAAGATCGAAACGCTTTGACTGATTAAACATGAAGACAATAAACACGACTGCATAAAGATGTAACAAGGTGTATTTGAGTTCTTCAAGCCTTCTTGGGTATTTTCATTATAATAAAGCAGTACTGATTGACATAGACTTTATCACTGTATTGAATACTATAGAATAATACATTGTCTGCCTCATTCTGTGATAAGAAGCCACAAAAGCTCACAAATACTCGACTGATGATATGAAGTGAGTTAAAACAGGTTATTAAACGTATTTTGTTGGACAACAGGTTTATGAACGCTTTGCATTACTAGTTCGTGAAGATGTTTGACGCGTGTTGTGTTACGATCCAAGCTCTACTATCAACAACATTATTATCTTGATTATTGATTATTATTATTGGGATTATTAATAGTCTTATTATGAGTAGTTTGCTTGGGTTCGACCGTCTGGCTGGTAGCTGAAGCTGTGTGTTTGAGTATCTTTTTTCTGTGTTTCTTTTGTTGTTCGTTTTGTGTGTTTGTTAATTAGTTTGTTTATTTTGTTGGGGTTGGAAATCGTCCTCCCAGTTGCCTGATGCGACACCTGTGAGACGTAATAAATGATAAAAATGCTTTCTTTGGTCTTGCGTGTCCTTTTATGTTGCGTTCCCCTTTTCTAACGAGCACATTTAATACGGGGTTCGTAACAGTTGTTTTTTCAAACGCACGTTATAAGCGACTCAAACTCACAGTGCTTTCAGACGGAGCAGCGTTTACTACTGATCACAGAGCTGCTCTTCACTAACACGCTGCGCATTTATTTATTTTATTAAAATCGCAGCCTTTGCGCTTTCATTATCGCACATAAGCCAAATCGCGATTGCGGTCGATTTCGATTAATCGTTCAGCCCTAACTGAAACAAACGTATCATATTTTGTGTAATTGCTCAGTGTTTCAACCGCGGAAAGACGTCAATATTAAAACAAATATTGTAAACAATGTCACGTAGCATTACATTTACCTCAGAAGTCATTCAGTGTCCAAAGGCTGTTAGTTCACTAGATAAATTAAAGGTCCCGTTTTTCCTGTTTTTTTGAAGCTTTGATTGTGTTTACAGTGTGCAATATAACATGTGTTCATGTTTCGCGTGTAAAAAAAACAGTATTTTTCACACAATTTACTTATCTGTATACCGCTGTTTTCACTGTCCTAAAAAAGGCTTGAGGATTTCCTTATTCTATTAAAGGTCCCATGGCATGAAATTTTCATTTTATGAGGTATTTCAACATTAATATGAGTTCCCCTAGCCTGAATATTGTCCCCAAGTGGATAGAAATGTTGATCGGTGTAAACCGAGTTCTGGCTGTCTTTCTCTGCCTTTGAGAAAATGACAGGCCAGACTAGCCAATCCTGAAGTCTCCTGTTTTGACGTCCAAACAGGAACGGTTACCTCCCTTTCCTCCGCCCAGAGATTCTGGCACGCCCATGCAAAGGCTCGAGAAATCATGGCTTGTGAGCAAGTGAATGCTGGTAGTTTCTCAGTGTTTGGATGTACAAATGAAAACAGAAGTCTTTTTTCAGTTCCTTCTGATCTGTGATCAGTGATTTCTTATGTGTAGCTAATTATTTATTATTCGTGCACACACTGCGGCTTCTCTCTCTCCCGACAGAACGGTGTTTTCGTGTTTTCTATCTTGTGAGTCAGTGTTTTGTACGTCCTCGTCGTGTCTATCTGTTCTAAAATGTGCATACAGTCGTTTCTGCGCAACATCAGCAGACTCACATCTCTTTAGAGATAAACCTCACGCACGTCGAAGCTCGGGCTGCACTGACCGATCGGCCTTCAACATCCCGACCCCCAGTACTGCATCTGGCCCACAGCGGAGGCGCCTTACGCGGCACGAGATTAAGCAGAAGGGGGGTAAGCGTGAGCATATCCTGGCTAGGCAGCTTTCTCCACAATAAACTGGATTACATTCGATTACTGCTGTTGTGTCTTTGTTTGCGCTGTCTACTCAATGCGCGTCACTGACGCTTTTCATATGATTGGAACATATCTAAAAATAATGCTATAATCAACACTTACTCGTAACTCGTTCATCTCGACAGCTGTAATGGTAACTTACATTGCATGTGTTATAAAGTTGGTAGAATAATGATGAAGACGGACTCGGTGTGACTGGGACTCGTGTTTATTCAGAACTCTCAGATACAAACACAATAAACTTGCGCTGAGCTCTCTCACAAATCAGTAGTTACTATAAATAACTTTGTTAGCAATCGCTCCGTCTCTGATACATTAGTGATGTCCGGTTCGCGAACGAATCTTTCTTTTGAACCGGTTCTTTTTAGTGAACCGAATCAGTTCACCAAATCGGACTGAATCGTTCTAAAGGGTTCGCGTCTCGAGTCAGCGCTGATCCATAATTTACTAAAGTTACTAACTTTCTGACATGACTGACAGCCCCTCCGACTAGAAATAAACGAATAACCTGAAGTATATTCTAGTAACTACAACAGTTCACTGAACTGAGACGTGCTGAGAACTGATGTGAAGTGAACTCCGGTCCATCCATCTCTCTGGCAGCAGCTCGTGCCTGCTCGTGCCTGGTAGACCTCGTTAAAACCACGCCCCCTCCGCTCATTTCAAATGCAAAGATGTCAGCCAATTACAACAGTGGGCGTCTTTACTGAAGTCTCACAGCAGACACGCCTCTTGAAACAGGGCATTCAGCCACAGGGCAAACATCAGTATTGAAAAAATGCCTTTTATTTCTAAATTATGACATTTTATGATGTAAAAATCATACTAACAATATAAGTACACCTCAGGAAACATTATAAAATAGTAGAAAAATGCCATGCCATGGGACCTTTAAGTCCCTCCTTCAGAAATAAGTAACGAGTTCTGATTGTGCCAGCGGTTCCCGTGTTGTGATTCGACAGCAGATTAGCGCACGTTGCCCGGAAAGGTCACGCCTCTTACCATAACGGGGAGATGCATGTGCTCAAAGTACAGCGTCCCTGAAGGCCAAACAAAGGTGATTTGACTCCGGTATGAAAATAACAGCGTCTCGATGACATGGCGACAAACACACTCTACAAACCGCTACAAACGCAACACTTCCTCTTCTCCACGTGGGAGAGCAACAAGACCACGCCCCCTTTTTTGCGCACTCTGGTGGGCGGAGGTTAGTCAACAAACTGTTCTACTGACGTCATTAAAGCAGGATGTAGTCCAAACCGGCCGTTTCGCTGTAGGCTTTGAAAGGGAACTTCTGTTAAATAAAATATCTCGCTTGGCATTGAACTTTGAGCTTTATAATTTTACAGGTATTATTTATGCTCTAACAGCAACATTACACACTAACTAAAGTTTGAAAAATGGGATCACGAAGAACAGGACCTTTATCTCTTTCGCTAAATATATACAGCCTATATTAACTCTACTTAACCTATTTATTTAATGTATGTTTAAATAAATCTGTTATGAAAATGACAGCCACTGTGTATAAATGATTTTATTATTAGATTTAGAAGTTAATGCAAAAACTGCCTTATGTGAAGTTTACATGTTTGCATACAATGTATGAGACATTTTAAAAATAGTTCTGCACGCGCTCCTTCCTATCATGGCAGTGAATAGCAACCAGGCTAACGAATTACAAAAATATACAAATGTATCACGCAATGATACAGTGAGACGCACAACATATATGAAAAGTGTTCAGAGGCATACTATAAGGTTTTGCGAGAAAGAAACCGTATTATTCAGTCAAAATACTGAGCTCGGCTGTTACTTGCGCGTTCCTGTGTGTGTGCACTCAGAGCCGTCAGCAGGCGCCGGCGCTCATGCCTACTATAACTCGCACTGTTGTCATGGCACCCAGGATAAGCACACACACGCACTATTTTGAGAAATCAGGCTCAATAGAAACAAACGCGGCTCTCGTCTTTTCTATAACGTACTGTATATGATAAGAAATAATACTAATAATAAAACCTCCTGAAGTGAATGTTGTGTACCGGTTGTCATGACAACATTGCATGAAGCTACTGACGGTTTGGAGTGCGCACACACAGGACCACGCGCATTTGAACAACAGCAGGGGGAGTAAAAGATGGCTTTATTTTCATTTCAGGGTGAACTAACGTTATCCCTTTAACGTTACCTCGTCACAATCAGGTAAGTGATTGTAGTGTAATAAAGCCCTTGACCAAATTGCTAATTGTGGTGAACAACAACGTTACTGAAATATTTGTTTTCCCCCTTGTAGATAAATGTAGCTTTACGCAAATTGCCCACGCTAGTAGCAGTCCTAATATGACTGCTGCTAATGCTATTGCTAAACCGGTGGAGACTTGGTGTGAAACTCCATTCACCTTTGCAGCAAAGCAGGGGAAAATGCCAGCGGAGAAAGTCCCAAAACTAAAACTCATTATTGAATCAAAATAAAAATGTCCTCTGTGAAATGAGCCTGTGACATGTTTTGCCTCCACCCCTCAAAAAATCGGAATCGAGACTTGAAAATAACCGAAATTGAAAGTAAGAATCGGAATCAGAATCGTTCAAATCAAAACGATGCCCAACCTTATCGCTCACGAGAGCCAGTCTACTTTGAGTATAACTAAACGAGCCAATGCACATTGCCTGCAATGATTGCACCAGGTGCTCATGCCACGCAGCGCGGGTATAAATGAGACATAGATGTTTGCATCAAATTAGCATTTTGCTTCAGAGCCAAGTGGTTGATGGTTTGTCCTGAAATCACTCTCTACAAAGCGTGTTAACATTATAACGAGTCAAGCTCTTCGGTGGACCTCTCCTTGTCTGGTGTTGGAGTGACGGCACTGCAGCAGGGTCGATTTTCTCTCTTTCTTTTTCTATTTTGTTTTATTGAGCAAAAACAAAAGGCTGTTCTCACAACTGGTTCGGTGCACTGTTAAGAGCGCTGAAAAGCCGTTTTCACGGCTGGTAAGAGATCGCATTCTATGAGAGACAGGCTGCACTTTTCCCTGTCTGTGTCACCACGACTATTCCCCTGTGTGCTTTAGCACCGCGGAGAGCAGTTTCCCTAGAAGAGCTACACAGATAGAGCTTGTGTCTTTTTAAAGATGACATTCTATCTGTGTGTTTCTGGATGCGGTTGTTTCCTGTCCTCACTGACGGCCACGAACACTGTTTCACATGTCTGGGCATATGCATGCTGAGACGGCGTTCGTGGGTGGTTCACGTTTTCTAATGAGAACATGACCACGTCGGCACGCCGGTCGCGACTCATCTTTCTCCGGGAAGCTTGAGTCCCCTTTGTTGTTGGCCAGCCGCCGCTCGTGTGTAAAAGGGTCTGCTCGACACTCTGGGAGACCACGGAGATCAGCGAGAGTTGCCCCCGAGGAAACCCGGACGGACCTCTCGCTTCTCTGCGTGTCGTGTGCCATTGAGCTGCTGGGCTGCAGCTCCGGTTGTCACGGAAACCCAGAACTCGCTCGGCGCTCTAGGTGCGCGGTCCCCTTGCCTATTTCTCGTTGTAGCGCCCTCACTGGCAACAGAAGAGGTCTACTTTAGTGAAATAGCTGGGTTGACCTGAGGATGGGAGGACTTCTCCTTCGGGGAACCAACCCCCTAGGCCTAGGACCCCTCCCCCTCTAGCGCACTGCAAGATGTGCAGCTTCTGGATGGAATTGCTGGCCCTTCTTATGGGGAACCTAGCATTTCATTCTGGGCTCGAGCTGAGGATGAGATGTCAATCGCTGCATCGGAGAGAGGGCTGGGAATGAGGATGATGCTAGGCCAATGTAATTGTGTGTGCTTTGCTGAATCAGATTCAGAGTTAACAGCCATGCTTTCCGGGATCATTTCCATATGTGCATGGAAAACTTGGCAGTATGGCACTACTTTGGATATGGAACGCCAAAGTTTTTCCTCTCTCACTACCCTCAACAGTACCCTCCACCCTGCACTCTTAATGCACGAGGGTAATTCTGAGTTGAGGTAGAGCCGCGCATGTTGACTAACCATGATCAAAGTCACGTCGCAGGCCCTCGGCCAGACGATGTCCACCTCAGTGGTCCAGAAACGCCTCCTGGAGGTGCGAGTGGTCATCAAAATACACTTTCTCGATACTCCAATCCCATAAGGTGGCTTTTTGGGCAACACTGTTGAGAACTGGGCCCAGCAGTTCTTCGCAGTCGGTAGCAGGTTGAGGCAATCAAGAGCTTCCCCCGACGTACCATCAGAGTGCCTTGTGGGCCGCCCCTCAGTCTGCTTGTCGCCAAAGGCTTCGTCCCCTGCGAAAAAAAAAACTTTGGCACAGCCTGCTCTACTGTGTCCGTCACAGGAAGAAGACCCCACCTGTCTCTGGTGCTGTTTAAGCGGTCGGTGAAACATACCCTCTGAGACGGGCGACCTGGAGATGAGCAGGGCAGAAAATATTTTTAGACGAAATTCTGTTCTGCCGCTGGGTGTCACAACCAGTGGTACCCAAATTCTCAAAAAAGAAAAAAAAGAGCAGTTCCTCCTATCTCTGGGTCCCAAGGGGGTTTGGAGAGCTGTGGACGGTCTAACGCCGGACCACACTCATCCTCCTCCTTCGCCAGCGGTCTCACGTACCCTCTGCCCACTCGTGCACAGCACACTCACACCCCGCTGCGGGCCGCCTCCACGAGACAGCCGCCCCAGCCCAGTACCTGCATTCCACCTTGCTGCCTCACGGTGGGTACGCCGGTGGTCCCTTTGGTCCCGCTTGTACGGTCTCCCCAGTGCGTCTTGCTGGCTCATTTGTACCATCAGGCTCGGCTATGCGATTCAGTTCGCCCGAACACAGGGACCTGGTGCTCAGACACCTCAGCCAGTTGGGTCTTTGGGTCAAATGGGAAAAGAGCAAACTCGCCCCTGTGCAGAGGATCTCTTTTCTCGGTATGGAGTTGGATTCGGTCAAACGGACAGTGCGCCTCAAACATTTTCAGAGACTGAAGTGTCTGAGGTCGCTTTGGGCCATTCATGTCCCTGGTGTGCGAAACCGTGTGGCCGACGGGCTTTTTTCACGAGCTGCGCTCCCAGGGGAGTGACGACTCCACCCCCAGGTGGTCCAGCTGATTTGGAGACAGTTTGGGGCGGCACAGGTCAACCTGTTTGCCTCACCAGAAACGTCCCACTGCCGAGTGCACCGAGGGTACACTCTGCACAGATGCACTTGCGCTCAGCTGGCCCCAGGGCCTGCGCAAATATGCGTTTCCCCCAATGAGCCTACTTGCACAGGCACTGTGCAAGGTCAGGGAGGAGGAGGAGCAGGTCCTGTTGGTAGCGCCGTACTGGCCCAACCGGACCTGGTTCCCAAAACTTATGCTCCTCGCAACAGCCCCTCCTTGGCCGATTCCTCTGAGGAAGGACCTTCTGACTCAGAGACGGGGCACCCTGTGGCACCCGCGTCCAGACCTGTGGAAGCTTCATGTCTGGGCCCTGGATGGGACACGGAGGTACTAGGTGACTTACCACAGGAGGTAGTTGTGGCGGAGGGGGCGTGGTTTTGCGAAGTCTGTAGCGGGAGAGAGAGAGCGAGGAGACGAGCGGTGAGTAAATAGGTCAAGTGCAGAGAGAGAGAGAGAGAGAGAGAGAGAGAGAGAGAGAGAGAGAGAGAGAGAGAGAGAGAGAGAGATCTGGACTGGGACTGCCTGCCTGACAGAGCGTGGAAGATTCTTGAGAAACTGAAACTGAGTGCAATATTGAGTATTTTGATTGTTCTGAACGCCCTCGTGCGTGCTTTATGTTTGTAATGATTCTGAGTAATAAATTGAGTGCAGTCCCAGTCAAGCCGACCCCGTCTTCTTCCTTCCCACACCCCCACAGCCGAACCAACATTACAGTAGTTAACACCATCACTTCGGCATTAGCACCTTCTACAAGACAGGTTTATGCCCTGAAGTGAACCTGTTTGTTGAGTGGTGTTCTTCTCGCCGAGAAAACCCCCGAAGATGTTCGATCGCGTCTGTGCTTTTCTTCCTGCAGCAAGGGTTGGACCGTTGGCTGTCGCCCTCCACCCTCAAGGTCTATATGTTGCTGCGGATCTACGTAGATAGAACTCAAAGCTTCAGGACCTCAGATCAGCTCTTTGTCTGTCACGGAGGCCAGCAGAATGGAAAGGCTGTCTCCAAGCAGAGGATAGCCCACTCGATAGTGGATGCCATCACCTTGGCTTACCAAGCACAAGGTGTGCCCTGTCCGCTTGGGGTGCGAACACACTCTACTAGAAGTGTGCATCCTCCTGGGTGCTGGCACGTGGCGCCTCGCTGTCAGACATCTGTAGAGCTGCGGGCTGAGCGACATCCAACACGTTCGCTAGATTCTATAGCCTACGTGTAGAGCCGGTTTCCTCCTGTGTTCTCACTTAAAACGGTAGAAGCACTGATTGGCCCTGGCTCTTGTCGGCTTGCTGCGCTACGGCGCTTATATTCTCCAGAAGCAAACTCTGTGAGTCCTCCATCACCCTCGGTTCCGGACGTGGCGGAGCGTCTGGCATCAGGCCCCTTGCCGCTGAATCCTTAAGAATCAGTATTGGGCTGGGGTTATATGAGTGACCCTGTGGGGATCCCATATATTTTTCCACGGTCACTCCTACTGGAAGCCCGTGTCTTTCCCTTGGGAGTGCCTCCCCGTTAGTGGGACTGAGCCCCCTCTCTCTTTTGCAGGCTACGGCTCAGCGGGGTACAATGTGGGCTCAGCAGCGTTCCCTTCCACTAGGGCATACTTTCCCAGTGTTATCCAATAAGTCACTGAGCGGGTCATGCGGAACAGCTGTGATGGACTTCCCGGTGTGAGCCCCGTCTCATCAGGTAAGAGAGCTCAGGTGGCTCACACAGGGCACTGGAGGGGGGCAGAGCCCATGGCACTTTGGTAGGGATTCCTATTCGTCGGTACTCCGATGTGGATTGAATGGGAACGTCTCGGTTACGTATGTAACCCTCATTCCCTGAAGGAGGGAACGGAGACGCTATGTCCCGTCGCCATGTCCTCTGTACTCTGCTGGGGTGCCAGTCTACCTACTCGGCTGCGAAGCAAAATGCTGAATTGATGCAAACACCTGTGTCTCATTTATACCCGCGCTGCGTGGCATGAGCACCTGGTGCAATCATTGCATGCCAACGTGCATTGGCTCGTTTAGTTACACTTGAAGTAGATTGGCTCTCGCGAGCGAGATTCCTATTCGTCGGTACTCCGACGTGGCGTCTCCGTTCCCTCCTTCAGGGAATGAGGGTTACCAACGTAACCGAGACGCTCTGTTGTTTTTAATATTATAGTAATGTGCCTTTAATATTATAGTATTTAATATTATAGTAATGTGCAAGTAAGGGCTCCCTATATAGTTTACAGCATTATCTTTTAAAAACTTTTAGTTATAATTGAATTAATTTAAGGACAGACAATTTTTTCCAGTAAACCACTGTTTAATACAAATAAATAAAAAGCAATTTTGTAAAACTGCTGTACCGAACCCGTACCGAACCGTGAATTCAAAACCGAGGTACATACCGAACCGTCAGTTTTGTGTACCGTTACATCCCTAGTCACTAGTATACATTTATAGGCCTGTCACAATAACAACTTTTTGTTGGGCACTATATTGTCCCAAAAATATCTGCCAAAAACAATATTTTAAGACCATTTTATGCCACTTAATTTATAATCATAATATAACTGCATAATAATGCAAGTCTTTTTAAAAGTAACAAGTAGAGAGAAAAAAACACACTTGCAAATGCACAAACACTTGTATGGAGATTTTCCATCAACAGATTTTTTCAGTATACGAGTTCACACTATTGCTGAAAAACACAAACCCTACTTAGTAGTCAGATGTCTATATAAACAAAGGCACAGATGCCTCCTCCCTTTTCTAGAGGCGTGTTTTTCAAATGTTTAATTTTTAAATTGCTGTATGCTAATAACGCTGTCTTGCCCAAGATCCTGCAAAAGAAGCAAACGCAACGGTCAAACACGTCCGTCTAGAGCACTTTATATAGAAAACCAATGGAAAAACAGTGCAGTGGAATGCAAATGAACTAGACACTTGTGACTGCCATGCCGTGTGAAATGGCCTTAGCGTTAGCTGTGAGCATGTGTTATTTCACGCAGTCACGTTTAATTTTACACCAGAACAGTGCAGCTTGTAAACAGAGTGCATTTGGACATTCTTCCAAACTGTCTGTAGCTGTCAGGAAAACAATATAACGCCTCGAATTACGGCTTCTTTTCACCTGTTGATGTCTACTCTGTATATAAAGGAGAGGGTTACCCTTTATTTTAAGGTCTTTGTTACACTGTAATTATAAATTAAGTACTGAGTAATATTAACTATGTGTACTTTCTATAGGGTTAGGGTTAGTTGGATGTAACTATGCATCATTTATAGTTATTACTATAGTAACTACGTAACAGTAAAATAAAGTGTTACCAAGGCGAACAGATTAGATAACTGAGGCAGCGCCATCTGCAAAATGTTGGTGACATTAATTTTTATGTAAACATAATGGGCAATACATCACTTCACAAAAAATACGTTTATATATTGATTATCGCGACAGCCGACAGGCTTATTCATTTATGTATATTTTATGTACAGGTCCATAGTTTTATTATTCCAATAGTGATCTGTTTAATTACCCTAGTGATTATTACAATATTACTACAAGTGTTACATACATTCTTATTCTGTTGCTACTAGTCATCACCCCAATGGTCAACTGTATCTATTCCATGGTATTGGTAACAAACCGCAAAACTTTACTATTAAATTCTATTAGAAGCTGTGGTTAAATATTAACATTCCTTTTATTTATATTTTCAATATTGTATACCATTTCTAGGAATGAGTAGGCTACCAGCAACTATTTAGCTGGAATACAGAGTATTTCAGCGTAATACATAGTTACTAGTGTCTATTTAATTAGTACTAGTGTAACAGAGGCCAGCTAGTAGTTGCTGTGCGAGTAAACCTCACTCCTCTGATCTCAAGAGACGCTCTAGCGACTGACGCTAGAGGATGCAGCCTTTAGTCTCCTTGTTAGAGCATCCGACTCTCATGCCGGCGGACCCGCGTTCGAGTCCCACTTGGAGCGGGCGGTTCAAACAGGAGGGGTTACATTGGTGCCGTGACCCGGGTGAGAGTGAGGTTTAGGGGGGGGGAGTGTAACAGAGGCCAGCTAGTAGTTGCTGTGCGAGTAAACCTCACTCCTCTGATCTCAAGAGATGCTCTAGTGACTGATGCTAGAGGTTGCAGCCTTTAGCCTCCTTGTTAGAGCGTCCGACTCTCATGCCGGCGGACCCAGCTTCGAGACCTGCTTGGAGCGGGTCATTCGAACAGAAGGGGTTACACTAGAAATCTGGAACAGATATTAGAAACTGTTCTATGCATGTTCACTTCTGGCATAAGTACTAGTAGCCAATCTATACATTTGGGAAACAGATTTTTTTTATAATTCTTCGTAGGCTATATATTAGTAGTTACTATTGAAAACCCTAAAATGAATTACACTGCTGACAACTCTAAAATTACTAAGACTGCTGACAACAAAATAAGGTAACGTTAGTTATTTTAAGCATAAATATTAAAACAGCTTGCCACACGTACATACAGGCCTAGATATAAACACAGCGTCTGGTAACTGGGCACCCGTCGCTGAAACCTGCTTATGACTATTTATCGACTCTTAATTAAACCGAGTCAATGCTAATGTTATTAAATTTGCAGCGAGTTCGTGCAAGTGAATTAGCGCGTCACTGCATACAACCCAGCCAAATGCTCGCCGCTTGAGAGCGACTGGTTAGCGGGACAGCAGGCCGAAACCGGAGCGCTACTCACCGATGTGGTTGTCTTCGATGTGAACGATGAGCTCGCCCAGGGACTCGAAGTGCAGCCCGCATCCGCCAAACCGGCAAACGTTGGAGAAGAAGGAGGCAGCCGCGACGCCCGTCATAATGAATGTGTTGTCAGAGGTCCGTGAGCTTGCAGACCGGCGGAGGCAGAGGCTGTGCAGGATGGGGGTGATCAAATAGCCGGCAGCTCGTTGCAGCAGCAGCGGCGGCGGTGATTGCAGCTGGAGCTGTTTAGACGGCTGGCAGCCAATGGGAGGGGGATGGGGGGCAAAGCAGCATGACGGAGGAGCAAAAGAGGAGGAGGCACCGGCGAAACAAACATGCTGCTTGTTCACCTGAGCGGAGAAAGACCAGGAATGCTTGACTGAGAAGGGCCACATAAGCACCTATATTATTGGTTATTTCAGTGCATCTTTTGCTACCCAGTTGGACATGGCTCAATAGTCCCACACTGCCTGGGAATGCAGAAGCGATCCCAATTGTTCTTAATAAACTTAAAATGATCATTAGTTACACAGATATGTGGCTGTGTGACTATTCCGTGTTTATACATTAAGCAAGTTTGTACTTTTGCATATATTTTCATATGGAATTGTAATGCAGTGGTTAATTTCACACCTTTTTGTTGCAGGCAGTATATCTTAAAAAATAAGGTCCGTTTCACAGACAAGGCTTAAACCTATTCGCAGACTAAAATGTTTGTTTGAGCTGTTTTAACTTAAAGCAACCTGCACTGACGTATCTTAAAAATGGTCAGTACTATTTTTTTGTCTCAAGATGCACAACAGCAATGTTTTTTTCTAAGACATGTTTATAAAAGCTACATAAATGTCCTACTAAGGTCTACTCCGATGGCTTAAGCCCTGTCTGTGAAACCAGGCCTTATTGTAAAATAATTTTATAATTGCATTCATCATTTAATGTTTCTATATTCATAATTCCATATACAATCATTTTATAATTGTGTTAACAAAATCATATAACACATACATGTATGTTTTCTCTCTGCAGCATTAAAGGGATAGTTCACCCAAAAATGAAAATTCTGTCATCATTTACTCACCCTCAAGTTGTTCAAAACCTGTATGAGTTTCTTTCTTCTGTTGAACACAAAAGAAGATATTTTGAAGAATGTCGGTAACCAGACAGTTGATGATGGCAGCCATTGACTTAGTATTTTTTTGTCCTACTATGGGAGTCAATGGGGCCTATCAACTGTTAGGTTACCAACATTCTTTAAAATATCTTCTTTTGTGTTCAACAGAAGAAAGAAACTCATGCTGTTTGGAACAACTTGAGGGTGAGTAAATGATGACAGAATTTCCATTTTTGGGTGAACAGTCTCTAAATGCACTTTTCAAATGCAGTTTTCCATGCCACCATTTATTTTGTATTTGTGTTCATTGTAAATGTATAATTAACTTTTTTTTAGTAACTTTGGTAAATTTTTTCAGCTGTAATAAAGCATACAATTACAGCAAATTCTGTGTAACTCGCATGTTTGAATGAAATTACACAATAGCATCACGTGACTCCTCTATATTGTGTCATCATTAGACATCTAATTTAGCCTAGAAATCTAGACGCACCCTAGCGGCAGAAAATGTATTTCGCCGCGAGTGTAGTCTAGCAACTCTCGGTAGACCTGAGAGCTGGAAAAACCAAACTCTGGTCAGGCCAATCACATCGTGTATAGAGTCGGTGGGCGGGCTTAACATAATGACGGCACGTCACGGCAGAATTGTGGAGGTTCTGCGTGCTACTCCTAAACAAAGAAGCTGACGAACAGCGGTCTTTTGAATCGGCTTTGGCTGCGACTCTGGAAGACTTGGAGTTAAGCTTTTCTTTGAGAAAAGAACAAAGAACAGCACAGAAGTCATTCTTAAGAAAAGAACATATGTTCGAAGTTTTGCCTACCGGATACGGCGAAAGTCTATCAACTAACGTTAGCTCGGCTTCACCTTCTTCTTTGCTCTGGTTGTTTGTGGCGCTCACGGCGCTATCAATTGCGTGCAGAGGGAATTTGAAAGACAACCGTTTATCCTGCCCCTCGGATTGAGCCCAATGGTGAGTTTCCAGACCCAACATCTTGATGTGGGTCTGGCTTGTCAGGCTACATCTAATTGGCATTTCTTTACTGAAGAAAAATGTTGCCCTCCTTTAAAAACCCTGAAAAGACTGAGAATCTGTCAGGTGTGACACAAGCATCCATGTAAGGTGCTGTGTTCACAAAGAGCAGGAGGAATGTCCTTTTGATCAGCCTGTGACAGTGACCGTGTGCTGACCATCACTTGTTAATCATCCGTTAAATCTCCCTGTTATAAAGGTTCTCTGCCGTTGGGCTATGTAAATACCTGAGTGACTAAATGACCAAATATTTTCCACGGCACTGTTTTCAAACAAACAGACTTGCAAAAACATGTACTCATCAAATACAATATTTTCTCTTCAGCTTCATAATTTGATTAGCTCCCAAATCCGGACTCAAATTGTACATAAAAGCTCATAAATGTACAGACAACTGTTTGAGGATGTACCTTATAATGTCATATAATGCAAAGCCAGCCAGATGTTAGTAAATGCAACCATCTGCCTCACATAAGATACACATAACCAGACGATGCCCGATGCTAGAAACTGTGAGGACATTCCAGGTCAAACAATATGAATTCTGGATTTATCTAGTTCCAAATTCTTGATTGATTCAGTGTCGTTTCACTCATATGCAGTAAATCATTGAGACCTTTGAAGATCTACCTTGAGACCTTACATGTGATCACGTGAAAAATTACAAACAGACCTGCTATGCATGCATACACACACAAGCATATACTCATTCATTGTCCAACAATTTAAGAAGAATTTAAAAGAATAACCATAGCTCTGAGTCAAAAGTTTATTTTAACTTATTATTCTTGTCTGCTTTTGTTCCTCTTTTGTTAGACACTTTGGACAAAGGCATCTGCTATAAAATATTTTATTATAATGATAGTTTTGTTATTTAGCCCAAAAAAATGTAATTCTTTAAATGGTGAAACAGAAGGTGAACTTGACCCAGTTCCTTTTTACAGTGAATTATATCATGGGAGAAACAGGGATGATGTCATATGAGACTTGTGGGTGCATGCCCTCTGCTGCATTGTCTCTGTGTGTGAATGATTCATACTCAAAGATGTAGGAGTCAGCTAAGGCTGAGGCTTGATGTGACATCATCACCACTTCCTGTTTTGTGGTGTTGCTGAGGAAACAGCTACTAGCATTCTGAGTTAGAGCAGGCTAATGAATCACACTCTCTCTATATCTCCCTCCCACTTCTGTTCTGTTTTTTTCTTTCACTCTTTCCCTAGCGGTAACCACAAAAGGACCACGCTGTTCTTAAACATCAGACACACCCCTCAGTTTTATCTGGTAATCCGAATGTATCCACATTCTCATGACATCTGTAGTTTAACACAACACGGTTAGACACTATAGGCTAAACTGAAAACCAGTCATAAGTGAACTTTTCAAGATATGGTTACTTTAATAAATGTAAAAACTTAAAAATCTTGACACCTGTTTTCGTCATAAGGTAATGTCACCTTATAGAGCATCTCTGAAAGATGGGGTCACACCTTCATTGTTTATGAAGCCTTATGTTCTGGCAGCCATTGTGACTATAGCATAAGAAGCATTTCCTCAAAATACAAAATGTGGTTTTTCCATTGCCTTGATTCTGCAAAGTGAACTCGAAATCCACAGAACTTCACAGCTAACACTGACCAAATTTACTTTCCAAAAATAGTAGCCTATGCCTTTTTACGTAAATCTGTTACAAAAATTTAAATAATTTGATGTCAGTATCAAAGTACTAAAAACATGTCTTGATACAGATACAACTACCATATTTTGTATATATTATTAATTTATTACAGTAATAAAAACCAAGAGCCCAATTTTAAACAAACAACCTACATTAATTCACCCTACAAAATCTCAAATCTCATCGCTACATTAAACAACAGGCAACAAAATAAAATGAAGAAAAAAAATGATAAGGCCTAATCAATGTTACTGGTGTAAAAGAAACATTAAATAACGTTATTTTACTTTATTTTACTCTCTGTTGGGTCTTATTGAACGACTTATTTTTTACTATAGTTTTCCAACGGTTACGTTGTAACCATAAAAAAAAAAAAAAAAAATGCAAGCAGTTTATTTCGTCGTTGACCATCCAAAAACAAACAAACAATTGCCTGGAAATAGTTTTAATGTGTAAATGTGTTTAATTTTAAGGGTTAAGCCAAGAGCTAACACGCTCATACATGCCCCTTCTCTCTCTTTTCTCTATCATCACACACCATTCGCTAATCGGGACCGTCCCGCGCACAGCTCCAGACAGCTGTTGGCGCAGCACGCACTGAGCGAAGCTCCTCCCATTTCCCTTTTTTCTCTCAACGCGCCAATGTCCGCATCGGACGCCCGCTACATCCTCCGGTGGGCGGGTGCACGCGGTCTGAAAACCCCTCCTCTTTTTAAAAAGCGGACCGCAATGATTTAGAAGTTCAGGAATCCCACGTGACGTCACCTCGAGGTGATGTAATGCTTCTGTAAATAGATCATATTGTAATCGCGTTTCACTTCAGCGTGCTTCGTCTGAGCGCGAGGAGCGTTGCTAGTCTCAGTCTGCGTGCGTTTAGGTAAGTTCGTATTACTATTGTACACTCGCTTGTGAATGTGATTCCACTCTTAGTTCAGAACACAAATGGAGCTTCTTGTTCAGTTCTGTTGGGATTTTTTGTTGATGTTGTTGTTGTTTTACTGTCAAGTTAGTGTCTGTCAAAGTGCCGGTTTCCATTGAGATGTTCGTAAACTGTTTGAGTGTCTATTTGGGGGGTGTGTGACCACCAAAAAACAGATTAAAAAATGAGTATTTTTTGACTATCCGATAACGGATGTCTTTGTAAATCTTTAGTAGCCTACAGATTGTGAACAACCCTGTCAACAAATACGTTTTAGCGGAATGGCTGTTTGACAGTTATAGATGTTCAAAGTCTGTTTGAATTTTAAATATATTTAAATGTTTGATCGCACACATGCAAGTGTTCTGAGGGAATAGTCTAAGTATTTGCATTTATTTTGGGTTAATCAAATAATTTTGATTAGCTTTTTTATTTTTTATAAATAAACCCAAATATGGCATCTGCCCGCACGTATGCTCCAAAGTGCTTCAGACAACTTCACCGCGAAAATGGCACATTATTGCCCCTGGTTAGAATGTCTGATCTCAGTTGTTTGGGTTTGTAAAATTCGTGACACCGCGTGAGTCCTCCGGTTTCGCCATTACGTCATTCTGCAGGCCGGTTAGACTTGGCATTTTAGCACTGTAGACCCGTCTTGCCAATGCCAATTCAAACTCTGGCCCCGGCTGAACTAAATGATGATGTCATGACTAGAGGAATGCTCACGTTATGAGGGACCGGGCAAGTAGTATTTTATATATATATATATATATATATATATATATATATATATATATATATATATATATATATATATATATATGACGTGACTATGTAATACGCATTACAGAGAACACACAGAGAAGAGAACTCAAACTCAAACAGGGAAATGTGGGCAAAATATAGAGAACTGAGATATACATTTAAATAGCTCATGCGTTTTAAAAACTATAAAGTTCACTAATTAGGTGTCATCTATCTATCTATCTATCTATCTATCTATCTATCTATCTATCTATCTATCTATCTATCTATCTATCTATTATCTATCTAGATAGATAGATAGATAGATAGATAGATAGATAGATAGATAGATAGATAGATAGATAGATAGATAGATAGATAGATAGATAGATAGATAGATAGATAGATAGATAGATGGAGAACTGAGTGGCTGAGAAATTAAAATATCTATCTATCTATCTATCTATCTATCTATCTATCTATCTATCTATCTATCTAGATAGATAGATAGATAGATAGATAGATAGATAGATAGATAGATAGATAGATAGATAGATAGATAGATAGATAGATAGATAGATAGATAGATAGATAGAGAACTGAGTGACTGAGAAATTAAAATAATATACTTGCATTTGATACTATATTTACCTAAGTGAATCCACAAAGAGCTGACACTGTCATGTCAACAAACAGTGTCATTTTTATTTGCCTGTTTATTTGTCATGAGCATTTTATAATGTCATCTCCCATGTGTGTATGTGTTTGTATGTCTGTGTGCATGTGTGTGTGCGTGTGTGTGTTTAGGTTTTTTAGATCTCAGTGATGAATATTGATCAGGACAGGCCATATGTATGCACTGCTACTGGATGCTCGCAGGTAAGTGACAGATGTCCAGTTTGCTGGTGGTTGTCATATCGTCTAGACTAGAGCTACAACAATGTGTTTTATGTATGCTGTCACAAATTTTAGCCATCACTTAGAGTGCAGTAAATTACAATTCATGTGTAATTAAACACATGTACCTTTTATGTAATATATTTCATGTAAAAATGGGGATGTGCTTTTTTCAGTATTGTCACGGCCTACCATGTTTCTTGTTCTTGTAGCGCTTTCAAAGAGAAGATCACCTAATAATTCACAGACACAAACATGAGATGACCCTTAAATTCCCTTCCATTAAGTGTGACAATATGCTCTCAGGTAAGGGTGGGTACGCAATTATTCACACAAAAACACACGTTTTTATCATCAATAAGTATTCATATTTTCTATGCAACTAAAGAGTATCAATCTACAGATCGAGGTCAGTGATATAGCCTTTGAAAAGTGAATGTGTGTGTGCGTGTCATGATAGGTCATGCTCTCCATCTCCTTTAATTTAGGATTTAGACAGTGTCTGTTACCCTGGAAACCCAATGTCTGATATATAAACATCAGTCTGACCCTTGACCTCTGGGGTCTGTGAGCCATCATTCCAGCGACAGAAACATTTACATAAAAAACAAAAGAAGGACTTTACCTTCTGACCCCTTTCATAGTAGTCTAGAAAAAGCAGTTTCGTTTAGACTACCTCTAAATTACCAAAACAACACGAGCAAAATCAGGCTATGTTTATGACAAGGGTTAATTTTTAACATTTTCCCAGCATGCCAGAAGGTTACTTTAGACAAGTTCTGCTCATGACATTGAGTAGAGGGTTAGTTTCTTTACATTTGTTTAGAATGCCTGAAGGTTACTTGATATTGATCTACTGATCTAAAGTTTTCGCGCTATGACCTTGGGAAATCTCCAGTGTCTCCTCAGTTTACATGTGTTTAGTATATATGTATTAAAGCTTTAAGCAGATCAATTTTATATTGTCTACATAATTTTTTGTATTATACATACCTTTCTACACTTTAACTTTACCTGACATTTTTCCAGAACTAAAATTTTTATAAAAACTAAACGGTTTCCATATGGATATTAATTAATATATTATTTATAATAAGTTGTGCTGTCAAATCGATTAATCGTGATTAATCACATCCGAAATAAAAGTTTATGTTTACATATTATATGTGTGTGTACTATATATAATTAGTATGTATATTTGAAAACACACATGAATATACTTAAGAATTGTATTTATATTTATATTAGTCGTGGGCCGTTATCGACGTTAACGTGCTGCGTTAACGTGAGACTCTTATCGGGCGATAAAAAAAATATCGCCGTTAATCTATTCTCAAAGTTGGGTCGGGAGCTGGGTCTATACTACGCAAGCTATGATGACTTTCACCTTGATATTTTAGCGCGGATGTATACCTAGCCGAATTGCACTGTAGGGGGCGAGAGAACGAGTCTTTGAACCTGTGTGAATGCCTACTAGTGTTGTCAAAAATATCGATATTTCGCTATGTATCGATACTGAAATATCTGAAACGATACAATACTCATTTTCTACAGTATTGATATCAGCTGCGCTCTCCTCTCCTCTCCGACCGACAACGAGTTAACACGCACCGCCTCCTCTCATTCAGTCCGTTTAATCCTCTGAACATTGCGAACGGGTGTTCTGGTCTGAATTTCGCGCAGGGTTGCACATAACGTTAATTCTACTAATTCCTGCAGATTTCGCGCTCGCATCTGAAGCGCACACACACATACCGTAATAAAGCCGCCTCTGACATACAAGTGCAAAAATGAGCTCCTTTTTCCAGCTTATTAATGGTCAAATACACTCAAAAATGTCTCAATGCCCATCTTGGGTGAGTTTTAAAGTAAACACAGTCGTAACCAGCTCACAGGAACAGTGGGATCCATGCGTGCGTCAGGTCTTAAAGGGACAGAAGTTATTTATTATTCAAACTACAAACTACAAAAAGACAAACGATCACTTACGAGCACAAATATTATGAATGCCTTAGGCAGAATTCAAATGAGCCATTTTAATCTAGATTAATCTTGGAATTATTCTAGATGAATCTAGATTTAAAAAATAATAATCTATGCCCACCACTAATTTATATATAAACTACTTATATTTATATATCATATAAATTATATAAATATATATGAATGAGTGTGTATTTATACATACATAATAATTATACACATTACACACACATATATTATGTAAACACAAACTTTTATTTTGGATGTGATTAATCACGATTAATCGATTTGACAGTATATATAGTATATTTATTATATAATATATATAAAATAATTAATAAAATTGTTAATTTTTGCTACGTCCTACTGATTGCACTGATCATCTTATTTATATATTCTTCTCTTTTCTTATTACTTCTTATTACATTTTAAAACAAGTTTGAATCCTTTTTTTGTTTTTATTTTTATTGTACTGTCTGTTATTATTATTTTATAATTATTTTTGTTTTATGTCATTTTTATGTAAAGCATTTTGAATTACCATTATGTATGAAATGTGCTCTATAAATAAACTTGCCTTGACTTAATGAATAAAACTCCTATTTTTGTTCAATTGTGTTGTTGCTTTATATATATATTGCCAGTAGGATTTTGTGTGTCATGTAATGATGCTGAATGTATTCATGATAAATATGCACTCTTTGTTCATCTATAGATCAGACTCCAACTCCGACCCGTTTCTTACGGGACTGTGAGGAAGTGGGCCTCTTTACTGACCTGGAGCTTAACCAGTCACAGGCGGAGGAGGAGACTAAACCGGTGAGAGGAAATACATGTTTCAAAAGCTTACACAAATGTGCAAGTGAATAAATGTTTACACACAAGTCCATGCTGTATGAAGTAGTATTAAATGGTCAAACAAAAAGTAAGCAAACATTTAACAAAAATGTAAATTCCGAATATATTTCTGTGCTTGCTTGTATGTATGTGTTCATGTGGACGGTAGTAAGAAAAACAAAACCAAGCAATCTGATCAGATAAAGTATATTAAATATCAATAAACACATAAACACAGAGATGGAGAGCAGGGGCAGAGGAAGGAGAAATTATATGAATTAGCATTTATAAATATATATTTTGCAATAAAATTCTAAAAATGTTCTTGCTTATAGAACTTTTCTGCTCAGGTGTCAGGTCAGAACCAGCCTCACTCTGAGACACAACCTCAGCAGGGTCAACGTCATCAGTTTCACCCTCAGCAACAGCAGCAGTGCGCACTGGCCCATCTGAACCAGCACCAGAACCAGCTCCTCACGCACAGCTCACAGACTCAGTCTCAATGCACTGCCACATACTCCACTTCAAATAAACAGTAAGTATAGCATATACAGTATTACCAGAATACCCCAATACTCTTCTTCTAATGACAATTCTGAAAGTTAAAGTGACAGGAGCCTATTGTTGCTATAGTAAACCGATAGATAATAGATATATATTATCCATTGATAGATTGCCACGTGGGGCTGTGGTGAATAAAGCGCACACCGATAAAAATAATACAACAACTGTCTTTACTGTTTTTTTACGATAAAAAAAAAATGCCCCCTGATGGAGGTAGACGTTGAATCCTTAGATAGACAAAATACAGTTACATATTAGAGACCAGAGGCATACAGTCACTGTAATACATGGTAAAATTATTTACACTTTGCAGTAGGAGAAGCCCTTATACAATATCCTACCTGTTGGTTTCTCAAATAATCTGGATAATGGTTGCCACTGTGTCCCAGCTGAGATTTGGCTGTACTCGTTCACCAGCTTCTCTGTATGATAGCCTGTGGTTCATGATATGGTCTATGATAGTAGCTCTTATTTCATCAGTTACCCTAATTCTGGCCCTTCTTTGAGCACCACCATGCATTCGAACTCCTCAATCTCTACCTTATCCAGGCACTCATGTTGTCCTGGTACTCATCTTCCTCTTCCTTGTGCAGGCACTTTTCTTACTTTCTTTGTGTTGCTCTATATTGTTCCTTTTTCACACAAGATCAGCCCAAAGAGGCCCTCTTTTACTGTATACCATATGGTCATGTGATTGAAAGAACATCAACACCTGAACAATTCCTAGATGGGAATCAGCTGTGATTTACAGTTTTTTACAATTGCTACAATACTTTCAATAATTTTAACACATTTCCTAAACTCTTAACACAGTTAGCACAACATCAACGTCTGTGTAGGCTATACAATTAACACATTTATTGTTGCTTTTACACAAAATGCATACAGTTAACACAAATTTAAAATGTTGCTTTTTACACACAAGCTCAACCAAGACCAAAACAATGGATTTTTACTGCCAAATTTACCAATGCTTTAACACTGTATGTCAGAACAGATAACACCTTGTTCTAAACCCTAACCTTATAGGCTAAAGTCAAGGTAAACAGCTGTTTATACACTCTATAAAAAGGTTCTAAATGGCACCAAAAATGGTTCTTGGCTCGTAATCATAGGGGAACCTTTTTTAGTGCTATATACACTAGCACCAATTTTGGTGCTTCAGTGGTTCTTCAGAGGTGCTATATAGCACCTTAGTCAAAGAACCAGTGAAGAACCTCTGAAGAACCGCTGAAGAACCACTGAAGCACCAATATTGGTGCTATATAGAACTAAAAAAGGTTTCCCTATGATTACAAGCCAAGAACCATTTTTGGTGCCATATAGAACCTTTTTTTTTAAAGTGTATGGAGAATTGAAACACAAATATATCCCCTGTATTTTATTCCATTGTTACTGATAAACAGCTGATTGAATTTGTGCAAATATATAAATCACAGCTGATTCTCATCTAGGAATTGTTCAGGTGTCAATGTTCTTTCAATCACATGACCATATGGTATACAGTACAGCTCTTGTGTGAAAAAGGAACAATATAGAGCAACACAAAGAAAGTCAGAAAAAGGCCTGGATGAGGGAGAGGAAGATGAGTACCAGGACAAGGGAGAGGAGTGGGACATGGGCAAGGGAGAGGAATGCCAAGGACAAGGTAGAGATTGAGGAGTTCGAATGCATGGTGGCGCTCAAAGAAGGGCCAGAATTAGGGTAACTGATGAAATAAGAGCTACTATCATAGACCATGTCATAAACCACAGGCTATCATACAGAGAGACTGGTGAACGAGTACAACCAAATCTCAGCCGGGACACTGTGGCATCCATTATCCAGAATCCAACAGGTTGGATATTGTATAAGGGCTTCTCCTACTGCAAAGTGTAAATACTTTTACCATGTATTTCAGTGACTGTATGCCTCTGGTCTCTAATATGTAACTGTATTTTGTCTATCTAAGGATTCATCGTCTACCTCCCTCAGGGGGCAGAGGAAAGCTCCTAAATGAAGAACAGGAACTTCCTATTGTCAACACAGTGATTGCTGATAATGAAATAAAACTGAAGGGCATTCTATAAAGCTACTCTGAGATGGGTCATTCATTTTTTTGTATTGAATTTCTGCAGCAAAAGAAACAAAATGCATGCATTTACTAAACCCAACAAAACAAAAATAGGGAGAGTCTTCAAAAGACACACAATCTATGATCAATAAAATATACTGTCTATTGTATAAGGGCAGACCTGACACATAAAATAATGCAGTTTCTGTAATTCCATCTAGTGTTAGTGTTTTTATGACCGTGTGCTATGATTGACTAAATGTTCCTGTTGGAAGAGAACATGTGTTAGGGTTTTGGCAGACATAGTGTATTGTGTTAGTGAATTATTGTATTTTGAAAATTAGTTTTGGAGTTTAGTTTACAATGTGTGATTTAGAACATGAAATTAATCGTTTTGGCAATTGCGTGATGTAGGTGTGTTGGTGCGTTAAGAGATTAGGAAATTTGTTAAAAGTATTGAAAAAAATGTCATAGCGATTGTAAAAAACGGTATATATTTGCAAACCTTCAATCAGCTGTTTCTCAGTAGCAATGGAACAAAATACAGGGGATATATTCGTGTTTCAATTCACAATATAAACAGCTGTTTACCTTGACTTTAGCCTATAAGGTTACGTTTAGAACATGATGTTATCTGTTCTGACATAGTGTTAAAGCATTGGTAAATTTGGCAGTAAATATCCATTATTTTGGTCTTGGTTGAGCTTGTGTGTAAAAGAAGTTCAATCATTTTAAATTTGTGTTAACTGTATGCTAATTGTATAGCCTACACAGACAGATGCTTTGTTTACTGTGTTAAGAGTTGAGAGGAAAATTGTTAAAAGTATTCAAAAATTGTCATAGCGATTGTAAAAAACTGTAATATAACACTCAGGAATTACAGGAGAACTCATTGTCGTTGCAAACGCAACCATTTAAAATAGATGAGAACGGACAAAGGAAACAGATATTAACTCAGGATGTAAATACAAGAGGCAAACAAAGGGAACTAATAATGACCAGCTGAACAGAATGACTAATCAATGAGAAACCAAGGAGATTAGCAAGAACTCAGACAGGCAGGTAACAGAATGAAAACAGGACACAAACGTGACATTATGCCCCCCTCTGGAAAGGCACATCCTCACGCCGTACAAGGTCCAATTGAGGAGGGAGGGTGGGGGTTCTGGAGGAGGACGTGGAAGAGGACAGTAACAAACACAGTCGTGGCAAACAAAACAGTCCATTGGGGAGTGGAGGGAGGGAGGAGCCAAGGGGGAACCAGGAGCAGGAGTGGCGATGTAGGAACCAGGAGCAGGAGTGGCAATGTCCAGCCAGGAAGGAGGTCCACATTGGTGTTAAGGAAGGGAGGAGCCATGGTAGAGAAGGCCTTATGACATCATAAGGGACATGCAATGGAGGTGGAGCCAAGGGTGGTGGACCCCTGGGCACAGAAGGAGAGCAGATGGGACCGGGCGACACTTCTGGACCTGGTGGCTGGGATGACCATCTGAGGAGGAACCGCGGTACCAGAGGGCTGAGGTGGAGCCAGAGCGACTGAGGACCGAGGTGGAGCAAGAGGTTGATGGTCCCAGGTGGAGCTGAGGGAGGGAGGAGCCACGGCGGAGAAGTCTAGACAATGGGCCGAGGTCGAGTGACGGGATCAGCTGCTGGAGGCGGAGCCTGGGGACACATTCGTCCAGGAGGACCTGGATGTTGGAAGACCCGAAGTGGATCCACGCCAGAGGAGGAGGAGCTGAGGGACTGAAGGGAGACAGCGGAGACTGGGCAGAGGAACTGGCTGAAGTTTGAAGAGGAGGTGAAGAGGGAGGCTGGGGGCGAACTTTGGAGACACAGGAGAATTCGTGCTGGGCAGAACCAATGGGGGCACAGGAGACTCTGAACTGGCCGGAACCAGGGAGATCAAGGTAAAATTCCTCTTCTAGTTCACCACAAAAATGTATTGCAGAGGACAGCAGCATCTCACGCTCAGTGGTGGGAGTGTGGACGGGGTCTTCCTCCATTCCTTTAAACTCCACCAATGCTTTCGAAGACATTACACAGTGTTGCCGGCTCACATACCTGGTCAGACACCTCTGGTTGCTGGCTGCATGGGCTCTGGATCTGTAGGAGGGGGGCTGGAATCCTCTGCTGGGCAGATGGTGTTGGCCGCTTTCCTCTTTTCCAGCACCCACTCCACAAACTCAGTAAAATTCCCCCAAGGACATACACCGGGTAGAAAACTCAGGGTAAAAAATAGATGAGAATGGACAAAGGAAAATTTGGACACTGAGTGCACCTGAAGGGCTGCCGCTATTGCATAGTTTGTGCTTGGTGTTTAATAATTATTTGAAATGTAACAAACTGGCAGCTCCAGTTGTAATGAAAAGATTTATCTTGAACTCTGCCATGGAAACTAGCATGCATAAACCGTAATTAAACAATTTAATAATCAATTAAAAAGGAATTTATACATGTATGTTATTATGCTGGACCAGCGTGGTTTGGAAAATGAATGGATGATTGATTCAGCTGTGGGTCACATCTGATGGCGAGATGCAGGAATTCATTCAGCACACGACTCTCACAGTGCATTATGGGTATCCTCTAGCCGTAGTTGTACACTCGTTATTGCGGTGCATTGTGGGATTGAATGAGTGCACTCAATAATCAAGTCAAGTCACCTTTGTTTAGCGCTTTTTACAATGCCGATTGTTTCAAAGCTGCTTCACAGTGTTAGACAGGAAAATAATACAACATCTATTGATTCGGCTGTACCCTAACCCTAACCTCAATAATTACCACTATGGTTTCGGACACCACTACAAATGGCTGTCCCCTCAAGTTCCCTATTTAAAGATATAGGGGGGTGATTTAAGACACAGCCAGGGTGTAAATACATGACAAACCAAGGGAACTAATAATGACCAGCTGAACAGAATAACTAATCAATGAGTTACCAATAAGATTAACGAGAACTCAGACAGAGGCAGACAGACAGTTTGCTTTAAAATAAATATGAAGATACATTTTAAACCTTAAACTACCTTGATAGAAGGCAAATATTTCTGGCCGTAATCGCTTGTGAGATTGCCAGCCTCTGCTTTTCCACAACAGACTGAAGCCGCCTTGTGTATAATGCGGCTTTGCTTTCATCTAAAAAAGGGGAAAAAAACAGCAATTTTCTGGTGTTATTATTAGTTGGAGCAGTCTTCAGCCCACCCTCAAACTTCTCAACACGCTGCTCGCCTCAGATTGCTTGTAATCAATGCACAAATCATAAAAAAGGTAAACGCTATCTTTGCCTAAAATGTGATTGGGTGGGCAAGACAGATTTTTGGGTGGGCTCAACACACCCCAGCCCATGCCTAGATCCAGACCCTATTAAAGGTTACAATTTTAACTGGAAAGGTGCTTTTACACAGACTTTGGGTTGTACAGAATGTATTAATGGTAGAAAACAAGTCAAAAATTGTTTATGCAACACAGCATCATACCTTTAATTTTATGGGACCCAGAAGTTTTTTAATGTAGCATTGCATCTTTAGAATTTGCCAGCTTATCATTGGAAAGATGCTGAAATACTGCAAATGAATGTTAAACTTTTAAATTATGATACATTTTTTAATCACGTTTTGATGGAGAACATGTCCCCCCACAAATAGCATGCAGCCCTGTGTAAACTTTCTGAAAATGTCCAAATTGCTACTGACTCCATGAGTAAATACATTTTTTTTTTATGGACTTTTAGTCTTTTGTCCCTTACAAATCTGAATCCCTCTGTCTCATTTCAGATCTGCACCCAGCTGTCTGCACAGCACCCAGACAAACCCCATGCCTGGGACATCAGCCATGAATGTAAGTAAACCTGAGAGTATTTCAAAGCCACCTGCACAGTAAAATAATAATCAAGGTAATAGCTCTATTTATTTTTACATCTGCACAATAATTTCATATATTTTTAAAATAACAGATGGAGGCACAGTTGTCAATGAACTCCAGTATGATTGGTATACCAGGCCCCGCCCACTCTGGCTCATGCTCCTCCCTTCAGGTACAGCCCCATTCTAATGATTTGACTCCATAGTTACAGGATTATGATGTCTCTATAGAAACATTACAAGTCAGAAAGGGGTTATAATGCCACAGTTTGTAACTAATGTAGACATCTTGATTGTGTTATCTAATTCAGACATATGCAATGTTGCGGTCTTGCCTGTTAAAAAGCTGCATTCACGCACACACACACACACACACACACACACACACACACACACACACACACATGCAGGAGACTCTCATGCGCTGATTCTCTTCAGAAAGTGGAGGAGATTACATTTCAAAGGCTTCAGGTTGACCTGGTTATCATCTGACTTTTCAAAGCCGTCTTTGTAGATTCTCTGTGTTTTGAAAAACGTAAAAGTGCCAAGTAATCTTACCATCGCAAACAATCACTACACACAGGAAACCTTAGATGTAGAAATTAAAAACACATGGTTGCCTGCAAAAGTTGGTAAAACAGATCTTGCTTTAGGCATTTCCCTTTTAAATAGCAATTATACACAGTTACATGACAATGATGTTGACAGTGACCCCAGGAGCCTTTCTGACCCATTTTTCCCCGTCTCTAACCCTTCAGAGGTCAAAGGTCATACCAGCCCACAGCCAGCCTGCAGTTTCCAATGGCAGTCAGAATGCTCTTTGCCACATGATGGAGATGATGTCGTCACAACAGCACCCCCTGTCGCATTTACAATCCTCATCTCATCATCACACATACCAGCAGCACTGCCACAGCCAATCACCGCAAAGACTTGCACATCAACATCAAAACCAAGACCAATCACATCACAGCCATGCTCACCACTCTCCAACCGCGCACTTGCATCCTGGCTCCTCGCACCAGACCCCCCCTCCCCTTTCACATCAGTCAATACATCAGGTCTAGATTTTTGCGCCAAACTCTGACCTTTTCCGTTTGTATTAAACTTTTGTATTATTAAATGCAATGTTTGTGTTTTATAGTTGTCCTCCCCACCGAAACACAACCACTGCCCGCAATCTCCACCACTTGCGACTGTGAGTAGACGCCGGCGGACAGCAGAGGAAGACCCGGATGAGCGCAGACGGAAGTTTCTGGAGAGAAACAGAGCTGCTGCCACACGGTGCAGACAGAAGAGAAAAGTCTGGGTAGTATCGTTGGAGAGGAAGGCTGAGGAGCTTACACACACTAACTTACAGCTACAGGTACATTTGCACATGCACAAGTTATATATATATATGTACCTTGCAGTATCAAATACAATTGAAACTTCATGATAGATTCATGCATTTGCTGCTTTGTTTTCATTTTTTTTTGTTCTTCTCTTAGAATGAGGTGACATCCCTCAGGACAGAAGTCACTCAACTGAAGCAAATTCTTCTTGCACATAAAGACTGTCCTGTCTCTGTGAGACAGAGAGAAACGCAGAGTGAGTATGATTCATTTTCTCATTCTCTCCTCCTTTTTCTCACATACTACTGTATATTGTAGAATCACATTCAAACCTTGAAGAGCATGTCTGCATCTCATATTTGACCTCAAAATAATAGTAATGAAACCATTTTAGGACAACCAGGGGCGCCGCTAGCAATTTTGGGCCCTATGAAAGAATATGAGGTTGGGCCCCCTACCGCACCCATTCCGCACCAAACATACAAGCCAACCTAGCTATCCAAAATCTTTGGGCCCTATTTTAACGATCCGAGCGCATGGTCCGAAGCTCATGGCGCATGTGCACTTAGGTCATGTCCACTTTTGCTAGTTTAACGATGGAAAAAATTGTCCCCTGAATTAGTGCATGGTCCAAAAGGGTTGTCCCTAGTCTCTTAATGAGTCATGAGTGTGCTTTTTAGGCGTAACGTGCAATAAACCAATCAGAGTCTCATCTCCCATTCCCTTTAAAAGCCAATTGCGCTTGTGCCTTGGCGGATTCATATTTACATGCCGGAATTTGCGAGCGGAAAGACTGAACGCACCGGGAGTATGATAGGGCCCTTAGTCTGCAATTTAGTAATACTGACCTATTTTTTGCCAGAAATGCAAAAATAAGATGTAATTTTGTTTTATTTGTAACTTAGATTATACATTTAGAATTTCTATTACATTACTTCTAGTACTGTTACTACTATTAAAATCGATCTCTGGGGGCCCCAAAATTGCGTAGGCCCTTAGAATGGGCCCGATCTCTGGCCCCCCACCCCTTAACTGCACCCCTGAGGACAACTGTGATTTTTTTTTTTGCAGCGTATGATCTTTTTCAAGACAATTAAGAACCCCAAATAATATACAAATAATGCAAAGAAAAAAGTTAATTAAAAATAAAATAAAAGTATAATAGTATAATCTAATAATTTTTTACGATAGTCATTTAAAATGCCATATAAAAAAAATAAAGAAATAGTTATGTAAAAAAAATGAAAACACATTTTCTTTAATTATATATATATATATATATATATATATATATATATATATATATATATATATATATATATATATATATATATATATATATATATAATTTATTTATTTATTTTTATATAAAATGTATATTAATAAAATATTTTTTTTTTTAAATGTTTCCACAAAAATACTAAGCAGTTTTCCTCACTGATAGAAGATAAATGTTTCTGAAGGATCAGTTATTTAAAGTGTTTTAATATTTCACAATATTACTGCTTTACTGTATTTTAATTCAAATGCAGCCTTGGTGAGAGTAAAAGGCTCAAAAACCTTTTAAAAATCTTACCAGCCCCAAACCATTGAATGGTAGTGTACATTTATATTGTGTTTTATTACATATAATGTGTATATTATTTTATATATTTTGAAAACCCATCATTTTAATGAACTCCTTTCGTATTCATGTTTAGGTGGAGTAGGTAGCCCAACAGGAAGTCCTGTCCAGCAACATGCCATTCAACACAACAGCATCTCAACCTCAAGTTCGACTCTATCACACACTCACCTCAACACACGCTCCCACCCTAACTAACAACATACAACTATAACATACTTCTACATAGACACAGAATGTGAGAACACAAAATACAATTCATCTTCAGAGCCATATGGTCAGGGCACCTATAACAGCAAAATGTTAAATCCAGAGTTTTAAACTTAGATTTATGACTAAAAGGGAATGTATGCATCACATAAATGTGTGTATTGTTCTTAAAGAATAGAATAATTCATCAAAAGTCTGTTTATATTTATGGCCCTTGTCATCTCAGGAAATCAGCCGAGGGTCAGATGGGTGTTTCCAGTGGTTTTATTTTACCACACTGTTATTTGTTACAGTGCTGGAAAACAAACTGTCCTTTTCCACTCACTAAATTTAGATTTCTTATTATCAAACCTGTCTCTCACCCACTTCGTACCTCCATCTGTCTTCTCACTTTTCCTCATGCTCTTTTTTTATAGCTGATCTTTCTCAGGGACACTCATTTAGTTTTACTCCTGGAGTATGTGTGCACATTTGTGTGTATATGTGTTGTTGTTTTTTGTTTATTGGCCACTTTCAGTGTAAATGCTTTGATAGCTTCAGTGACAGCTGTGTGTGCTAAATCCCGAAACTAATGGCAAGGCTGTGTGAAATGCATTGAATCAGGGCAGTTGTAAATTTGTAATTGTAAATAGGAATCTCTAGTTTTATAAATTTATGATGATGCAGCTTAAGCTGTTGTTACATGTTTGTCTTCGCTGTAAATATTGTCAGTGGCCCCTTGGTAAATTATCAGGTATCACATTACCTATGTGAATTTTGAATTGACAGAACGTGCTCATCATTATATAGCCGAATTCAGAATCATGTATAGGAAAGATGGTAAAGGACTCATGTATTACTAATTGCACTCATGGCACTAGAAATGTCTTACAGTATTCTCAATACAGCATAACATCATTTCACACTAACTGGTTCAGAGACAATCAAAATGTCTATACAGACATTTCATGGAAATGACATGCAAGCATGTGTTATCTCTTATAAATGGCTTTACATTCTGTGGAATATGGAATTATGAATCTGGAAAAAAAGAATGTTTGTAAACACTGCAGGTTTAAACTGTTTTATGCATGTACAGTTTTTTTTTTTAAATATTTATCTATTTTTGTACACATTTGTGGCCATTTTTAATTAAAAGCACTTAATATCTGTATCCATATGTTCTGGTCTCTTTTCTCACGGTCCATCGTAATAATTTCAAAATCCTGTGATACAACTGCTGCCTTTAGTGTATTAACGTGCATACAGTGCGGTCAAGACATTATTCTGAGAGTTTGACTGCATGGGTGACAGTTAAAATAAATTATTGCTGAAATGTGGTTAGACAGTGTTGGAGTTCAAGTCTTGTGAAAACGTTTTATTGTTTATTGCGCCACCTTATGGTGGAGTTTTGCAGAAAAGCTAGGCAGTATCCTAACAGTTTGGCATTTTAGAGTTTTGAATGTAATCACTATTAACGTCTATGTATTTATTGCAACAACAAAAAAAGCAATGATAAAGGTGAAATGTATCAAATTTAACAACATTTTTTTTGTGCTATATTGATATACAGTATATCTGTATCTCTATCAGTCTTCTCACACTCTTCCTTTTTTACAGCTGATCTTTCACAGGGACACTCATTTAGTTTTACTCCTGAAGTATGTCTGCGCATTTGTGTGTATATGTGTTGTTGTTTTTGGCCACTTTCAGTGTAAATTCTTTGATAGCTTCAGTGACAGCTGTGTGTGCTAAATCCTGAAACTAACGGCGAGGCTGTGTGAAACGCATTGAATCAGGGCAGTTGTAAATAGGAGAGAAAAAAATAATGAAATAATGAATACATTACACACAAATAGCATTAGTATGCACAATCACTATTAACGTCTATATATTTATTGCAACAAAAAAAACAACACCGATAAAGGTGAAAATCAAATTTAACAAAATATTTTTTTTGTGCTGTACTTCAATTGATATACAGTATATCTGTACAGGGTAAATAAGTAATACATTTTCAACAAAGACATAGGCAATACATTCATTCCAAAACCAAGCAATTCTGCCAACCAGCAGCTGAGGCTTAGACAATCAACCAAAAGAAAAGAGTTTCAGAATTTCAGTGGCTTTGGGGAAAATCATTGGTGGCCAAAATGATTTTGTCAAAATTGTCTATTTTCAGACACACAAGACACTTCAGTCTGAGTATCTAAGCATTATGACATCATCATCTCTTCGTGCAGGGCTGTTGTCAAAGAAACGTTCGCCGGGGAACTGGATGAGGTCACCTTCTTCAGCCAGTTGTCTGCCACTCTGGTAACCACTGAATTCAGAAGAGACACAGGTAGTAGCCACAGTGGAGCGAAACGGATGTCTGGTTGAGTACATGTGACGTACATGTGCATGAGCGGACGTTTTCCTGCTTCTGATCCGCTTCTTCAACACACGCCCCAGCCAGATTCCACCCACCAGAAGAAGGAGCAGAGCATTGGCTGTAAGGGCTGCTACTGTGATGAGCTGTAGGTTGACCTCGCTTGTCACTGAGGGCAAATGGGTGACAAATCCAGTGCAGTGATCTCTGGGGGCAACCTGGCACAAAGCTCCATCCACAACGCTCTCCACACAGGTGATGTAGGTGGAGTCTGGACGGAGCTCTTGGAGGGTCACTGCCCGGTCAGGTCCATCTGTGTAAACATAGCGTGGGAAGCGAAAAGTATGGCCGAAACGGTCAAATAAAACCCGGAAGAGAAGTTCTTTCCCATGAACTAGTCCAACATCGGGGGTTGTGCTCCAGTGGACTGTGGCTGTACTGGAAGTGACGTCTTCCACGCTAACATTCAGGATGGAGTGACGGTTGAACTGACATGCATCAGAGATCACTGTGATTCTTGAGTCATGGTGCTTGGCTCTGTCCTGTAAAGGCAGTTTGAACTGCTCCAGTTGGGCCAATGCAAAGGTGCTGTGGTTGTGGGTGTTTTGGCCTGTCGGGAACGTGGACATTGTTGTGGAAAAATCAGATAAGGAGCCATTTTTTCCAGCTGTGGGTCTTGGCCTTGAGCTGACCAGTTTCCTCTTCTTCTTTCTTTCCAATGTTGTCACAAGCCCTTGCTCCCCCTCATCTCCTTGGACCCCTACTTCTTCATGTTTCTCTCCTTCTCGCTTCTCTCTTTCCTCATTGAGAATCGATGTCTCTACTGCTGCTCCACGGCTCTCCATTGGCTGAGACTCGCAATAGCCACTCATATTTCTCAGCTGCGAGCTGCTGACATAGTCCAAGTATTTTCCCGCCAGCGCTGGGGGGTGAAGGCAGCGCACAAACACGGTCAACAGCTTTCCATGAGAATGCGCATGCGTCATCCAGCTTTTAAGCTTCTCCATCCGGCAGTCGCAAGTCCAGTTATTCCCATTCAGTTCTACGTGAAACAACACGCCATTTGAGGCGAAAATTCCACCGGAGAGATTCATAAGACGGTTGTTTTTCAACTTTAAGGTTTTTAGATGTGAAAGGTGGTCGAAAGCACGGGGGTCCACGCGGGATATGTGATTGTCACTGAAGTCGAGGTGTTCGATGCGCTCGAGCGGGTCCAGCAGACCAGCCTGGATCTCTGTTAGCTCGTTCTTGTCAATCTCGAAGTCTTTAACGCGCGCGAGCCCTTTGAGCGAATCGTTATCCAGTTTTAATATCTTGTTGTGGCTGAGTGAAAGTTTTGTTAGCTTTTTCAAATTCTGAAAGACGTGATTTCCAATGTGCCTTATTTGGTTGCCTGTTATTAGAAGAGCTGTCAGTGACTTAAGATGAGAAAACATAAAAATATCGCGCAGTTCTGTTTGTTTATTGTCTGATAGGTTTAAAAACTGCAGTTTGCTGAGCCGCGAAAACGCATTGCGGTCAATATGGTGAAGCTGGTTCGATTCTAAGTGCAGAAACATTAAATTTGTCAGACCTTTGAAAACGGATTCTTTTAAAAACGCAATGGAATTTCCATCAAGTCTCAGTTTTACTAAACTGTTTAAATTACTAAAAGATTCGGAAGTAATGTCCTTGATTTCGTTGTTATTGCTATATAATATTGTGAGTTTGTTCAGCGACTGTAGAGTCCCCGGTTGTATTGCCGAGATTAAGTTGTTTCCCAGATATAGTTCCTCCAGTTTGGAAAGTTTCTCGAATGCTTTAGGGTGTATATTCCTTATTTGGTTAAACTGGAGATTAAGTCTCATTAGGTTGCCATAGCGCATGAAGTCGAAGGCGCTGAGGTTGTGAATGAAGTTTCCCGCTAGACCGAGAACCCGCACGTCCCCTGCGCGCTCCACCAGCGGCGGTTTGGGCACCGCGCGCAGACCGCGATTGGCGCACAGGATATTCTGCGCGTGCTGGCAGTCGCATGTTTCAGGGCAAATGGTGCAAACAGGCGCGAAGAATAAAAGCGCTCCACTGCCTAGCAAAAGAAAGTTGTAGAGCAAATATGCCATTCCAATGACATGCAAACAACACCTCACTCAATGCATTCCTTTGTTGCAGTCCAGGTTCGCCAAAATCTTCCTCACAAGGAATTAAAGCTTTACGGGTGCAGTGCCTCCCGAGTACAGACATTTAGATTGTGTTTAGGTATAGCACGATGACATAGCGATTTGAAGCTGTATTGAGATATCCACGCACAACCGTTGCGAACAGATCCAACCAAGGAAACATTTGCCTCCGTCAGACTCTCTCATCCCCCAAGAAGTCATCTGTTGCAGATTACACACACACGCACACACCATAGTCATCTCCGATTTTAGGCACGGATCACCCCGCCCCATCCCCTCCAGATGTGGACATTACAGTCACACGACATACACACTTGTGTATAGGAATCGGATCTAGAGATTCTGGTTCAGATTAATCTCTACGATTCCTTTGCATTAAGGATTATTTTAAGACTTTAAAAATGTAGGTAAAGAAACACAATTCCTATTGCATTCACTGCCCTTTAGCAGTCTGTTGTTCCATAAATCAGGAAAACAATTATTGCAATGGTTTGTTTAAACAGACTTTAGAAAAGTTTTTAAAAACTTTTAGAGGCAGCATAAACCAGTTCAAATAATTGGCCCTAAAAATACTAAAACAAAAAATCATAACATATTTAATTCTTTAAAGGTGTAGGCTACTTCAGCCCTGGAAGATGAATATGTATTTAAACTGGGTCATTTATGTAGTAGAAATGTGAAATTATTTTTGAATTTGGTGCCTTCTAGATTGAGAAAAGACACAAAATGTATTTTTGTCTCATGTGGATGAAAGACAACAACTCCCAGAATGCACTTGGTTCGCTGCCCTATATGAGGCCACTCCCAAAGGCTACTGGTTATCACTTGCCCACCTCCGCCCCCAACATAGTTTTGATATTATTAGTAATACAATAATTTCGTTCAGTTAGAGAACAGACACTACAATTAAAAACTGAACGTGTCTTTTCAATAAAGTGTGAGTGAGCCGAACGAAAGTCACGACCCAAACACAGCAGAGGTCAGATTTCATTCATCACGAGAGCGAAGAGCTGAGCAGAGCTGAGGTAAGCGCCAGTCTGGCGCGTTATCAGATCATGCCTATGGAAGCTTAAAGGTCCTGTTCTTCGTGATCCCATTTTTCAAACTTTAGTGTGTAATGTTGCTGTTAGAGCATAAATAATACCTGTAAAATTATAAAGCTCAAAGTTCAATGCCAAGCGAGATATTTTATTTAACAGAAGTTCCCTTTCAAAGCCTACAGCGAACGGCCGGTTTGAACTACATCCCTGTACATCCTGCTTTAATGACGTCAGTAGAACAGTTTGTTGACTAACCTCCGCCCACAAGAATACACAAAAAAGGGGGCGTGGTCTTGTTGCTCTCCCACGTGGAGAAGAGGAAGTGTTGCGTTCGGTTGCGTTTGTAGTGTATTTGTCGCCATGCCGTCGAGACACTGTTATTTTCATCCCGGAGTCAAATCACCTTTCTTTGACCAGGGACGCTGTACTTTGAGCACATGCATCTCCCCGTTATGGTAAGAAGCGTGACCTTTCCGGGCAACGTGCGCTAAGCTGCTGTCGAATCACAACACGGGAACCGCTGGCACAATCAGAACTCGTTATGTATTTCTGAAGGAGGGACTTCATAGAACAAGGAAATCTTTCAAGCCGTTTTTAGGACAGTGAAAACAGCGGTATACAGATAAGTAAATTGTGTGAAAAATACTGTTTTTTTTACACGCGAAACATGAACACATGTTAAATTGCACACTGTAAACACAATCAAAGCTTCAAAAAACAGGAAAAACGGGACCTTTAACTTCAGGAATGAATTGAAAAGTTGAAACACTCACTTTGCTCCGTACAGCACCATTATTAATGCCTGAGCCAAGCGGCAGTGGCCATGCATTTACATTCTGTGAGTGAGATCCCACCCCTATGGGCGGGTTGAAAACATGCGGAACTAGCTCCTACTACTGGCTGTAGTCTAGCCCCTGGCCAAAAAAATCCTCAGATGACGCAAAATGACGATATTTGCATTATCAGAGGATTTTTTCCAGAAATGAAATGCATAATTCTCTCGTCTCAGGGGGATATGAGGGGGGAAAGTACCATAATTCGAATATACTACCGGGTTTCTACTGATACAAAGCTTAATGCTAAATCGCTGAAGTAGGCCTAACCCTTTAATTTGATTAAATATTTTCATAAAATTAATTAATGGTTAAAATATTTTTAGACGGACTAAAATGACTTGCAAATCAGAATCAGTTAGTGATTCGGTAACTGTTTAGACAGATTCATAAAAGTTTTTTTTCATGAACTAAAAAACAGCCCTATAACAAGAGATCGTCTCAGGTTATGACTATAACCATAGTTCCCTGAGAAGGGAACGAAACACTGCGTCCACTAGGGACAGCTTTGGGAACGCCCACAGCGTGATAGCGTCTGATGCACGTATGTCAACTCAGCCAATGGCGAGAGTGAGCGTCACGGGCGGGTGACGTCACGTCCAGGAAAGGATAAATATACATCCGGTCCGATCGCACTTCAGCTAAACTGCCGAAGCAAGGGATCACAGGGATGCAGGGAGTATGGCAAAGGGACGCAGTGTTTCGTTCCCTTCTCAGGGAACTATGGTTATAGTCATAACCTGAGACGTTCCCTTTCGAGGGAACTTCACACTGCGTCCACTAGGGACAGCTTTGGGAACGAAATACCAAAACGCCATAATACCAAATGCCTGTCGTGTGAAACTGTGGCACATTCAAGACAGGAGCACTGAAGAACCTGGAGCACATTCCAGGTCAAGATCATAGTATCTCACAAACGTAAGAGGCGAGGACCAACCGGCCGCATCGCAGACTTCTTTGAGGGAAACCCCCGATACTAAGGCCTTAGAGGCCGCCATACTCCTAGTAGAGTGGGCTTTGACAGCTAAGGGACACTGCTGATCAGAAGACCCATAAGACAGTGAGATAGCCTCGACTATCCACTTGCTCATTGTATGTTTGGACGCAGGGAGACCCCTGTTCTGAGGTCCAAAACAAACAAACAATTGATCCGCTTTCCTCCACAGGGCAGCTCTGTGGACATAAGCATCCAGTGCTCGCACTGGACATATAAGGTTCAATCTTTCCTGGTCTGGATTAACAAATGGAGGAGGACAGAGAGCCTGCAGCACTATAGGCCGTGGAACATTGGTTAACACCTTCGGAACATACCCTAATCTAGGGTAAAGGAAAGCTTTAACCATCCCTGGTGCAAACTCCAAGCACGAAGGGGATATTGATAAGGCCTGAAGGTCTCCTACTCTCTTAATAGAAGAGATGGCAAGAAGGAAGATGGTTTTCAGAGTCAGAAACTTTTCTGAGATGATGTTAAGTGGCTCGAACGGAGCCGCAGATAAACCTTCCAACACTATAGCCAAATCCCAAGTAGGAACTCTAGTGCGCACCGCAGGCCTCAGCCTCTTAGTGCCACGAAGGAAACGAGTTACCAACGGGTCTCTCCCCACAGTAATACCATCCACATGGGCATGGTAAGCAGAAATAGATGAAACATACACCTTTAGTGTAGCAGGGGTCAACCCAGAGGAGAATCGCTCTTGTAAAAAATCTAGCACTGAACCAACAGGGCAGTTGACTGGATCTAAACGTCGTTCTTGACACCAAGAAGTGAACAACCTCCACTTCAGGGCATATAGTCTCCTCGTGGATGGAGCTCTGGAGCTAAGAATGGTCTCCACTACCTCAGTAGAGAGACCAGACTCTATGAGCTCAGCCCCCTCAGCGGCCAAACCCATAGGTTCCACATTTCTGGGCGGGGGTGAAATATTGAGCCCTCCGCCTGAGATAGAAGATCCCTCCTTATCGGAATCTTCCAAGGTGAGCCATCGAGCAGTGTTACAAGGTTCGAGAACCAAATCCGGCTCGGCCAGTAAGGAGCTACTAGCAGTAGACTTATCCCCTCCCGGCGAACTTTCTCCAGAACTCCCTGGAGCAGAACAACTGGGGGAAATGCGTACAGACGCCGCCTCGGCCACGTCTGTACCATGGCATCCAGTCCCAGAGGAGCTGGATGTGTCAACGAGAACCAGAGTGGACAGTGCGTCGTATTCTGAGACGCAAACAGATCCACTTCCGCCTGGCCGTAAATCTCCCAAATGAGCTTCACCACCTCGGGGTGAAGTCTCCATTCCCCTGGCCTCAGCCCCTGTCTTGACAGGATGTCCGCTCCAATATTCTGGGCCCCCGGGATAAAGATTGCTCTCAAGGAGAGTAACTTCCCCAGAGACCACAGGAGGATCTGGTGCGCTAGTTTGCATAGTGGGCGCGAACGCAGACCCCCCTGACGATTTACATAGGAAACCACCGATGTGTTGTCCGTACGGACCAACACATGATGGCCCCTCAGGTCCGGGAGGAAGAACTTCAAAGCATTGAAGACTGCCATCATCTCCAGGCAGTTGATGTGCCACGAAAGATGATGGTCCCCCCACAGACCCTGAGCTGAGCGGCCTTCCATTACCGCTCCCCAGCCCGTGAGAGAGGCATCTGTCGTCAGGGTGACTCGACGACATAGTGCCCCCAACACCGGACCCTGGGACAGGAACCAGGCTTTCTTCCATATGACCAAGGCGCGGAGACACCGCCGCGTGATCTTGATCATACGAAAAGGGTTCCCCCTCGGGGAAAACCCTCTGGTCCTGAGCCACCACTGTAAGGGCCTCATGTACAGTAGGCCAAAAGGAATCACGTTGGACGCCGCTGCCAATAACCCCAGCAACTTTTGAAACTGCTTGACAGTGAATGACTGGCCTAGTTTGACTCTCTTTATAGCTGACAGAATCGCAGCAATGCGCGTGGGTGAAAGCACTGCCCGCATTGCTACAGAATCCCAAACCACGCCTAGAAAAGTGGTCCTCTGTACTGGAGGAAGCACACTCTTCTTCGCGTTCAGTCTCAACCCCAACTTTTGAATATGCGCGAGGACGACATCTCGATGCCGAACCGCCATCTCCTGCGACTGTGCCAGAATCAGCCAGTCGTCTATATAGTTCAGAATGCGTATGCCCTGCAGCCTGAGCGGGGCCAGAGCTGCATCTACGCATTTCGTGAACGTGCGGGGTGAGAGAGCTAGACCAAATGGAAGAACCCGATACTGGTACGCTTTGCCCCCGAAAGCGAACCTCAGGAACTTCCTGTGTTGTGGAAGGATGGAGACATGGAAGTATGCGTCCTTCAGATCTATTGTGACAAACCAATCCTCGGATCTGATTTGGGTCACAATCTGACTTAGCGTCAGCATCTTGAATTTTAGTTTCCTGACCGTACGATTCAGACGACGAAGATCTAATATGGGGCGCAACCCTCCATCCTTTTTTGGAACTAAGAAGTACCGGCTGTAAAAACCCGACTCTCTGTTCTGTACAGGGACCTGTTCTATAGCCTCCTTTTTTAACAAGGTTTCTACTTCCTGTTCCATTATCAGAGCCTGCTCGGGACGTACTGATGTTACCAGCACTCCGTTGAAACGAGGTGGGTGGAACCCAAACTGAATTCTGTACCCCTTTTCTACCGTCTGCAGGACCCATAGCGATATATTTGGTAGACGTTTCCATTCTGCCAGAAAATCTACTAAGGGAACCAGCCTCTCGAGGCTGGTCTCTGATATTTCCACTGCAACCATCTCGGCGGCCTGAAGCGTACTGGCAGCACCTAACCGATCTGGCTGTGTTTCTAACCTCCTTGGAGGCTGCGAGTGTGACACCTTGTCCTGTGGACGCCGAGTCACGAGCTCGCTGGAAACCGCTGCGCCCCGAAGCACCAAGGGTGGCGGGGTTGGCAGAACGGTCCCCTGAGGGCAACGAAGTGGAGTGGGCACCGTATACTGAGGTGAACACCAATCCACCCCGCGGGGGGGCGCCCTCGGAGACCTGACGCTGCTGGCGTCAGGACCTCTTTTGGCCTGAAGCCTTCTTCGCCTGAAGCACGACCCTCAGGTCGGTCTTCGGCTTAGAAGGCTTCGGCTGAGAGTGCCGACCTGGCCCACCGTATCTCTGAGGTGGAGCACGAGATGCGACACTCTCTTTTTGCTGCTGCCTGTACGAAGAGCTAGACGGCTGGGGCTGCTCACGCCCAGCAGCCCCAGAGGGTTGGTGGCGGCGCGGGAGATATTTTTTAAAAGCCTCCGCTTGCTTTTTATTCTCCTGAAATCTGTCGACGACTTCATTTACAGCGTCGCCGAACAGACCAGCGGGTTCAACTGGCGCATCAAGGAGAAAAGCCCTGTCTTTATCCTTAATATCAGATAAATTGAGCCACAGATGTCTCTCTGTCGCCACCAAGGCTGCCATAGACCGCCCAATAGCTCTAGCGGTCTCCTTGGTGGCTCTCAGAGATAAATCTGTGGCCCGACGCAGTTCGCGCACTGCCTCAGGGCTCACTGTTTCGCCGCCATCCAAATCCCCCAGCAGTTCAGCCTGGTACGCTTGCAAAATGCTCATTGTATGCAAACATGCACCAGCCTGCCCTGCTGCCGTGTACGCTTTCCCCACTAGCCCTGATGTTGTTTTTAATGGTTTAGTGGGGAGCGTGGGGGCCTTCAGGGACGATGCTGACGCAGGGGACAGATAACTAGCAAGCGTCTGATCCACTTTAGGCATCGCCCCATAACCATATTCTTTCAGCCCCCTTATATCACTGTATGTTTTTACTTGAGGGCTGAAAAGACGTGATGAATATGGTTTCTTCCATGATCTACACAGCTCACTGTGTAAATCAGGAAAGAAAGGAAGACCCCGTGGTGAAGGTGACACATTTGACGTCAAAAAGCGCTCGTCTAATTTGCTTTTCGGACGAGCGCCTTGTTTCTCGGCTGGCCAATCAATATTTAACTTCGCCACAGCGCGAGTAATCACCTCCACCAGCTCTTCGTGTGCGGGGGAAAGAGATGGCGAATCATCTTCCCCCAATCCGACGCTCAACACATCCACCTCCTCAGAGCTGGAGTGTTGAAGCGACGGGCTCTCACTCTGGGCGGAAGAAGCCGCAGCGCGGGCTTCCGACACCAGAGATTGAGCGACAGATCTCCCGGGTGAAGGCAGAGAAAGAGCGCTCGCGCTCGTCTCAAACCCCGCCGAGAGATCCATCTGCGAACCCCATGATGTCCTTCTCCGCTGTGCCTCAGCAGCAGCGGGTCCAGAACCAGAGGGAACGCGATCCTGATCACCCTTCTCAAAGAGTGACAGGCGGGAGCGGAGCATGCGAAGCGGCAGCTTCTCACAATGCTCACACTCAGCCCCCTCGAAGGCTGACAGAGCATGCTCCACTCCCAAACACATCACACACAAATCATGTGTATCTCCACCCGTAAGGAAACGGGGACACGGAGGAGTACACTGTTTGAATACTGATGCATTCGCCATTTTTAAACTGAGACTTATTGTGCTTTTGACGGACAACAATAGGTAGACAGAGACAGTTTTTCACACAGATCGCTTAGCTGAGGCAGAAAAGCTGAAGTGCGATCGGACCGGATGTATATTTATCCTTTCCTGGACGTGACGTCACCCGCCCGTGACGCTCACTCTCGCCATTGGCTGAGTTGACATACGTGCATCAGACGCTATCACGCTGTGGGCGTTCCCAAAGCTGTCCCTAGTGGACGCAGTGTGAAGTTCCCTCGAAAGGGAACAATACAAGTGGTGCTAAGGGTGGAGCTTGATGTCCAGCTCCCCCTCTCTGGGTGTAATGGGTGGGGCTTGACCAATAAGCCAATAGAGACAGAGCACATTTAGGCCACGCCCACACAGGAAAACAATCCAACCCTCTCCATTGACTTTGTATTGAGTGAAGCTGCCTTCTTGTCATTTCTTGCTTCTAACAAAAGACAGAACAATGCATAAAAGCCGCTGTGCGACAAACAAGATAAAAAAAAAAACAGAATTACATTTTTATAAGCTACTGAATCATAAAAGCCAGCCTTTAATGAGACAAAAGTGGATACAGGCAATAAGACGTGAAGCATCAGCACGAAGAATGGGAAAATTGTGGGATCCTGACACTCAGTATGCCAACATGTGCCTCTCTGGTTCACATAGGGTGGTGAAATAATCCTTTGACATGGTTAAAAATAATGAATGTTTTTTTTAGCATATCTTGTCACTGATTATATTCCCCTCAGAGTATGACAATTGTCTCAATTGCCTGTATCCACTTTTGTGTCCTTAAACGCTCTTTTTTGGGTGAACAGTTTATAAAAAACCTAGAACTAAGTTTTTTTTCTGCTTGTTTGCTTTACACCCTGTCACATAACAGCTTTTAGGCATTGTTCTGTTTTTTGTTATAAGTCAGAAATGACAAGGAGGCAGCTTCACGCAATACAAAGTCAATGGAGAGGGTTGGATTGTTTCCCCCCCGGTCTCTATCCCTAAACCTAAAGGTCAAGCTCCACCCATTGGGTCCACAGCTAGACTAGGTCAAACTCCAACCATTATGTTCAGAGAATCCAAGAAGTATTTTAGCTACTAGCCATTTTTAAGTACAGTCCTTTTTGTTCCTTTTGTTGGTGTTGGATCGGTCAGGACTTTACATTCATTATTGGGATACAAATTAAGTAATTAAAAATCCATGTCTAGGAGACAAACTATGAGACAGGTATGCTTTTAGTCAACCTTGGCTACAAATAACATTATTTTAATTGATTTTAAACCGTTGTTACTAAAAAAATACATGAATGAAAAGACGTTATGGGGAAAAAAACCCAGGTTAATATGCCCAGACCTGGCTAAACAGGCTTATCCCCTCATCAACGAATCTCCAGTGACGTCCCAGCTAGCAGTGTTGCAGAAAACATGGTCAGAGTAATTTTAATGCAGTGTTCTGTACAAAAAAAATGCACATTCCAGAATCTTTAAAGTCACCATGATATCAAAATGGACCAATCTTACTTTTAATGGAATATTGCTGTATTTATTATTTTTAATTCGTGCCCTCATATTCTTTAATCAAAATAACTTCCCCTCCCTTTTGTAATGACATCTCTTCTCTGATGACGTGTTTTTTTAGCGTTATCCCGCCCTACATATTTTTCTTGTTCGAGAAGCTGTTTCACTCGGGTATACGTCAAGAAAAGACTTTTGCGACTTCCATTTCATGCCAACTTTGACAGAACTGACATCATTACATTTACTGGGTTGCATTATATTTATTTAAAAAATGGAACCAGTTCTGAATAAGAACAAGTGTTTGGTTCCCAACCCTATATGTGTGCATAGGCAAAGCAAATGAACATTCTTCCCACGAAGGTCCCGTGAGACTCGATCTTGGACTCCACTGCTTGTTTAAAAAGCACCGCCAGGGAGGAAAAATAGAAAAGAAAAGACAGGGAATTTCAGACCAAATTTCTGTCTCAGGCCGCGTGCCAGGTCGTGGGAAGGATTGAGGAGCGCGCTCTCTTAGGTGCGTGGGCAGACTTCACTCAATTGCAAAACGCTTGAATTTATAAGTTTGATGTATTCGTGAAGAAATAGCTTGTCAAAGAAAAGTTATAGTGGAATTATTCAATTTTTCATTACTTTTCTAAACCCAACAAGAACATAATAAATAACGTCCACACAATTAAGCGAAAGGTCCAGATGTTTCATATTTCCTTTTAGCTCAAACATTCAGCATGGAGGAGGGCTGCCACGAGCAGTTTTGATAATTATTTTGACTGCCGATTGGATCTTCTAAAAAAAAAAAAGATATGAATGTCAAATAAATAATAGATTAGCAAGGATCTGATTGGCACATTTGGCGTTGTGAGTTTGAGTGGACAAAATGCCAAACTTGTCAATGTCTTAAAAGCAATAGAATGATGCAGAAAAAAACATGGACAAACATACTTTTATCTTTTCTGCACTTTGAATGTGTTCGCATGTGTGTGTTTCCAGTGAGGAACCCCTACACCCGGGGGTCATTTCCTGTCTAGTCCTCACTTGAATTTGTGGACCGCACACGCTAAGCCATGATGAAGAAAACTGTTGTGTGTATACAAAATGTGTTTGTGGGACAAAATAATATGATCACACCACACAACTGGCTTAATTCAAGTGGAAAGAATAAACAACAGACGAAGGAGGTAAATGGGGGGAGACAGAAAAGTCTTTATCCTTGAAAAGTGCAAAACAGATAGCAGGGAATGGAAAGAACATAATAGAGATAGAAGGAGGAGAAAAAAGTAAAAGGGGCCAAGGGGAAAGAGGCTATGAGAAATAATAAAGAGACAGATAGAGAATGATAAATGGCAGGATATAATAATAAAGTGCCAATTGCTAGAGATTGATGCAGATGGTTTTCATGAACCAAGTCTGTGAATTAAAGCTAATCAGAGTGTTTAGCATCACTAGGCCTACTGTGAAATAATCAATATGTACACAAAGTCATAGACCACACTTGTACACAAATCAGGAGAGCATTCTCATATACACTATATTGCCAAAAGTTTTGGGACGTCTGCGTTTACATGCACATGAACTTTAATGACATCCCATTTTAAATCGGTTTAATATGGAGTTGGCCCACCCTTTTCAGCTATAACAGCTTCAACTCTTCTGGGAAGGCTTTCCACAAGGTTTAGGAGTGTGTTTATGGGAATTTTTGAACATTCTTCTAGAAGCGCATTTGTGAGGTCAGGCACTGATGTTGGACGAGAAGGCCTGGCTCGCAGTCTCTGCTCTAATTCATCCCAAAGGTGTTCTATCAGGTTGAGGTCAATCCAACTCGCTCATCCATGTCTTAATGGACCGTGCTTTGTGCACTGGTGCGCAGTCATGTTGGAACAGCAAGGGCCCATTCCCAAACTGTTCCCACAAAGTTGGGAGTATGAAATTGGCCAAAATGTCTTGGTATGCTGAAGCATTAAGAGTTCCTTTCACTGGAACTAAGGGGCCAAGTCCAACCCCACACCATAATCCCCCTCCACCAAACTTTACACTTGGCACAATGCAGTCAGGCAAGTACCGTTCTCCTGGTAACCGCCAAACCCAGATTCATCCATCAGATTGCCAGACAGAGAAGCATGATTCGTCACTCCAGTGCACACGTCTCCACTGCTCTATAGAGTTCAATGGCAGCGTGCGTTACACCCCTGCATCAGACGCTTTGCATTGCACTTGGGGATGTAAGGCTTGAATGCAGGTGCTTGGCCATGGAAACCCATTCTATGAAGCTCTCTATGCACTGTTCTTGAGCTAATCTTGAGCTAATGTGTATAAAACACATATACACACATGCATACACACATGCAAACACTTCTTTCTCAGTCTCTCTCTCTCATGGGGGCATGTCTCTTAGTAACGATCACCTTCTCTAAGAAAGCAGGAAGGTTGTCTATTGGAAACACATGCTGCCTTATTGATGAACAACAGCTTTCCATAAAAACACTTCACTCATTTAGAGTCATTAATTCACCCAAACAATCCAAGTGCAAGATGATAAACTTCCAAAACCTATAAAATATGGCATATTTATGCATGTGTGTGAATGCATTTGTGGTACTCTCTTTTTGTTGTATGATGAATGAAAGTGTAAATTATTTTACATTCCTGTCTGTCTGCAGGATTTTTAGTGCTTGCAACTGTGTATATCTCTGTATCGGTATTCGTGAGAACAAGAGAAAAAGGGGGAGAAGAGGAAAAGAGATTTGAGGGGTTGACATGAGCAGCAGCTGGTTGGGTCATTAAGTTCTTTAACCTAGATCTGCTCCACAGACTTTAACTCTCTACTGCCCTTTACACAGTATGGAGTGAGTGTTTATTACATGTGGAGTGAATGCACTAAACAATTGCGAATTAATAAACTTCTGACTCAATAATAATGGAGGTAATAATGGACTTATGCCACTATAATGCATGCATTTTCGTCAATTGGCATCATGCAAAATACTTTGGGTGTCAGTTCATCCAAAAATCGAAATTTTGTAATTTACTTACCTTTATGCCGTTCCAAACCTGTATGACTAAAAGAATGACAAAAGAAGATATTTGGGTAAACTGGGTCAAAAACAAACCTGCAACCCTTTCACTATTTCTAAATGATATGATCCTCAAGTTGTCATTTCACTTAAAGGTGCCCTAGAATGAAAAATTGAATTAACCTTGGCATAGATGAATAACAAGAGTTCAGTACATGGACATCACATACAGTGAGTCTCAAACACCATTGCTTCCTCCTTCATATGTAAATCTCGTTTGTGAAAAACACCACAGAAAAATAGGCGAATCTCAACATAACACTGACTGTTACGCAGCAGTCGGGATCATTAATGTACGCCCCCAACATTTGCATGTTCAAAGCCGGGCGGAACTGCACAGCCGAATCATCGGGAGTTCTGCAGGTATTGTGAAGAAACAAACGTCAAGCGAGGATAGCGAAAATGGCAGATCATGGAAATAAATGTTATGTTCCATGCTGTGCAGGGGACGTGAGGACCTTTCATACCCTTCCCACAGAACAAAACTGTCAACAGACATGGTTGATGTTTATCTATAGCCGGATACCGCAACAATAAAAATTGTTCGTTTGCTCGGCCCATTTCACCACTGACAGTTTTTCTAACATGGCTGGGACCATATCAAGCAGGCTTCGCTCAGCGTCTAATACTGAAGAAGTGGCGATTCAAACTACATGTATATTACCGCAAGCAGTAAGTAGTGATTTTATCCACTTCTTGACTGTCGAACCCATTTCTGATTAAATTGAACGTTTCTTAGTGAGACAACATTAACGATAATATCCCCTGTGTTGTCTAGATCCAACGCAAGATGCTAGTTCATTAACAATAGGAAACTCCAAGTAGCATACATAACAGTATGACAAATGTCAAATGACAAAGGTTAATATTATTTCCTGCCAGTGTTGTCATATAAATCTACAAAATACAACCGTAGATACATATGGCAATCCCTTTTGTCAGACAGAATTATAATTTAGCCTATATTTCTTCAACAACACATAACTCAGGAGCAACTACGTTAGTTTAGATGCTTATAGCTCACTCCATCCTTCTAGCTAATGTCACCTTCTCCACCACTTAAGTTGAAACGATAGTCATTTGACAAGGCATCTAGTCAATTTGTTAAAAAAAACTTTACTGTACTGTACAAACAACATATTTATGTGCTACCCAGTTCGCTGTTTAGAGTTCGTGATTCAAAGTGAAGAAGCTATCATTGTAAAATCAATCGGTGATGCATTACAATAATTAAAATATTTGTACAGTGCTAAAAACAAAGTTGTGACTGCTGACGTTATGAGTTAACGTGTAAAGGTAATGTTATATGCTAGTTCACATGTAGGCTGAAGTTATAGTACTGACGTTATGTTTTGCAGGTTCTTACTGAAAATAAAGACTAAACTTACCACTCAGAAGCGTCCATTTCCAATCTCAAAACAATTGGTTGTTCCTCAAAATCTGCATCTTCGTCAGAAACAGGATCAAACATATAAGGTTGGATGCATAATCTCTCCATTGTCACAATGTGTTTGTTGTCACTGAAGTTACTGAAATTAGCCGCAGTGAAACAGCCAATCAGAACTCTACATTAATATTCATGACCCTTCCAAATAAGGCAAAAACAGACCATTTCATTCTAGGGACAATTTCTAGGGTTGTAAATTATGGGATGATTTTAGACTCAAAATGATTAATAAATGCACAGACAATTATCCATGAACTTGATAAATGTTGCAGACATGTTTTACTATCCACAAACAAATGCCTTTTAACTTGTGAGTACAAAATACAGAATTACATGATTGTGCAGCAATTTGTACAAATAGAGACATAGTTGTGAATACAAAACTTTGATTTTGTATTAATGTAAGACAGAATTTGTGCATGCAACGAGTAAGATGTGCATTTGTGGATCCGGTGACGCGCATGCATTCATTGATTCCTTTGTGAGTCGATCCAATTTGATTCATTTGGATTTTGAGACTTTCATTTCGCTGGTTTGGCCTTGCACGATCCACACACACACAGCTGTCTAAGAAAACCTGCTGCCACTAGATGGCAGTATTCTGCCAAAACAGACACCGGCCCCGTGAGCGTTATTCTGCCTATAAGACGCTTTATGTGTCCTCGTTATAAAGACGAGGAAAGCGCTTAACAGTAGGCTAACGTTAAAAAGGTATTAAAAACACATAGGCTACTTTGTATAGGCAAGCAGATTAAATCAGGTTATGAACACAACATTGTTCATCACAACATTTTTCCCCAAATAGCAGTCCTTCCAGAAAAATGCGGCTTTTTTTTGTGATTGTTGCGGGCAAAAATCCTTGATTATGCGGCACGTTTTCTTAAAGAATGCGATGAAAAATGCGGGATATTTATGCAATTTTATGCGATAAAATTGCGGGAACTTGCAAAAACTGCGGTTTGATGAGAAAGAGAAAAAAAGCACTACATCACAGAAAGTGCTGGAATATTTAAGTTCTCATCTTGTTTTATTGAAGACCTTAATAATGGCTCAAATTTACAAAACATTTAGTCAATCAAGTTCTGTAGCTTTACAAAAGGAATATGCTACAACTTCTGAAAAAATTAATAAATAACTTCCTGTTTTACAGATGTCGCTATACAAAACAGACATTTGAGTGCTTCCAATGCACAAAGTGCAATCTCTTAAAGGGTTAGTTCACCTAAAAATGAAAATTCTGTCATTAATGACTTCCCTTTATGTTGTTGGACACAAATTAAGATATTTTAGTTGAATTCCGATGGCTCAGAAAGGCCTCCATTGGCACAATGTACACTCTCAAGACCCATAAAAGGTAGCCTACTAAAGACGTCGTTACAAAGTCCATCTCATTACAGTGGTTCTACAATAACTTTATGAAGCGACGATAATAGTTATTGTGTGCAAAAAAAACTAAATAACGACTTATATAGTGATGACTGATTTCAAAACACAGCATCATGATGCTATGAATCATCGAGTCGATTCATGATTCGGATCACGTGTCAAACTGCTGAAATACGTGACTTTGGCGATCCAACCCTCTGAATCGACTCATTGATTCATAACGCTTCAAACCGCTGAATCGACTCATTGATTCATAACGCTTCAAACCGCTGAATCAACTCATTGATTCATAACGCTTCAAACCGCTGAATCGACTCATTGATTCATAACGCTTCAAAGCTGTGTTTTGAAATCAGTCAGCACACAGGGAAACTGCTTTGCTCTTTTGCTGTTATTTTTGTTGGCCAATGGGAGTTTGTGCTTCATCATGGTTTCACCGGTATCTATGGTTTCTCCACGGGGTTTGAAGCTTTTCGATGACGTTCGCGTCGGGTAATCACGTCACTTCAAAACGTTCCCATGGCAATAGGCGGAAATGGCGGCTCTTGTGTGAAGTAAACGAACATTTTTCAACTTTCTGCTAATATATATGACTTTTTTTGCAACGAAAATGCGGGGATTATGAAATCATGATAGCCCCGCTTATTTTGCACGCGGAAATAGGCAATTTATGCGGCGAAAGTGCGGCGTATTTGAAAAAATGCGGCCCCCGCATGAATATGCGGACTTTGGCTGATTATGCGTTAAATCACGCGATCGCATAATCGCGTTTTTCTGGAGGGACTGAAATAGAAAACCATTATAAAATGCTTAATATGCAATATAGCGCATGTTCAATAAAGTGTATAGCCTTTTAATATCACCGTTTTGAACAACATGAAACCCGTTATAAAGTAAAACGTAATGGGCTCATCTGTTTTTATGTATAGGCTATTACATAGCTACTCTCCTTTTCTTTATTAGTGAGGTACAGAATTTGTTCTTTTAATATCCCTGTCTGTAATTAAGCCACGTTAAGCATGCAGGAAAATGCTTTAAACATGTAATTATAAATGCGTTGCGTTCATATTCTAGGCTCATCATTTTTTGGACATGCTTTATTATTAAGAGTTTGGTCTTGCAGGGTTTCTTAATGCGTTTTTCACATTAAGCATTTTAGAATATTCCAGAGGAAACCATGTGAAACTTTGCGAGTTTTGGGTTCATATTTTTATACATGTAATTATTGCTGTCTCAATGCATTAAGGCATCCTGGGCTCATCATATACATACATAGTAAGCGTTTTCTCCCATAAAGTCTATTATAAAACAGAACGCTTAATATGGGTTCCTGCAGTAAAACGGTGATATTAAAAGTAGGCTATACACTTTATTGAACATGCGCTGTATTGCATATTAAGCATTTTATAATGGTTTTCTATGGGAGAAAAATGTTGTGATGAACAATGTTGTGTTGTGTTCATAACCTGATTTAATCTGCCTGCCTATACAAAGTAGACAATGCGTTATAAATACCTTTTTAATGTTAGCCTACTGTTAAGCGTTTTCCTCGTCTTTATAATGAGGACACATAAAGCATCTTATAGGCAGAATAACGCTCACAGGGCCGGTGTCTGTTTTGGCAGAATACTGCTATATAGTGGCAGCAGGTTTTTTTAGACAGCTGTGTGTGTGTGGATCGTGCAAGGCCAAACCAGCGAAATGAAAGTCTCAAAATCCAAATGAATCAAATAGGATCGACTCACAAAGGAGTCAATGAATGCATGCGCGTCACCGGATCCACAAATGCACATCTTACTCGTTGCACGCACAAATTCTGACTTACATTAATACAAAATTGAAGTTTTGTATTCACAACTATGTCTCTATTTGTACAAATCGCTGCACATTCATGTAATTCTGTATTTTGCACACACAAGTTAAAAGGCATTTGTGGATAGTAAAACATGTCTGCAACTGCAACATTTATCAAGTTCATGGATAATTGTATGTGCATTTATTAATCATTTTGAGTCTAAAATCATCCCATAGAAAATGGACCTGTAAAACCGTATCTGGACCATTTTTGCCCTTAAATAAGTCCCATAACCTCTATGTAGATATCAGTTAACAATTTAAAATATTGTTTCAACTCATTCTAGGGCACCTTTAAGGCCAGAAACACAGCGTTTGCTCAGATTTTTTCAATGCTATTTGCAGAAAGTCCAAGCCAGTCGTTGACAGATTTAATAGAAAAAAGGGGACAGATTCTGATTTGAACCTTCAGATCCAGTCAAGGCATCAAATATGTTTTATATTTTGAGACAAAGTCAAACAGATTTATTGAGACCAAGACACCTTGCTCTTTCTCATCCTCAGCCTCTTTCTCTTCATCCACCATCTCTTACACTTAGCCTACTCTTCCTCCCTCTCATATTGTTTCCATTTATTCAGTGCACCTGGGTCTGAACTGGCCTATACGATTGGTTTGATCACATCATTAGAAATAAGTGTGAACAATTTTGAGTCATTGTGTGTAAACGATGACTGTGTTTTAGTTGTGTTTAACTTTTGCCTTTTTGTGTCTAGTGTTTTGTGACTCAAATGTATTACAGTGTGAAATGTGTTTTAGTGAGAGAGAATGTGTTTAGAGTTTTGCAAAAAGAGTGCATGAGATTTGCATGAAAACTGCCTGAACTTGTTTAAGGTTTTGCAGAAAAAGTGATTAAAATGACAGAAAATGTGTATTGACTCATGTTTGTATGATCTGAAAGCTTTGTTTGATTTTGTGAAATAGTTTTGAGGTTAGGTTTAAGGTTTTGAGAAAATGTGTGATGGTTTCAACCATTCGATGGTGTTTTAGCAATTCAGAAAAAAAAATTTTTAAAGCACAAAATTTGTTGTGCCCTAAATGACTTGAAAATCTGTGTATGATCCTGAATCGTTTAATGTATGATTCCCAGTTTTTTAATGTAAATTTACAAAGTTGGCAAGTGTATGATGCCTCATGTCTTAAATCTGTTCATATTTTAAAAGTTATATAGTGTACTCTGGCTTTTAACTATATTGAATATTAGTTAAATGATCTAGATGTTACCACATTTTAGCTTACCAAAATAAAATAAAATAAAATAAATAGTTTTAAGAGTATCAGGACCTCTGGAATTTATTTCTGAAATTGAGTCCAGCTGGAATTGATTGAGGTAGAAGTGACTAAAGACCATGGTCTGTATTAATTTATATCTATGCATTCCCTCAAAAACCTTCTAAAACAGATAATAATGTTGAAGAGGCGGTAGAAACACATTTCTTCCTCTGGTCACAGTGTCTGTGAACTGTGGCTGTTAAAACACACACTTCTGTTTCTCATGCCACAGTGGTTGGTGAACAGTGAAACAACAATAACCAGCACTTCCTTGTCACTGTGATTTAATATAGGTTTCATGACTATTAAACACTTTACTGCTGTTTTTGTTTTACGCAAATACTGTAAATTTTGTAAGGCGTTGAGAAAACAAACCAACAACCTTGTAACGGTCAGCCACAGATGGGTTGGAGAGAAGTATCAGTTGTTCTCCTTAGTGTTACCAGTGAAAAGGGTTACATCTGGAAAAAATTAAAACCTTTACACCAAGAGAGATGTGAAGGGGGAGAGAGAGAGAGAGAGAGAGAGAGAGAGAGAGAGAGAGAGAGAGAGAGAGAGAGAGGAATGCAAGCAGCTCTTGTGAGTTTGATGTTCCACATCATTGCGCTGTACCAAATGATTCCTTTCATCTCTTTACTCTTTTTAGATAACACACATGCGTAAACAAGACTAACTAAAACAAATATGAGGTTTTAAATAATGCTGATAAGAATAAAAAAGTACACAAGCTTCAAGATGTTGTTGTTCCTTATGGCAATGTGAGATGTGCGGAGTAAATGCGAGCAGTGCCATCTGCTGGTTGTTTTTTACTTTTAACACATTTAGCATGGAATCACATTATAATCATCTTTGAGGTTGTGTCAGAATAATAAAAACTGCAGATGATATTTTTACCTTATGTGGTGCTTCTGAACAGCAGCTGGATTTTTGATGAGAAAACAGCTATTTAAATGAAATTGGTCTTACTATAAAAATGGCATGACAGGGCAATGTAAAAGGTATGCAGACATCCCTCCCTCTGTCTCTGTATACAGTGGGGTAAATGCTTCTTTACATGTATCTATTTTTTCCCATTACAAATGACATTATTAGCATCTAAATTTGAGTGAAAATTTGAATAGCAGCCCTCAAGCTACGTGAACTCCATAAATTTGTTTAAAATCTGATGATCATGTTCTCCAGCATGATTTGAGATTATCCAAAATGCTTCTTGTGCTTCAATGGATGCATACTATAGCTGATAGTCTGTACAAAGAGTTCACGTGATCACCTGAGTCAATCAAATAAGAAAATTTGTGACAGAATCATAAATGTTTCGTTGTTTCATATTGAAAAGTCTGGAAATTCTTTTGGATTCCTCCCTTAAGCTTGATCAACGCATAGTTAAGTCTTTTTTCACCTGAAACTTCTATCTATAGTCTTTTCTATCCCTTAAAGATCTTGAAAGAATCACACATGCTTTCGTCCTATCTCGCCTGGATTACTGTAATTCTTTATGTACTGGAATATCCCAGTTTTCTATTACAAGGCTTCAAAGGGTTCAAAGCGCAGCAGCCAGATTCTTAACTGGGGTTTGCAAACGTTAACATATTACTCCTATTTTAATGTCTTTTAACTGGTTGCTGCATTTAGAGTTGATTTCAAAATACTGTTGTTTATCTTTAAAGGGTTAGTTCACCCAAAAATGAAAATTAGCCAATGATTTACTCACTCTCAAGCCATCCTATGTGTATATGACCTTCTTCTTTCAGATGAACACAATCCGAGTTATTAAAACATGTCCAGGCTCTTCCAAGCTTTATAATAGCAGTGAATGTTGCTCTGTTTTTGAATAAACGTATATCTATAGTCTAACTAACCCTTTAAATGGTCTTGCGCCCTCTTACTTATCTGAACTTTTAAATCTGAACGTGCCTCTACGGTCCACAAAGAGTTACATTCTGTCCCAGCCCGGGTTTATGTCGTGGAAGATCGTGCTTTCACAGTTGTCAGACCTAAGCTATGGAATAGCCTCCCCTTATCTTTGAGATCCCTGTCTTCTGTAGTTTAAAGTAAAGCTTTATCTTCTTGCCCGGGCATTTAACTAATCTTAATTTTGTTTTTATCTCTCTATGTGTTTATGGTTTATCTTTCTCTCTCTCTTATGTATCCTAGACTTTTACAGTAAAGCACAGTGGTCAACTCTTGTTCTGTTTATTTGTGCTATATACACCGATCAGGCATAACATTATGACGTGAAGTGAATAACACTGAATCCCTTTCAGTCGTTCACGTTCGACGTACGTCGGTTGTACCGACGAATTGGGATCACAATTCCAATTCGTTGGTACAAACGACGTACGTCTCTGTTCCCTCCTTCAGGGAACGAGGGTTACCATACATAGCCGAGACGTTTTCCCAGGAGGTCTCCCATCCAGGTACTGACCAGGCTCAACCCTGCTTAGCTTCAGTGGTTGGGCTACAGGGGGAAATGGCTGCTGTTGTACCCAGATGTTAGCAGCTGTTTCTTTAAGTCCTGTAATTTGCGAGGTGGGGCCTCCATGGATCGGACTTGTTTGTTCAGCACATCCCACAGATGTTCGGTTGGATTGAGATCTGGGGAATTTGGAGGACAAGTCAACTCCTCAAACTCATTGTTGTGCTCCTCAAACCATTCCTATACTCCTTTTTGCTTTGTGGCAGGGCGCATTATCCTGCTGAAAGAGGTCACAGCCACCAGGAATACCGTTTCCATGAAAGGGTGTACACTATCTGCAACAATGCTTAGGTAGGTGGTACGTGTCAAAGGAACATCCACATGGATGGCGGAACCCAAGGTTTCCCAGCCGAACATTGCCCAAAGCATCACACTGCCTCTGCCGGCTTGCCTTCTTCCCATAGTGCATCCTGATGCCATGTGTTCCCCAGGTAAGTGACGCACATGCACCGGCCATCCACGTGATGTAAAAGAAAATATGATTCATCAGACCAGGCCACCTTCTTCCATTGCTCCATGGTCCAGTTCTGATGCCCACATGCCCACTGTTGACGCTTTCAGTGGTAGACAGGGGTCAGCATGCTTACCCTGACTGGTCTGCGGCTATGCAGCTCCATACGCAACAAACTGCTATGCACTGTGTATTCTGACACCTTTCTATCAGAACCAGCATTAACTTCTTGAGCAGTTTGAGCTACAGTAGCTCGTCTGTTTGATCAGACCACACGGGTCAGCCTTCGATTCCCACGCGCATCAATGAGCTTTGGCCGCCCATGACGCCGGTTCACCACTGTTCCTTCTTTGGACCAGTTTTGATTGATACTGACCACTGCAGACCTGGAACAACCCACAAGAGCTGCAGTTTTGGAGATGCTCTGACCCAGTCGTCTAGCATCATAATTTGGCCCTTGTCAAACTCGCTCAAATCTTACGCTTGCCCATTTTTCCTACTTCTAACACATCAACTTTGAGGACAAAATCTTCACTTGCTGCCTAATATATCCCACCCACTAACGGGTGCCGTGATGAAGAGATAACGTCTCGGTTACGTATGGTAACCCTCGTTCCCTTTCAGAACGGAGACGTATGTCGGTTGTACCGACCAATTGGGATCACAATTCCAATTCGTCGGTACAACCGACGTACGTCGAACGTGACCGACTGAAAGGGAACTAGGTAGCTGCAGGTAAACGTGTTAGTGAGGCCAGCAGGGGGTGCTCACCCTGTGGTCTGTGTGGGTCCTGACACCCCAGTATAGTGATGGGGACACTAACAAGCACCGTCCTTCGGATGAGACGTTAAACCGAGGTCCTGACTCTCTGTGGTCATTAAAAATCCTAGGATGTCCTTCGATAAAGAGTAGGGGTGTAAGCCCGGCATCCTGGCCAAATTTGCCCAATGGCCCCTGTCCATCATGGCCTCCTAATCATCCCCATATATACACGATTGGCTTCATCACTCTGTCTCCTCTCCACCAATCAGCTGGTGTGTGGTGGGCGTTCTGGCGCAATATGTCTGCCATCGCATCATCCAGGTGGATGCTGCACATTGGTGGTGGTTGAGGAGATTCCCCCCTTCTATATGTAAAGCGCTTTGAGTGCCTAGAAAAGCGCTATATAAATGTAACAAATTATTATTATTATTATTAACAGCACACCTTTAGGGGTCTAGTGTAACACAATATTAGGTCATAACGTTATGCCTGATCAGTTTAAATAAAATTAATAAATGAAATGAATTAATATTACATTTTTTATTTTTTTAAAATTCAAATTTTTTATTTTTAACAGTCTTTTTTGAATGTTTGGACCTAGTTCTTATTTTAGACACAGGCACAATGGTATAACAACTGCACACTAGAACATGAACAGGCAAAAATACAGATGACTCACACACACACGCACACGCACACGCACACACAGTAAGCACATTGTACAGTGAGATATATTGCTGTTTCCGAATGAAGAGACCCACTCTACCAGTCCAACAGGCTGTTTTTCTGCTCAAAGAGAAAGAGAGAGAAAAGACAGAGAGAGGGAGTGGTCACACAGAAAGAGAGAGATGACAGCAAAGACCTTTTTGTTTTGATGTCCATTTGAAATAAAACACCCAGAGGCAAACATTGAATGGTGCACCTGTAACTTCAGCAATCCATTATACAGGCCAGTACATCTGCAGGTCAGTGATGGTGCATGTTTGAAAAGTATTTAGAGTTAAATATATAACAGAGTATTTGGACTCTGTTACATAAGTATTTGGATGCTTTTTTGACCAAAGTATTTTGGATGCTATACGTACATATATGATATAATATACAAAAAAATAAAAATAAAAATAAAAAATAAATTATGGTACAGATTTTCTCACTATTTTAAACTGACTGGTCTTGAAGGTCATTTTCATAGATGTATAATGTCTGTTACCTCTCAAGAAACCACCAGTGTTGTTTATTGTATATTAACAATAAACATGTTCCATAAAGTTTGAGAACCAGAAAGTGTCCAGCACTTCGTCATCATTTTGAAGAAACATATATTGCTTAATGTTTTGAAACCAATAACTGATTTAATTTTTTGAAATGTTTTAATTGAAAAATGCACTTGTGCCATTTTTAGTTAAAAAAAATAAATAAATCCCAAACTGTTTTTAAATGCTGAGCCCACTGCAGTTGACAAGGGCCAGATAGATAGATAGATAGATAGATAGATAGATAGATAGATAGATAGATAGATAGATAGATAGATAGATAGATAGATAGATAGATAGATAGATAGATAGATAGATAGATAGATAGATAGATAGATAGATAGATAGATAGATAGATAGATAGATAGATAGATAGATAGATAGATAGATAGATAGATAGATAGATAGATAGATAGATAGATAGATAGATAGATAGATAGATAGATAGATAGATAGATAGATAGATAGATAGATAGATAGATAGGAAGAAAGAAAGAGCGAAGTGGTTTAGAAAGCATGGGTTAGTTTATATTTCGTTTTCCTCAAAACTGAAACGACTGGCATGTCTCTCTTACTCCAAGTAAATGTTTTACTCCTAATCAAATACTAGATGGGTGTTAACGTGTGCACAGTTTATGCGTGTGTTTTTCTCTCAAAAATGTATGTACATATAATTTTGCAATATTCTGTAATACAATAAAAACATGCAGTGAGTGCATGCAAATACATCTCTACTCTTTATTTGTGTGAGCAGTGCAAATGAATTGTAATGTGTTCATATGTAATGTGGCTAGTATGTGTGGTTTTGTCTATGGAAGAAAGGGAGTCCCTCAAGTATGCCACCGGGCTGGTGACATAAATCTATTGTAAACTCTTCCTGGACAGCCTCTCTCTCATAGTGTTGAATGATACTGTGGAAACCACATTCCTGGATATTTCCTCTTTTTCTCATTCTCACTCTTTCATTCTTTCTCTTTGTTTCACATGTGAAACTGTTATGAGTGACATTCCTCACTGTACCTGGTACCAGCTCACAGGGAGCAGAGACTATTTCAGATGGCATTCCTTGGCTTAACCCCCAGTTGCTGGTGCAAAGAAACTATAACTAGAGAGGCATTCCTGACCATACCCCCCCCTGACCCATTCAGTCTTCTTCTGAAACCAGGAGATTTCCATCTGCCTTTCAGATGAACCCAGGATGACCCTGCAGGCCACCCAGTCTGCTCAATCTTTTCAAACACATTATGATGCGGATTTAATAATTTAAATATTAATATATTTTTTAATCATTAAACCAGTATTATAATGGAAAAGTTTAGATCAATGTAAATAAAAGTGAGAAAAATTATAATATTAAAAGATTGCAATAATGTTTTATTTCAAAACTGTAGTTTTTATCTTTAAGTGATTCAAATAAAAAGAGCATTTTAGTAATCATTATTATATTTTACCTTTAAAAACTTTTTTTTTTAAAGAATAGGGCAAATCAAATTGCAAGCATTTCATGTTCATTAGGCTATATATATATATTTCCAAAAGTATTGGGACACCCCTCCAAATATTGAATTCAGGTGTTCCAATCACTTCCATGGCCACAGGTGTATGCAGACTGCTTCTACAAACATTTGTGAAAGAATGGGTCGCTCTCAGGAGCTCCGTGAATTCAAGTATGGTACAGTGGGTTGCCATCTGTGCAATAAGTCCATTTGTGAAATTTCCTCACTACTAAATGTTCCACTGTCAACTGTTAGTGGTATTATAACAAAGTGGAAGCAATTGGGAACAACAGCAAACCTGTTGTGTTTGTTTATTTATTCATTATATGTTTAGTTCTAACAATGACAGAGAAAACAGCTCCCTGGTGGAGGTCTTTCGTGGGCAAGAGGAGAACAGCAGCCAGAGAATCGGCAGCGATACTGGAACAGGACCTCCCTCCACTAAGCCAGACCAACAACTCACTTCACCGACAAGTCCAGCGAAAGAAGCAGGCGACTGCTTACCGAGTGACGAAATATATGACGTCTCCGCTGTTCAGCCAACTTTCAACAAAAAGTTGAAAGTTGTTCCAACATGACTGCACCAGGTCCATAAAGACATGGATGAGCGAGTTTGTGTGGAGGAACTTGACTAGCCTGTACGGAGTCCTGACCTCAACCCAATAGAACACCTTTGGGATAATTTAGAGCGGAGAGTGCGAGCCAGGCCTTCTCGTCCAACATCAGTGCCATACCTCACAAATGAGCTTCTAGAAGAATGGTTAAAATTCCCATAAATAAATAAATATATCATATAATAATAATATAATATATATTATCAGTTGCAAATCTATTATTATCACTTATCAGCAATACTATTGAACATAAAATGACTGCAATTTTATATTAAATATTAAAATACTGCTATATTGCATTACTGTAAATTATCTAAAAAATGTGCTGGAAATGTTCTCACTGAATGCTGTGATAAATATCTGTGATTTACTTTGTGAAAGAGAGAGGAGACTGAAAGAGATATACAAATAAAAAATTGTCGCAAATCTTGATGGTTCACTGTCTACCAGCATGTGTGTCACAGTACTGGAACATTGTTGGCCAGTATACAGTAGAAACTGGCATCATTCCCACTCTTCTGTTTAATACTAAACTCTTACTTCAGGTCATGACCAGCTGGGAGTTACTAAATGTTGCAAGACCTCAAGGGATTCCCTCAAACAATGCCAGTACCCTGCCAAAATGTAATCTAGCCTACTGATAGCAGAACATAGATATGCGTAACATAGAGGTCTTGGATTGTTCACCTCTGAAATGTCTTTGTCGAACAGCTTTTTTTAATGCAGTTGACCAGTGTGGAATAAAAAGTTGTCAGACCATTATTTGGCTATTCACAAGTGGTGTGAAACATAAAACAAGTCACTGTTCTAGTAGCCTACACACTGCATTCTATGTTCATGCGGGGCTTTAAGAATGACAGCCTAGAATAATCTTTCCATTGTCATTTCTGTAACATTGAAGACCGACATGTGGCATCACTCCACTAGTGGGAACACTACTCTTCTATGAGAAGCTGATAGCCTTTGTCCGATATGAAATGGTTTAAGCTACAGTCTCAATTAATTTCGACGTTTTGTCTATCAATAGACATTGACATAGTAGTTGAGGGTTGGGCTCGTTTGTTTAGATCACACAAGAATGCTCCCCACCTTGAAAAAAATAGAAAAAAGTTTCACCGGAGAAAAAGCGACTCGCTGTTCGCTGCCAGGGCAACCGTAAGTCCAACCTACCGCCATAGTAGAATTACCTGAATTCTCATCACGTGACCGATCCCCAGGCCGGTCGACCAATCAGAAGAGAGGACAGGTGCACTCGTTGTAGTTTCGGAGGTGGAATCACAGGTACTCTGGTAAACTGCGACGGCACTATAAAGTCTTTCACGTAAGTTCAAATTTTGCGTGGTACATTCAGAACCTCCTTCAGGTGATGTTGGGCAAAGGATGATGTTACGCTTTCTCAGAGACAAAAATATATCCTTTCAGTCGAGTAGGCCTATGCGCAAAACTATGTCTCAGTGATTGAAGTCTTCGGATACGTGGGAGTGAAAGATGATTTTCACGCACCGTGATTTCCTCTGAGGATTCAGCGTATCTTGTTGTCTCAACACACCTTTCATTTAGAGGAACCTCGGGCTGCGTTAATCTTGTTCTCATCATTTTTGTCCAGGTAAGTCGCTCAGGCTGATGATCAGGTTCGTTGTTGTGGCATGAATCATCACCTGTAAAAGACTCTCTTGAGGTTATGGCGCTGTAAACCTGTTCTGCATCGCAGGACATGTCCTAGGTTGTTTGTCATATGACGTTCATTGGTTTTGTACAGATCTATGAAGTTATTAGTTATTATATATAAAAGTTAAATCCCATTCAAATATACAGAATAGCTACAGTTATTCTATGATGAACATGCGTTCAAGCTCTGAATTAAGTTGTTTTGATTGTTTTTGTTGTTGCTTAAATTAAAAGATGTCAAGGTGCATGGTGTAGCTTTTCTGTGTGGAGATTTAAAAACAAATATATAAACAAATAATCTAAACATTTGCATAGCCTAAATAGTGTGGAATTATATTTTATTATTATTAGGCTATTTATTATTATTTTAAAAAATCAGTAAAGCACTTTTAATGTCAATGGTGTAATCCACATGAAGGGAGCCATTTTGTTGTCATGTGACAAAACCCTAAAATAGGGAGTACCCCATAGGCCTACCCCTATGTGGTAAAGAAGGCTATTAGCCTATAAATTATTCTTTTTTTTTTTTAATTCAGAAAAAAAGCTGAATTAGCTTATGTACACTCCATGACAGGCTATATCCAAAATTATGTTTTGGTAGAAGAAACAGTGTTATATAGCCTATCTGTAGTAGGCCAATTCTAATAAAGGTGATGATACACAGGGCAACATTTTTTGAGCAAAGACATTTCTATATGGATACTTTAGGTTGGCCATGGGACCTGTGTCTCACTTGGTTGCCCGTTGACGGCAACATTGCTCAAAAAGTTGCCCGTGTATCACCTTAAGAACTTGACTGCTTTAAACTAGATTTTTAAAAGTTCTGTCCCATCTACGACATCATTTGTCATTTACCCCTAAGCAATTTCCATTTTTTTAACATAGGCCTATCCATTGAAGGGTGGAGATGCAGGCCTAGCCTATTTCAACAAAGTAGGCTATATTAAATCTATTATAGATCTAGGCTATCTCAGATTACACTGTGTTGTTGTTATTCTTGAATAGACATGCTGTGCCTATTGTTGTTCTTACGTCATAGCGTCATAAGCGTGGGTTTACAGATTACAATTAAAATGTAGCTACACCTAAATATAGCTACAACAAGCATAGTTCGTTCAGTTTTCTATGTTTAAGTAGTAACTTGATTGTGTTTATTTATTCATTATCTGTTTAGTTCTAACAATGACGGAGAAAACCGCTCCCTGGTGGAGGTCTTTCGTGGGCAAGAGGAGAACAGCAGCCAGAGAATCGGCAGCGATACTGGAACAGGACCTCCGAAATCAGGCTTCAGCAGGGTCCACGCCGCAGCATCCCTCCGCTGAGCCGGGCCAACAACTCACTTCACCGTCAAGTCCAGCGAAAGAAGCAGGCAACTGCTTACCGAGCGACGAAACGTATGACGACTCCGCTGTTCAGCCAACTTTCAACGAGCGCTCCAATCGCCGTAATCTCCTTGTGTCTCGCTCCGGTCGCTTCAAAGAGAAACGGAAGTCGCGCGCGAGTCTTCCACAGAACCACGAAGATGTTGGGAAGCCTGCCGCTGCCAAATCCACCGACGTTCGGTCAACGCACTGATTGCAACCTCGGTTTACAGCCGATGGTAGAGCACGATATACGGCACTACCTCCAGATTGACACTTTTGAACATTTGACTTATGAATGCACTTATAATTAGGGTATAAACTCTTGGAGTAGCCTAAGTTATCCATATCACAGGAGCTTTTCCAAATGCTGGAAATGATGTCATTTTCCTGCTGAAAGACATTGCATACATTGTCATTTTGCAGGTTTTAGAGGGGTTTTGGGCACTTTACAACTTGTCGAGCTGGCTAGGTCCAACTAGTCTGGGAGACTAGACCAGTCTAAACCTGCTATAAGACCAGCAAACCATAAGCTGCTTTTCTCCCCCAGAAGGGTTATATGATGTTCAGTAGAATATATATATATAAATATATATTGTGAAGGATACAACATAATTTTTTAGAGCTTTGTCATATATAATTACACTGTTTTTGTGTTGGTTAATGAAGGACTTTACATTAGAAGGATTTAGTTGCAATTATTTTAATGGTAATCAGTGTGCACAGCTTTAGCGTGACTCTTTTAATGTTTGTGGATGCGTGTGTGTGTGTGTGTGTGTGTGTGTGTGTGTGAGGGAGTTAGGGTGGTTGTCCTGTCCATCCAGGATCAAAGATTTTTACTGTTCATGCTATGATAGTCAGACATCAGATCCAACAAGCCCTGCATTTTCTTGTGTAGTTTGTTTTATTGAATCCAGGACACCTTGATATAGCATAGTTCTCCCACTAGTTCTATCCAGACAAACCAAAGATTCTATTCTTTTAATATATAATATTCTAGCTAAATATCTAGTAAAAATATAACAGAGAGGTCAAGAGATGCAACATAACTAAATGATAAACTAGCAAACAGTGAGTAGGCTATATTGAATAGGCCTTGAACTATAAATCAGAACCTGATAACTTGGGTTAAAAATTGTGATCAAGCTAAATTAGATCTTATAATTTTCTCTGTTATTATGAGCAAAGCTGTAAGAAAAATGGGCTATATTCAGATGTTCAGATTCATTAAGCTTGTATAATGAGATTTGTGTCCATAAAAATGCATCAATGAAGATTTAGACAAGGTTTCAGTGCAGTTAGGCAAGCTTACAAAATGCTTTGGTCTTATGCATAAGTTTGCCAAATTTAGCTTTGGGAAGTGTTACTACATCAGATTTTAAATAAACAGATGATTTTCCATTTTATGGCATCAATTTGTTCTGCATGTACTGAAGTGTTGTTGCTTGTGAATGTGCTTACGTGTAGACCTTTGTGAGTGTTTGTTGTGGGTGGGGTAAACAGAGAGCAATAGGTCATTATTAGAGTTACAGTATTTAAAACTGTGCTAATGCTCGTCACCTCGCCTGAGGCTGTCATCTTTAACCTCATCCTGTGTCACAACATTCCTCTCTTTGAAAGTCAAGTTCCTTAGAGTGAGCCAGAATGACTACGCTGTCTTTCCCTAATCGGGTGGAAAATATTAGATAAATTGAATTAATTTACAAGTATAAATGCTTTCTTATCAGAGATGATTCAATCCAGGTTTTGTGACTGTACTGTTCTCATTGACTAAAGGCATTTTAGTGAAGTTTTTATCAGTAGCTGATTTCATTTTCACTCAATGAAACATTCAAATAGGCCTACTGTTTTGACCCCATTTCTGATTAAATCTGGTTTGGAGGTCATCTTTAATTAGCCATGCCACTGCCCTACACACACACACACACACACACACACACACACACACACACACACACACACACACACACACACACACACACACACACACACACACACACACACACACACACACACACACACACAAGCACAACCATGTAAGAAACTACCACTAGAGAGCGATCTGGTCGCGCACAGCATACAGTAGCCTACATACAGCCATTTGAAGTACCATAAAATATTAATTGTGTTAAACTAGCTACTAATAAAAGCATTACCCTTTTATTTTATTTTTTATTTTAATTATAGAAACTTAACGTATTATCTCTACATGCTTTTTAATCAACATTGTCTGGTTTAGAATTGTAAATAGCCAAATAGAAGATATGAAACAGCCAGGCTCCCTCCACGCAGACTGTTATGTTGTCTTTAGCACGCGCTCACGATGCGCGTGCCCTAGACGCAACAGGCAGACTATATGAAGCAGTTCAGGGTGCGCGTGCAGTTTAGTTCACTTCACACATAAATTCCTAGCCGAGTAAAGGAGGACATCCTTTGGAAAAGTGTCACGAAGTGTTTTAAAAATTCAAACATTTCCAGTGGATAATTTTTTACCAAGTGGAGAGGATATAATCCTGAAGTTTTCTTGTTTGACCAGCAAATTATACTTTTTATGCGGTAGGCTACTTAACGGAAAATTAGACGAAAATAGTCGACGTGAAACCGTACAGACTACGTTCTCGGCTCGGCGTCTTCCTAATTATAACACGAGCTCGCGGTCAGTAACTGTATCTCGAGGGTCAAAGGCGCGCTATGCGGACCCAGCCTCGCGCCACGACTGGCCTCTGACAACTTCCCTGCGTCCACCGGAGGAACAGAAGAACGCACGAAAGTTCAGCTTTCCAAACCACTAAGGTAATGTAGCGTCTGAAAACTTTACAGTTAACAGTGAACCACCGTTATGTAAGACTACTTTATTTGTTTGCGTTCTCAGCTGAACTCGGTTGGTGAGTGTCATTGACACAGCACTGACAGTAGTAGCCTTAAAACAGTCTGGTCATATTTCACACCTCTTCGAATGACAGTTTAGTATCTGGATTTGTAATGGTGAAAATGTTGTACGTATTGATAGTAGACCCCTTGGGTGAACTATTGGCCTATTTAATAGTACTTATTTATTTTAATAAATATTATTCTTCATTTAATCATCTTTCTTACGCTTTCCTAACATGTATTATGATTATAGAAGAAGAAAAAAATCGAATAATATGAACAAATATATACAGAAAACAGAATACAGAAAATAGCAAACAGAATACAACATTCGCAAGTGTTATAATTAACATTGGCCAGATATTATACAGCCTGTATAATCTCTGTTCCCACATGGGTGGACCAGCACAACCTTGTGTGTCAACATCTCCATGGGAAAGCTGTTAATGGGACTCTAGGGAAAGAGGGAGAGAGTTGTTAAGAGCTATGCTGCTGGATGAAATGTAACCACAAGATCTTGGCCAATTATATCATGAAAGAGGCCGATGGATAGCTGAATGTTCTTCATGTGACTTTTAATCAATGTTGGGATTTGACCTATTAATGATCAACAAACATGTTGTTTGACATTAGTGTTTTCCCAATGCTTAAACTTGTCCCTACATAGAGCAATAGAACAATAACACAATGTTTCTAATTTTTGGCAAGAATAAACATTTCTGGAAATTAACATATGAACTAAATTCCTTCTACATTTCTCAGCTGTGTTTATCATGTTTCTCTCTCACACAATAGCTCTGATTGGCTGCTGGGCTTGCCAGAAGTTGGGCAGCTTTTTACTCAAACAACAGACTCCATTGTTATCTCCGAAGCCTACCAGCTCTTGATAAGGTTGCCCACTTCACTCTGATCTGAGATCGTTTTTATGCCTATTCCTTTTAAAGGACAAGTTCAGTGTTTTATATGTGAGAGATGGCCCTAGTTCAGCTTTAAATGCAGATTCTACAAAAGATGATCTTTGGAATCTCTTACGGCCCATTGTGGAAGCAGGAGATTGGTTTTCCCAAAAGAGAAGGGAGAGTTCCTGTTTGGTGCATCTTGCAATGGTCAAGTTTCCTGCCAAAAGGAACATGTAGAGGATGTGGGGGAGATCGCTTTGTCATGTTGAAACCATAATGAAGTGCTGATAAGCTCTTGGAGTTCTTTAACACTTGTGTTTAGCTGGAGATTTGACTGTAAATGAGCATTTACAAATTGCATTAATTTAATCGTTGCATTACAATCAAATTATATTAAATATAAGGTAACATTTATTTTAAGGGGACATATTTACACGTTATTACATGTACTTACTATAGTAATAACAGTAAATTATGCATAATTACAAGTAAACCAAACCCTAACTGTAACTCTATAGTAAGTACATGTAGTTAATTAATATTACTCAGTACTTATTTGACTAAGTACAATGTAACTTTTGTAACCTTGTAATTGTAACCTTATACAGTCAAACCAAAATTTATTCAGACACCTTCAACATTTTCTCACATTATCGCAGTTTATTCTCTATAGTTTAGAAAATGGTAATACAACAAGAACTCAGAGTTAAACTGTGTCAGAACAAATTCATCTTGATAATATCAGATAACTTGATAGAAAGGTATGTAAGTAAGGGATTACAATCAACCAATCAGCTGTCAGCTGTTAAATTTAAGTACACAATTATAGATAATACCAATTTAGGTCGACCAATTACCAAGCAATGCTTCATTTTGTTCAGTCTGTAGTGTAAATGGTTGCATTAGCAATTAAAAAAAAAACACTTAAGCAAAACATGGTCAGGTCAAAGTGTCTGAATAATTTTGGTCCTAAATCTTTATCAATTTTACTGGTAGTTCACTGTATACATGAACTAAAGTGTCCTGCACCAACAAGTAAAAAATATATCTGGTGTCTGGATAATTTTTGGTTTAAATGTATAATATTAGTTTAATTAATTATACCTGTTTGAAAAGAGGTCAAAAAGTCACAGATAACTGTATGTGCTTTAATATGTGACTGTTTCAGGTTCCTAAGCAATGCCTGTCCCTCCTCCACCACCTCCTCCAGCACCACCACCCCCACCTCCACCTGCTGCAGCTCCTGCACAAGTGAGATCTGCACACACACACACACGCACGCACGCACGCACGCACACACACACACACACACACACACACACACACACACACACAGAGATACCTATTAATGTAATACAGTTCATCAGACAACATAGTGCATATAATGGCTCTTTCTTTTTCTCCATCTGTGTTGCTCTCTCTGTCTTTGTTACCCAGTTTATCCTGGCTACCACCTGGACGTATTTGCATTATTAATTAGAGATGAAATTACACACAAAGGGATATACAGCACAGGTGTCACATGTTCAGATCTGACTTTCTTGTTTAATGCATGTGCACACTAATGACATTTTTGAACAATTTAAAATGCAACATTAATGGGGAAGTTCCCTCTAAAAGTAAAACATTCTTACTCATTTACACATCCATATGTTGTCCCAAACCTGTATGACTTTTTGTTGTCTTCCCTGGAGCACATCTGGAGATATTTTATAAAATGTTTCAGTGGTTTTATGTCATACAATGAAAGTCAGTGGAGTTCAAAACTATCGGTGAGCTTTCTAAGTCATACCCATGTTATGCTGTTTTACACATCATTTAGTCATGCGCATCGGGTAAATTTAATCTAACAGCAGGCGAGGGGGGGGGGGGGGGTATGGGGACAATAAACCAAAAAAATTATCAAGGGCAATTTTGAAGGGGACACAAAAGTTGATTAAATAGGAGTTATCATAGGTTCACCACACGGTAACATAACTATTAAATTATCTTGCTTCTTCCACATAGTATTGAGCAAAACCCAACACAGTGGTAGATCTACAATATTAGCCTAATATCAGACCATATACTTGCAACAATCAACCAAACAACTATCGCTAAAATATTGGACTTACAAAATACATTGTTATTGTTGTGAACTTCCTTTTCCTCGTTTGAAGAAGAGACCAGGAGACTTGGATAGGTTCTTCAGCAGGATTCTTTATTGAGAAAACGTGCTGTCTTTCGCTGAGGCCAAGTCTTCCAACAAGTCTAACTAAAGGAGTGGTACATTGTATTTTATCTACATTTCAGGGGGAGGGATTATACAGCAGGGGAGGAGACGTTCAAACAAAGGAATGCAAGCAGTGTATAGGTAATTGAATAGGTAAAAGGACACACCTCAGACAAAACGGTGTCACCCGTCCAAATTCAATCAGCATAATGCATAGATGATAATTCAAACACTCAGGGGCTCCAAGAGCCATTAAAGACAAATGGTGCTCATTTTACTTACAATGAAGAGAATAGGAACTGGCCTGGAAGATTTGCATAGCAGACTAATTAATCTGATATCATCATTTTTACCTTAAATGCTAAATACAATTTACTTTCTTAAATTTGTAATCTTACATTATCATAATTTTTTGTCATTGCTAATTTATTAATAATTCAGCATCATCTGTATTAAAGAGAAAATAATCACTTCATCCGATATTTAAAGTTAAAATAATAGCTTTGCCAGCCTAGAATTTCTCTCCCACCTGACAAGGTGAGGTGCGTGGTGGACCAAACCACTGTGAGGCAAGAGAGAACTCAAATGTTTCTAAAACTTTTTTTGTTTCAACGCATTTTTTTGCCCCATTTGCATTTTTATTGCTTTACTACTTACACAATTATTTGAAGTATATATCATTATATTATTTACATCACACAATGTGGTTTTTAATTATATTTTTAAGAGGGAAAACCCTCAGATGGGATGGGTCCTGAACCCGAGTTTTGTTTTGGTGTATCATGGATACTGTGATAAAAATCATACCAGAGAAAACTAAAGGCATAGTGCAACTCATTAGAATTGCACAAAATGAATTAAGTTGCAACTTTTTTTCCTCTTTCTTTTACAGTCACGGACAGACCCTCCTAAAGTCCAGCGTTCTGAGGGTGGAGGTCGCAGTGCACTCCTGTCTGACATTCAGAAGGGGACAAGGCTGAAAAAGGTCACACAGGTCAAAGACCGAAGCGCACCAGTCCTTGACAGTGAGTTAAAATCAAATTCATTCACATAAGCTCAATAACTGATCAGGTGACATGACTTACTTGGCAACAGTGTTTGTTTGCAAGCATAATATGAATACTAAACTGATACTATTTAAGGTACATTTCCTGATTATCTGATTTGGCAAATATCTGCTGTTTGATGGCAACATTGGAATGCTGTTTATTGGTGTAACCAGAGCTACCGGCATTGCATTTGCATTTTCAACAATTGTTGATTTAGGCTGAGAGTTTTGTGTCAGCATGGGAACCTGTATTAAATTACTCTCTCGTGAAAATGAAACTGAAGGAGTTTGAGAAAGTAAGAATAAGTATGAATAGAAAACCAGGCGTCAGAGAAAGTCTGAATGGCTGATAAGTTGTAAGGGCTTATCAGTGGCAGAGCTATATTTGAGCTCAAGGTCCATAGCCATTGGGTTCTCACACTTCAAAGCACTCATGTGCACACATAGACACATAGGTTTTCTATCTATACAGTAAATGGAAATGCACAGTGGTAGATAAAGGGCCAAGACCTCAGGAAGTGCTGGAGTGAGGATCACACAGAAAGTGGGGGCTGACGATGCTCCTTGTCTTCCTCTTTATTACAAAGGACAGCAGTATTCTTTATGCTCAGGACATGCTATGTTCATTAAAAAGCCATTGGTTCACTTCAACTTGCAATTCCTGTTTTGCAGAGAAAACAAAAGGGGCATTTAAACACATTAGAACCGGAACTGCACAACATTAAAGGTACAGCAAGCGATTTCTTAGAAACACTGTTGAGAATTGAAATGAACAGCCAAACAAACAATTTTCTGTGATGAAAAATTATTGTGTTTGTACATAGTCCTGGCAGTGTAAATAGGAGAAAAACAAAGTGGACTGGACCGAACACCACAACACTAATAGGAGAGAGAGAGTGATTGAGCGGGACATTTGTAGAAAGACAGATGGCAGAGATATTAACAAAGAGGAAAACAGAGCCGGCCCTAGACCTTTGGGGGCCCTAAGCAAAATTTGGTTGGAGGCCCCTATGACCGTTTTAAGTAAGGCCTAAAGAAAAGCAATGACTACCTTATAACTATACTGTACACATTATATCTACTATGTTTTTATTTTATTTTTTAGTCTATTAAATTATGTTTTAATTATTCAATGTATACTGTATGCTAATTTTCTTTTTGACGCTGCTGGTCCTGAGTACGTATTTCGTTCTTATGTGGCAACATGTACAGAATGACAATAAAAGACCTTGAGTTCTTGAGTTGAGTTCCATGTTTGATGTCTAACAGTATAATTATGATACCACTGAGCTGAATGGCAGTGCAGTGCAATGAACACACTGATGAACTTGCTAAATACAAAGACTGATAAAGTGATTTTCACTGACAATCAAAGAAACATTTTTAATTGACACAAGAGTTTAAGAGGCACAAACAACAGCCTATATATAATTGAAATGAAATAGAGCAAATAGAATAATATTTAATACATTTAAATAAACTATTATATAAAATAATAAATAGAACATTTAAATGGTTTAACTTTTCAAATAAACAAAATTAACAATATCTAAAACACCACAAACAAGATTAAAAGTAACAATAATAATAATTAGGTAACATTTCAATAGAACTATTAAAATCCAAACTTGTGTATTTGTGTCTTCTTGGGTGACATGACTGTGTTGTGAACCAGGAAAAGAAGTGGTTGATGGAGCTGCAATAAAGAAAATAATTATATATAAAGTTAGACTTAATTTTTTAAAATGCAGACGGTTATCATTTTACAGTACCTTTATATTCACCAACAGCTGGAGCTTTGCTAACTGGCAGCATATACTTTAATAGTGCCCCTGGAAAGGGGACATAAGGAGTAAATTAATGTTAGCCCTTTAGTGAAGAAGCCAAACTGGGGTTGTATTGTTCTGTTAAATGCTTTAACATCACAGCAAATGGTATAATACTAAACCAATTTTATGCAGCATGTTATTAGCATTTATTAATTAATAATTTTAATTAATTCCAATGTAGAATGCGGGTCTGTTACGTCTTGATAACAGCCCGCTGTGAAGTAGCTATAACACACCGTTGAGCAGAGCGTTGCTATGGACGCGGAACGGACTATTTTCTTTAGCGGAAGCAACAATCGTTTTTAAATCAATAAACTCCTTTTTAAATCAATATTTTGTGTCAAATTATTAATTGATTTGGTAGGTATCCATGTAATAAGAGGGATAATCTATAGCGAGCTGCGAGGCGGTTTTTATTCGCTATAACAACCGCCTCGCTACACTGCGAGCGAGAGAGACTAACTTATATTTAGACTGCAGATTATCCATACATACATAGGTATCGGACAATTAAGCCTACAGGTTTACGTACCTTTATCTTCTTGCTTCTTTTCTTCTTCCAGCCTCTTCTTTTGTCGTTTTTCATGGCCAGAAAGATATTTTCGTTTCTTGTTGTCAGACATCGTCGACGTCGGAGTCACTGACTGACAGGTGACGAGTGACATGATGTGACTGACATCACAGGGTCAGTCAGGGGTCAAGATTAGCGGGGAACTCGCCATAATAAAGAACTAAATAAATAACAACTGTGCTTATCATGATGCCTGATAAAGAGCGCTGTAGGCCAATTTCTTTCTTTCTTTTTATTTATTTATTTAATGTTACTTTTGATGTATGATTTTTTTTCAGCAATGACTCTAGGGGGCCCTCTGCTGGCCACGGGGCCCTTTGCAATTGCAAGGTTCGCTTAGTGGCTGGGCCGGCTCTGGAGGAAAATGTCTAAGGAAGGGTGAAGATTAGCCAAGAGCTAGACACTGCGTTAGTTTGCTTTGTTTATGCTGGATACATAACACTTGTTTTGCTATGTTTCCAGAACTAAGATATGCTGTTGTTGTTGTTGTTGTTGAATCACAGTTGATTCATCCATACTTGCACGAGCAGTCTGATGTTGCCTGTGTTGCATAGTGTGTTCATTATTTTAGGGGAGGAGCAATGAATGAAGGGGTGTGTTTTTTGGGGGGTTGGGGTGTGTTTGATTGGGTGTCGTCTCCAAATATCAACAGTGTTTCTCAAAAATCGCTTACTGCACCTTTAAGTAAGTTGCAAGTTACAACACTCTTTCTTTTACAGTCATGGACAGACCCTCTTAAATTGCAAACAAATAATAAAAAATAAACTGCAAAATATACACCGATCAGGCATAACATTATGACAGGTGACGTGAATAACACTGATTATCTCTTCATCACGGCACCTATTAGTGGGTGGGATATATCAGGCAGCAAGTGAACATTTTGTCCTCAAAGTTGATGTGTTAGAAGCAGGAAACATGGGCAAGCGTTTTTGAGCGAGTTTGACAAGGGCCAAATTGTGATGGCTAGACGACTGGGTCAGAGCATCTCCAAAACTGCAGCTCTGTGTTCCCGGTCTGCAGATGTCAGTATCAATCAAAAGTGGTCCAAGGAAGGAGCAGTGGTGAACCGGCAACAGGGTCATGGGTCATTGATGCACGTGGGGAGCCGTGTGGTCCGATAAAACAGATGAGTTACTGTAGCTCAAATTGCTGGTTAATGCTGGTTCTGATAGAAAGGTGTCAGAATACACAGTGCATCACAGTTTGTTGTGTATGGGGCTATATAGCCGCAGACCAGTCAGGGTGCCCATGCTGACCCCTGTCCACCGCCGAAAAAGCCAACAGTGGGCACGTGAGAATCAGAACTGGCCCTCAGAGCAATGGAAGAAGGTGGCCTGATCTGATGAATCACGTTTTCTTTTACATCATTTGGATGTCACTTACCTGGGGAACACATGGCACCAGGATGCACTATGGGAAGAAGGCAAGCCGGCGGAGGCAGTGTGATGCTTTGGACAATGTTCGGCTGGGAAACCTTGGGTTCTGCCATCCATGTGGATGTTCCTTTGACACGTACCACCTACCTAAGCATTGTTGCAGATAATGTACACCCTTTCATGGAAACGGTAATCCCTGGTGGCTGTGGCCTCTTTTAGCAGGATAATGTGTCCTGCCACAAAGCAAAAATGGTTTAGGAATGGTTTGAGGAGCACAACAACGAGTTTGAGGTGTTGACTTGACCTCCAAATTCCCCAGATCTCAATCCAATTGAGCATCTGTGGGATGTGCTGAACAAACAAGTCCGATCCATGGAGGCCCCACCTCGCAACTTACAGGACTTAAAGGGTCTGCTGCTAACATCTTGGTGCCAGATACCACAGCACACCTTCTGGGTCTAGTGGAGTCCATGCCTCGACAGGCCAGGGCTGTTTTGGCAGCAAAAGAGGGACCAACACAATATTAGGATATGTCATAATGATATGCCTGAGTGGTATATATATATATATATATATATATATATATATATATATATATATATATATATATATATATATATATATATATATATATATATATATATATTGTGGATATATAATGTAAAAAATACAATACTTATTTGATAAATCCAGGAACATGTTCTACTTGGTGAAATGACTGTAAACATAATAATGATGTACAGTATGTATTTGCAGAACCTAAAGTGAATAGTGTGGATGATGGTGGAAGAAATGCTGGGAATTCTACAAACACAGCAGGATCTACTCCAAGTCTGGGTGGACTGTTTGCGGGGGGATTTCCTGTGCTCAAACCAGTCGGACAAAGAGAGAAACTGCCACACCACAACCTGGGTATTGAAGTCAGATCTATTTATTGTCATGCTGAATAAAGCTGCTCAGTGCTGGAAATGTTTTTAATGACTTTTGGATATGGCTTGTTTGTGTTTCAGTGTCTCGTTCTGGCTCTACCGCCAGCCTGAAGCAGCCTCTCTGGAACCCTCCATCACTAGGAGATGGTTTCAGAGGAAGCGCCCCTGATCTTTCCCCCTCCCACAGGTCTTTGGAGAGAACCTCCTCACTGTCTAAAGCTCGGCCTATTTCCTCATACACAGCTCCGCCCTCCCCCAGCCAAACTGCACATCCTACTTTCAAACTGTCCTCTACTCCTCCTTCCTCTGCTCCACCCCCTCCTCCACCTCCTCCTCAGGAGCGGCCCATTAATAGACCACCTCCTCTCCCCACCTGCCCACCCCCACCCCCTCCTTCTCAAATGGCCAAACCTACTTGGTTACCTGTCCAATCGCACTCCATTCCCATGCCCACGACTCCGCCTCCGCCACTGCCTCCGTCGGTTCCTCCGTCCTCACTTCCTGACAGATCATCTGGTGTCTTCTACCCTCCACCGCCTCCATCAGTCCATTCATCCTCGTTCTCCGACAGGTCATCTGGTGTCTTCCATCCCCCGCCTCCTCCACCACCTCCATCCTCGCTCCCTAACCGCTCATCTGGAGTCTTCTTCCCTCTGCCCCCTTCACCAGGGCCGTTAGAAATGAAGGACAGTGCATTAGGACCTCCTCACCCACCTCCTCTTCCTGCTTTGTTTGCGTGCAGTCATCCCTCCTCAGCACCTCCTCCGCTACCTCAGAAAGTATCTCCCGTGCCTTCACCTACATACAGGCCCAGCGTACCACCTTTGCCACCGTCCTACCCCTGTGGCGCACCCAGTAGACGACCCCCTGCAGTGCCACGATTTGCAGGTTATATATTTGCAAATTATATATATATATATATATATATATATATATATATATATATATATATATATTATATATATATATATATATATATATATATATATATATATATATATATATATATATATATATACTACCATTCAAAGTATGGATGGCTCGATACCACTTTTTCATGTTTTCATAATGTAGGGCATACCACACACAATATAAACATACATACAGTACATCTCTTACTGCTACATCTGGTGAAGTCTTGATTTTAAAAACTATTAGAAATTACTATTAGCCCTTCTATGATATGCTCTATAAAACGCATTTATTTTTAAATGCACGGTCGAGATTTTTAATAGGACAACAGACAAGATATTTTGCGCAAAGCTATCATAGTATGAAAGGCTCTAATACAGAGGGGCATAAAATCGCTTATGCGGAACCCAGGCGCATGATGATGCGCATAAAGCAAATTACGGGCAAGCCTCGCTCCGCAATGAAAAGTTAATTAGAGAAAACCTAGAGAAGATTTATTATGTGTATTGTGTACTGAACATTTTGGAGAGTTTTACAGTGCTGACTGTCATAACCGAATGGCCTCTGTGAACTTAAAGGGGTACTTCAAGACTGGGAAGATGAATATGTATTTAAACTGGGTCATTTATGTAGTAGAAATGTGAAATTATTTTTGAATTTGGTGCCTTCTAGACTGAGAAAAGACAGAAAATGTATTTTTGTCTCATGTGGATAAAAGACAACAACTCCCAGAATGCACTTGCTTCGCGAGGCCACTCCCAAAGCCACGGCTACTGGTTATCACTTGCCCACCATGACACCGTCCCCACCGTCGTTTTGATTTTCATACTAATACAATAATTTCGTTCAGTTAGAGAATAGACACTACTATTAAAAACTGAACATGTCTTTCAATAAAGTGTGAGTGAGCCGAACAAAAGGCATGGCACAGAAAACAACATATTAATTTTAGTTTATTTTGAAAGTTATTTATTCTTAATAAATGTATATATAATATAACAAAAACTAAACTAAAAAACTAACTGAAATGAATTATAGGCAATAATTTATCAAGATTTTTGGATTGACAGGTGCTCCACGGATGGCTCCACCCCCTGTTCCCCCGGCTCGCTCTCCTAACACTGAACTCTCTAGTAGGATCCCGCCCCCTCCTCCTCTCCCACTATCAGCTCCGCCCAGCTCAGTACGCAACGGACACCTGCACAGTTTAGGTGAGACTACAGGTCGTCATTAATGATGAAGCTAAAGTTTTAAATGGGCTATTACCTTCTGATGAACAGCAACAAGCAATTGGAAATGGATTACAGTGACAATATAATTGGCTAATTGTGTATTTATATTTTTGTGATCACCCATATGCAAAGCAATTCAATTTAACATGGCATTTCTGTTTTTTTTCCAAACTCACAGAAGTGTCTTTGTCTACTTTTCAGATGACTTTGAATCAAAGTTTCACTTCCATCCGATAGAGGACTTCCCCCCTCCTGAAGAGTTCAGGCCCTTCCCACGTACTTACCCCAGCAAGGAGAACAGAGGTACAACAATCTCTTTGTGTGTGAGAGTGTATGGGAGGAAAGGTGAAGTCTCTTCAATGACAGTGCTCACAATGTTGTCTCTGTTCATTTAGACAGGTTTGAGGCAGTTGATCTACATACAATTGAAATATAGCTTTTGCTTTATTCTCTATACTACATCTATGCAGCCTAAAATCGCAGTGTCAAAAAACAGCTGATATAAGATGGATCCAGAATGTTCATATTAACACACACTTGCTATGTTTCCATTCACCTAATTCTTTTGCACATTTTGGGATATTGCATTAAAAAACGCTAAATGGCAATGGCAAGAATATGCATAAAATGCATATCCACTCAATCGAAGTGGATATCATTTTTATTACAGGCAATTTGTGCCAATTTCCATACATGGGGATGGAAACCGTGCTTTATTCGCAATTCTTTTATGCGATATTGCAATTTTGTGCTTAAGTTAAATTCGCAATTATGGGTGGAAACAGCTGGTGATACAATTAAAGAGATGTCAGTTAGTTGGTACACTGTTAAAAATATTGTTGGTTTAACTTAAAAAGTTACCTGGTTGCCTTAAAATTCTGAGTTCATTGAAATAAAAAAAAATGTGTTAATCCAACAAAGGAGATTGGTTTAATTAACAGAAATTCAAAATATGATGTTATTTGAACACATTAATTATAGAGTTGATTTGACAAATAATAAAAAGTTGTGATAACACATCATGAAAATTATTTTTTACAGTGTAGACAACCACTGCCTTAAAGGTACTGTTCAAAATGATGGCGTCAGTAAGATTCTTTTTTTATTATTTTTAAAGAAATTAATACTCAGAAAAGATACATTACATAAAAAAGGGAGATTAAAGGCATTTATGTTTCAAAATATTTATATTTTAAATAAATGCTGTTCTATTAAACTTTATATTTATCAAAGAATCATGAAAAAAAAATTATCACGGTTTTCCCAATATATTGAGCTGCACATTCTTAATTTTAATAAATGTTTCACAAAATCAGCATATTAGAAAGATTTCCAAAGGATTATGTGACACTGAAGACTGGAGTAATGATGCTGAAAATTCAGCTTTGCCATCACAGGAATACATTTCCTTTGTAAAATATATTTAAAGAGAAAACAATTGTTTCAGATTGTAATAAAATTTCATTTATATATTTCTTTTTTAATGTATGATGTATTTTTTATCAATTAAATGCAGCCTTGGGCAGCAAAAGATACTACTTTCGTAAACATTTAAATTATCTTACTGACCCCAAACTTTTGAACAGTATATGTGTATATTCTATACAAGTCTCTGTTTTAATGCGAACAGCTTGTTTCAGAACCAGTTATTATCAGATTCAATTGTTGAAACAATTGTGCAACCAAATAAATAAATTGTTTTATAATAAGTTGTTTTATCAGTTCCTTAGTTGTTTGGTTTAGTTTAAAACACAGAAACAATGAAACTACCTGTCTTATTGAAAATGAGCTGTTCCTGTTTTGTTTTTACAGTCAACCCACAACCTCCTGCTATGAGGACTCATTTAAGATGAAATATGAAGTTTGGTGCTAACCTTTATCAGGACAGGTTTTAAGCATCATTTTCATCAGAAGCCAAATCTGTAGGTCAAATCAACTACTTTAGCATCACATTATCCGTAAACAAAAAACATTTTAGTTTGATGTAAAACTAGTAAGAAATGTTTTTTTTTTTCCATACACATTTCAAGAATGATTTTCCCCATTACAGCTGCAGCCCTGTTAAAACATCTGATTCTTATTGAAAAGTGTTTACCTATCTTATTAATGTCCTTCATTCAATGCTTTAACATTTAATGTATCTAGAACAAATGTATTATCCTAATAATTTTGCTTATCATACCTGACAAGGCTTTTATTAATTATTCCATCCACTGTCAACATATCCTAAATGGAGTAAAGGGCAAATTATTAAACTACTAATAGAATACAACTGAGAAATGAGAAAACGTTTAAAACGTGGCTTAACAAAATTAAGTGTTGAATCTGTGCATACAGAAGAAATCTTGCTGACATACTGTTTCAAATAAAGGCCATCCATTTTTTTGTAAAAGGGAAGAAAGTTCACTAGTAATAGTGAAAAAGTGTGTTTTAGGCTTAAAGGGATAGTTAACCCAAAAATGAAAATTCTGTCATCATTTACTCACCCTCAAGTTGTTCCAAACCTGTATGAGTTTCTTTGTTCTGCTGAACACAAAATAAGATATTTTGAAGAATGTTTGTAACCAAGCAGATTTCTTGTGGCTGCTGGAGCCACTAATCATCTAACTCATCAAATCAAGACTTTCTGACACACCACAAAAAATACTCTTTGGTTCCCCTCAATCTATATGTAAGTGTTTTTTGTGTGTGTGTTTTTTTTTTTTTTTTACATCTATCTGTATTTGAAATCTGCCAGTATGAAATGCTGTATTAAAGCTCTGAATCTGAAGGAAAATAGTCATGCGAGACACTGGGAAACAGTGCCACCCACTGGACATGCTTGCAATTTATTGCCCTGACTGAATAAATTATTTAACCCAAGAAAACATTACAAGACATACTTTTTTTCTGTGAAACAGTTCAATAAATAAATAAAAAATAAATAAATAAATAAATACAATGAATACCTGCTTTTACAAATACATGCTTTACAAGGCACATACCAATGAAATACTGCTTAGTGTGTTGTTTGTTGAGAATAAGAACATTTTACATGTGTGGAAACGTAAACAAACTTAATCATGCATTTGCAATACCAAACAAACAAATAATTTTCTTATAAACATATTATACATTCACTTAAATCATAATATCATTTAATTACACAGCTCTATACTTAAAACAGTCATCCCCAAGCTCAGCTGCCATTAAAAACATACTAGCATCAAAGAACAGGTGCTGCAAATAGTGCAGTACCTGCTGAGTTATACTTTATAGTGTGTGTGTGTGTGTGTGTGTGTGTGTGTGTGTGTGTGTGTGTGTCTAGACGAGTGTGAAGGGAGACAGAAAAAGCCAAATCCTCTCAGATCCTTTGCTAAATACTGTTGATCTCAGCAGGTGTGTGTGTGTGTGTGTGTGTGTGTGTGTGTGTGTAATTTTTGTAGGCCTCAGGTCCTGTATTTACAGCCGGTTGAGTTGATGAAACAGGAGTCGGTGCACCTGAGCTGCCCAAAGGTGCTATGTGTAAAAAAAGATAGAGACATTCATTATATTGGGTGTGGACATGAAATACTTTTAGGAAGTTGTCATGTCCTGAGGGGTGGCATGCTGAACTCCATCTAAACTATTTTTATTTTGCATTTCTAAAATTAATAGAAACGCATTTGTACTTGTATAGTCGCATATAGGACCATTTAAAGTAAACTGGTAAAAGATGATTAAAATGTATTTTTTTTTTTTAATAAACATGAATTAAATAAGCATTAAAATGACATTAAAAAAAGAAATTTCAGCCTAAAATCTCTGTTGACAACAAAAAGTCTACCCAATATGCATGTGAAATGATGCATGTGTTGTTTGCATACCCTGGCAAATATGATTTGCAGGTCTGGTAGCCGAAGTCTTTCCCGTCACACTCCTCCACACCCTCATTACGATATCCATCGCCACAATATGCCTTTTTACAGCCTACACACAGAGACAGAGATAAAGAACAGGAAAGAGACACAAGTGGAGTGAGTGAAGACTTACTCCAGAGGACAATTGATAAGACACACTCAATGTGAGTGCTGCTTTTTTGTCTAAAATGTAAATTATCTACATACCTTCAAAACACGATCAATTTACTGCTAATTCATTTTATGTTTAGGCATTTTCATTATTAGCTACAGTATATGATGGTTTCTGGGAGTACGTGACTTACCTACGCAGTCATCAGTAACAACCTTGTTTCCATCGTCGCATTCCTCCCCGTTGAGTTCCTGCAGCTCTCCATCGCCACAGACTCCATTCCCATCCTTCATCCTCTCTGTTGCCTGGAGTGGCATCAGCTGGAATACAAACGAAAGCTCCTATTCCCAAAATGCCAGTCTGGCAGCGTGTTTCGTGGCTTTGTATTCAAAACAGTCCTGTACCTGAATGGGCTCCCATCCATTTTTATCTCTGAAGTAAAGAGACCTCTGATCCTTTCTGAAGGCGAGTGCATTATCTTCGTGGAGACCTTTTAGCTCTTCCTCACTGCTCACAACGAATATCTGACCAGGAAGATCAGGAAACACAAACTGATGAAGAAGCAGATATAAAGAGTGAACAAACAGGCCAAGTGAGTCCATTAGAAACAGGCAAATTAAATTTGATCTAATGGTAAAATTTAGCTTGTTGGATGTCAACAGTGTGTGTAGGAGCAAATGTACCCACAATGATAAATAAAACCCGAGATCATCTAGAGCTCCTCACAATTAAGCCTGCTTTTAAGGGATAAATACTGTCTTAATAAAAATACCAAAAGGTTTCTGTAAGGACTAAGTGTAGCAGGGCTAGAGTAAATCTAGACTTTACTTAGTCAACTTGAAATTAACCGCATTTACTTTTGGATACATGTTTCAGGTCATATTGTGAACAATTCATCTGTGCATTTTTTCCAAAGAAAAAATGGTTTGTCTTTTTTTAATCAAATAGATAATTTCACATTTCCGGGTTTACTCAGAAGCGGAAGTGGTCATAGTTAGGTTCATTTCTATAGCGGTGAATGAGATACTACATTAAATATATTATTTGTGTTCCCATTTGCTCAAATATCAAAAGTTTCACAATAGTGTTTTCACGACTTTCAAAAAGAGGACAAAAATAGAAGAGAGAAAAATGTAAATTTTACCGTCACTCCCATTGACGCTGTATTAGAAACACCCTCACAGCAGCGTTAACTAGTTTCTTGTAATTTAATGCAAAGGTAATATAACAATAAGTATAGTGTTATAAATGTACATACATTTAAAAAAAAAATGTAATATAAAAAACTTTACAGGATTTACGATGTTGATGACCATTAAAACACATCATCACAGTCTGTGAAAAGTTATAACATGCTCATTCAATGAAATTACGTTCCTTTTTTCAAACTTTTAGTCATGTTTCATTCTAGTATGTAGTACCCACTTTCGAATGGATAAAGTCAAGTTTCTTACTGAATATATTTCACCTGACATTACAGAAGTGACATTTACATTTATTATTAAAAAAACAATAGAAGTAAATGGAAAGTCCTCAGCATAAACATTTTTTTTGCGAGTTTGTGTGGCTTACTGCTGGAACTTTGTCATATTTGTTACGATGTTGTAATGGGGCACTGGGTGGACTGAGAGAAGGGAAGCTGCAGTCACAGACTCCAGGAGGGCCGGGCAATCCCATCTCACCCTTTTCTCCAACTACAAACAGCCCTGTACATCATGAGAAGCCAACAAACAAAAGCAAATAGATCACACAGAGCAGTAATGCACTGATTTACTTATAAAAATACCTGCTGAAAAGACCAGAATGTAGAAAAACTTCCCCCAGAAGTGAGCTAAATGTCACAAAACCTCACTTTGGATCTGCAGACGTCCTCAAAGGTGATTCATGAATAAATTAAATAATCGTTTTTAGTCTTTAAATAAATGCAAAATGTTTTTTATACATAAAGTAGAAGCAGAGGGACAATTGGATAATGGTCTGTAGTAATTATAATTAGCTTCATATAAAAACAATGTTTGGATAGCTAAATATATGTCTGTGTGTGTGCATGTGAGCATGTGTGTTATCTCACCTGATGCAGGTACCCCAGGAGGTCCCGGGTGGCCCCTGGGTCCAGGTGGACCAATGGGACCCACTGGCCCCGGAAAACCGTTCTCTCCATCAGACCCCTATGTCAATATTAAGTTGATAAGATTTTGAAAAATGTTTTTGAGAGAAGTCTCTCTGCTCACCAAGGCGGCATTTATTTGATATAGTAGACATAAAGTAAGAATAGTAATATTGTGAAATATCACAGTTTGTTTTCTATTTTAACATATTTTAAAATGTAATTTATTCCTGTGATGATAAAGCTACATTTTCAGCATCATTACTCCAGTCTTCAGCATCACATGATCCTTCAGAAATATTCTAATATGCTGATTTCTTATGATTATGAATGCTGACAGTTGAGCTGCTTAATGTTTTATGATTTTGTAGGATTCTTTGAATAGAAAAACAGCAGCATTTATTTTTAAATCTAACAATATACAAGAATTTACTGTCACTTTTGATGACTTTAATGCATCCTTGCTGAATTAAAATGATATAGATCATTATTAAACATACTGAACCCAAACTTTTAAATGGTAGTATACAAAGAAGTCAATGCATGTTGAAATGACATTCAAGTCTGAGGCCTGGTGCAATGATCTAAGGAACATTAAATGTGCATGTGTCACAGCGTTGGGCTGATTGATAGTAGGATTCTAAGGCCTACGGTAACAGTCCAGGGATTTCCCAGGAGTTACTAAAGACATTCCCAGGAAGTGCCTATCCACAGTGTAATACAAGTGCTCAGAAACATGATCAACAGGGCTGGACTCAACATCAGAGGCCCTGCTGGTCCAAATCCAGCTACCAGCATGGTGAGATTTTCAGCTTCTCAGGTTACTTACGAAATGACACACACACACACACTCACACAGTCACAGACTGACCCGCTGGCTGAGGTAGACAGGTTAACCGCATACACATGTGAGTTTTAAATATGTCTGAAGCTTCTTCCGCCAATAATCCACTCCCTTATTATCACTCAAGAGACTCAAGGTCTCAATATCAAAACAAACTAGAGATCTGATGCGGTGTCTAATGCTGTGTGTTTCCTCACCTGTTTGCCTCTCTTGCCTGGCCGTCCTGTAGGGCCACGCTTCCCTGATACACCAGGCTCACCCTTGGGTCCCATTTCACCCTGGGGAAGTGACAAGGAGGGGGTGGTTCAGAGAGAAGCGAGTCAGATCAGTGACATCCAAAACATATTAGCATTACATGTATCGCATTTATTTTAATGGTTAAAATGTCACTTCATACCTTCTGTCCCAGCATCCCAGGCAGTCCATTTGCTCCCTAAAAAGAGCAGACCAGATACACGTGTGAATAAGTGTAATAAGAGATGTGCATGTAAACCTCACTCCCCTGGCCTCAAGAGGTGCGCTAGAGACTGTGGTCTTTGGCATCCTTGTTAGCGTGCCTGCCTCCCATTCTGAAGATGTCGATTCGAATCTTGCTCAGAGAGGGTTGAGTGGGACGGGTTACATTTGGTGCTGTGACCCAGATGGGAGTGAAGTTTAGGGGGGTGAGTGTAACAGAGGTAAGCTAGTAAGAGCTGTGCATGTAAACCTCAATATCGTGCCTCAAGAGGCACGCTAGCTAGTGCCTGAGGGGCTGGTCTGATCTTGCTCAGCGCGGGTCGAGTGTAAAGGGTTACATTTGGTGCCGTGACCCAGATGGGAGTGAGGTTTAGGGGTGTGTGAACGGAAGTGCAATAGTAAGAGCTGTGGGTGTAAACCTCACTCCCCTGCCTCAAGAGGTGTGCTAGAGACTGCAGTCTTTAGCGTCCTTGTTAGCATGCCCGCCTCCCATGTTGGAGACGCCCGTTCAAATCCCGCTTGGAGCGGGTTGAGTTGGACGGGTTACATTTGGTGCTGTGACCCAGATGGGAGTGAGGCTTAGGGGGGTGAGGGTAACGGAAGCCCAATAGTAAAAGCTGTGGGTGTAAATCTCACTCCCCTGCCTCAAGAGGTGTGCTAGAGACTGCAGTCTTTAGCATCCTTGTTAGCATGCCCGCCTCCCATGTTGGAGACGCCGGTTCAAATCCCGCTCGGAGCGGGTTGAGTTGGACGGGTTACATTTGGTGCTGTGACCCAGATGGGAGTGAGGCTTAGGGGGGTGAGGGTAACGGAGATAAGCTAGTAAGAGCTGTGCGTGTAAACCTCACTCCCCTGCCTCAAGAGGCATGCTAGCCTGTGCCGGAGATGCCAGTTCGATCTTGCTTAGAGAGGGTTGAGTGGGACAGTAAACCTCACTACCCTGCATCAAGAGGCACGCTAGAGACTGTGGATCTTTGGCTGCTAGGATGTTCTGAGTGGTTCACATTTTAAAGTGTTGCTATGTGGTTGCTAGGGTGGTCTGGGTGGTTGCTAGCATGTTGTAAGTGTTTTAACATGTTGATAATGTATTCTGGGTGGTTCTTGTGTTTTAGAGGTTGATGTTCAAAATGATTATGCATGCTGTGCTTGCTCTCTAAGATGTTCTGAGTGATTGCTAGGTGGTTGCAAGCATGCTGTATGCAGTTTTGCTATGTGGTTGCTAGGATGTTCTAGTTGGTTGCTAACATGTTGCTAAGGTATCCTGGTGTGGTTCTTAGATGGTTGCTAATGTGTTATAAATCTGCGAACTCCGAAATTTCGTACTGTCTGAGTAGGTACTACATTTGAATTTGAACTTAATTTGCGACAATTAAAAAACTATGTTCTATACAGTATGAATGTGTGTAGTATGACTGTAATCCGGACGTACTACATCCGCCATATTTTCATTATCATGTGACCTACCTGCGTCAGTTGCGTCCCTTCACCTCCATTCATTTATCCTCTCCCGTGGCCTCATGGGATAGTAAAGTGTCCATTGAATGTGCACTTCAGATTCTCGCCGGAAGTAGGAGGTCATTTTCGCACAAATACTATGTATTATGTACATACTACTCTGATGGCATACTGTTTTTCATATACTAAATAGGGAAGTATTCGATTTTGGACGCACCTTAACTGTTTCAGAGTGTTGCTATTTACATTTACATTTACATTTATGCATTTGGCAGACGCTTTTATCTAAAGCGACTTACAGTGTCCTTATTACAGGGACAATCCCCCTGGAGCAACATGGAGTAAAGTGCCTTGCTCAAGGACACACTGGTGGTGACCCCTGGGATCGAACCAGCAACCAGTGACTTATCAGTTCCATGGTTTAACCCACTGGACCACCATCTCGCATATTGCTATTTTGTTGCTATGGGTTTCTGTGTAGTCGCTAGTTGTGTTTTAAATATTTTAGCATGTTGCTGTTTTGCTGCTAGTATGTTCTGGGTAGTTGCTAGGTGGTTGCTAGTGTTATGCTTTTTGGTTGTTGGTGGTTGCTAGGTGGTTTTGAGTTTGTTCTATAGATTTTCCTGTGTGTTTCTATTTTATTTCTAGGGGAAACTCCATTAACAGGGAACCCTAGAAACTGGGTCTGATTTGATTGCATCCTTTTAATCTCTAACCTTATCTCCTTTTGGACCTCCAGGTCCAAAATCGCCCCGTGCTCCCTAAAAACCACAAGGATAAGTTTAGAGAAGTAAGTACATTCAGTTAGAGTTCAGTTCCATATTGTACAAAGGTAAAGAAACGTTTAATTTGAGTTTAACAGACATACTGTACCTTCTCACCCTTGTAGCCTGACAAGCCCTAATGGGACAGAGAAGAAGGCGATTAATTGGTGAGATGAAAAGGTATTTCCGTAATAACCAAAAAAAGCACAATAATAATAAGATGCCATTCCTTCCACTGTACACAAGTTACACCTGGAGAACTTGACTCACTTTAGGTCCGGCTGGTCCCCTCATTCCAGGCATTCCCATTAGTCCTGGGTCTCCTTTCTCTCCCTGCCAATGAGGTCATATATAAACAGTCAAAGGGGCTCTAATGAGATATTTTTAGAACCATTTGGGTCTATTTCTCTTAATGGAAGACACATCAGTCAAGAGTCACACTTAACTCTTTCCCTGCCATTGACAGAATTTTAGAGACAGGAATAGCTGCAGGTTGGAGTAATGGGCGTGCCGAAAGCTCAATTGCTAAAACAGAAACGAACCCCTAACCCTACCCCACACCCTGACAGACAGCTTTCGCGACCAACGATAAAGACCTTTCTAAATGTTTTGTGAAAAATATCAAAAGTTATGGCGCTTTTTTAAAAATGCTAGCAGGGAAAGATATCTCAGACTTGGTGGTTACTTTGATGCAGTCATTTACACTAATGTTGAAAACTAGACACTTCAAGGGAGACTTTTGTCATTTTAATTAGGTTACCACAGTGTATGGCTAGATTGGACATTGGTCAGTTGGAGTGCGGAGGTAAAACTCACCCACCTTAGGTCCCTCTGGGCCCAGCAGCCCTGCAGCACCTGGTTTCCCTGGCAGACCTGGACGCCCAGTACGACCCTACAAAGACAGGGAAGAAATAGTAGTGTGCTAGTTTGCTTTTATACACCCACCGCAACCACAACCCAGCCAGATTTGGCAGTGTGGCCGAAGTGCTGAGTGTACAGAGAAGCTTAATCAAAGACAAACCACCTACTCAGCATCCCTGCCTCTCGGCAGTCCTCTTCATTTCTTTAAAACATCAGCCTATCTAATCTTTCAGCTTCTTTTTGAATGCCCTCTAGGTTCTTTACTCAAACACTCTCTTTCTCTTCTTTTAACGCTAGACTCTATCTCTATCCCCAATGTACTGTAAAAAATTACTTTATTTCTGGTCTTGTTTTCCAACAAAAATATCTAAGAATCCTTAAAACAAAATATTTTACATGAGAAGTAAAATTGTGTAAGATAATAATGTAATAGGTGATGAGAGGCCACATGTTTCACAGGTAAGGGGTCGCAAAATCGCTAAGAATGCCAAATCATGGTGAAATCAGTGTAACACACAGACATAAGTAACATAAGTTATAAAACGGCAGCAATTACATTATGATAAAATGCACTAATGTTCACATTTATTGTCAGATATATTATTATTAACTATTTATTTTAGGGCCAGTAAGATTTAAAAAAAAAAAAAAAAAAAGAAATGAACAGTTCTATTCAGCAATGATGCATTAAATTGATCAGAGGTGTTTCTGACAGTGTTTCTGTTATATGAAACTTTCATTTCATATAAATTATTTTTTATTTTTTTAAACTTCCTATTAATCAAAAAATCATAAAAAATTGCATAGTTTCCACAAATATATTAAGTAGCACAACTGTTTTCAACATTAGTAATAAGAAATTATTATTGAGCACCAAATCAGTATTATAATTATTTCTGGATGACTGGAGTATTGATGCTGAAAATTCAGATTTGCCCTCACAGGAATAAATTACACTTTAAAATACATTCATATAGAAAACAGTTAATTTACATTATATTAATATTTCACAATATTGCTGTTTTTACTCTCAAGGCTTATGCAGCCTTGGTGAGCAGAATACACTTTTTTTTCAAAACATGAAACGTTTTTTTTTTCTTACACATTTTCCAAAAAAACATTTAACAAAAATGAAATTAAAATTAATTAATATGTATTTTCTTAAAGATGTTTTCTCTGAAAAAAAAGTGTTACAGTGGCAAGAAAAAGTATGTGAACCACTTGCAGAATCTGTGAAAAAGTGAATCATTTTAACTAAATAGATAGATAAGATAGATAAGTAGATCGTACAAAATGCATGGTATTTTTTATTTAATACTGTCCTGAATAAGATATTTTGCATAAAGAATGTTTACATATAGTCCACAAGACTATAACCCATTCACTAATGCTCCAGAAGGAAACACAATGCATTAAGGGGTGGGGGTGAAAGCTTTTGAACAGGATGAAGATGTCCAAATGTTTCTTATTTTGTTAAAATATTTTTTTTTTCCCATTTAGTACTACCCTTCAGAAACAACAGAAGATACTAGCATGTTTCTCAGAAGACAAATTGAGTACAATTTACCCTGATCTTCAAATTCAATAAGTTTGAAAAAAAAATTAAAAAACACGCAACACACACAAACAGCCGTGGATCATCCAGGGAATGACACACTGAGCATCAATAGTTCATACACTTTTGAACGGGTTATTTTAATAAATTCAGCTATTTTTTGTCTTGTGGACTATATATAAACATTTTTTTTTTACGTAAAATATCTTATTCAGGACAGTCCTAAATAAAAAATAACATGCCTTTTGTATGATCTCTCTTATTTAGTTACAATTATTCACATTTTCACAGATTCTGCAAGTGGTTCACATACTTTTATACTCTGTACACTGTATACCTTATGCAATTGTGCTTCTCAGGTAAATTTCTTTTACGGTTTTGATCAAGATAAAAACACTTATTAAGATTAAAATTATTTTTGCCGTCTCCCATAAACCATCCTGTTTTCCAAACTCCTTCCCCTCTTTTTTTGCTTGAGGTTCTTGAGAGTTCAGTGCAATTAAATAGCCGTGTGTTTTGTCTGAGAGCAGCAGTGCAGGACTGAGATTAATGTCTGAGTTCAGCACTAAGTGATATTACAGGGCAGAACTGCAGTGGACTGCAGCCAATGAAACAGCACCCTGTAAAACTATTACATGCACCAAGAGAGCATGTCATAAACAGCATAAAGGACTGCAAAATGCAGCCTGTCTCATCATAAACAGACATTTTATATGGAAAAAAAGGAAGTGTGAACCAAGACTTCTGCTCAATTTGTGCTCTATGAAGACTGGAAGATGTCCCTGACTTTTTTTTTTCATTTACTGGTGGTATCCATGCATCTGACACAAATACAGTACTTCAGAAGATCAAAGATGAGAATCTGACCTTTGACCCTGGGCGTCCTATGTCACCCTAAAGTGAAAAAAGAGGAAGAGCAATTACTTTAGTTTCATAATAGATTTCACAATTAATTCTGAGTTCACGGGGCCCGATTTTCACTCGCAGACAGGTTTTGCGAAATCGCTGACAAATGTCCAAAATCGGAGGCAAATCGGTGCTCGTTCACACGAGTGACAGTCACGCAGTGTGAAATATCAAAGACGCGATCTGAGAGAATCGCCGAAGCCCGTGAGATATTTGGCAAGCTGAATATCTGGACCTGTCTGTGATTCAAAATCCTGCTGTGTGAAATGTGTTCTGACTGAAAATTACATCGGCGATGACCTACAGCCAATGAGAGAGCGAGATAAAGGGCAGCGGGAAGTTCGTGTTTACTCATGATGGGGGAGGAGAGAGAGTGAGCAAGAGGGAGATTTGAAGAAAGAGGGCCCTATTTTAACGATCTAAGCACATGGTCTGAAGCGTAGCCTATGGCGCAGGTGCACTAAGGGCGTGTCCGAAACCACTTTTGCTAGTTTAACGAAAGAAAACCAGTCGGCATGCCAGGCGCATGGTCCAAAAGGGTTGAACATAGTCTCTTAATGAGTCATGGGTAGGGTTGGGAACCGAGAACCGGTTCTTATGCAGAACCGAAACTGATTTTTGAAAAATACCAGAACCGCGCGAAATTCCTAAGTTTCGGTTCCGAAAACGGTTCTGGTGCAATGTGTGTGCGAAACGCTGGTAGCGTATCCTTTAATAGCGAGCGACAGCTCACCTCATCATGAATATTAATTACGTTGCCTGCCGCTTTCAGGAGTGCAACCAATCAACGCAGTTCAGCACTGAAAGCCCTCGCACTACACATTCACGGTTTTGCGTCAGATATTTTCGCATGGTGAAGAGAAAGTCACAAGTATGTAGACACATAGATATGGATATCTACGTGTAGACATCCCAAGTCTACCGGAAGTTCCGGGAGTCTCCCGCATATAGATAGCGGCTCCCTGATGCCCGCAAATTAGTTAAATTCTCCCGCAATCTAGAGCGAGCGAGCAAGAGCGCGCATGCGAGACACAAACTGTGTACACGCGCATGGCAGAGAGGGAGAGAGAGCGAAGGACCTTGCGTGTGTGTGCTGGTGTGCACCTAATGAAGCGCATGTAAGACAGAGAGCATCTTGATTGGCCTGTTTCGGTAAGTCAACCAATCAATTGTCAGTGTGGGCGAGCTACAACTAATTAATAAATATAACTAATAAATATAATTTATAACTTGGTTTTATTCAGAGACAGAGAGAGAAAATGTAATAAGACAATTTCAGAGGTGTTCATTTGAACATTTAATTTTAATATCCATAAATTCCTTTGTTTTTTTTGTTGCAAGAATGGCTTACTGTAATACTGTAATATGTTCAAAACAGGACTTTTTTTGATATTGCCAAACTGTAAATTAATTTGAGAGCAAGTAATAAACACAAAAAGGATTGTTTGAGTTGCATATTGTGCCTTTTCCTTTACCACTATTTATTTAATAATTTTAGTGGAACCGGAATCGGAACCGGAATCGTTAGGCGGAACCGGAACCAGAACCGGAACCGGAAAATTTCTCACGATTCCCAACCATAGTCATGGGTGTGTTTTGGGCGTAACGTGCAATAAACCAATCAGAGTCTCATCTCCCATTCCCTTTAAAAGCCAGTTGCGCTTGCACCATGGCGGAGTAGCTATTTACAAGGTGGAATTTGCGAGCGGATAGACTGAATGCTTCTCCAGAGAGGAATGCAAAAAAATTCTGCACTATTGACTTTAGACCAGGTTTTTGTTGGTCAATGGCTTTCAGTTACGTCAAAATAGCAACGCGCCAACAATGTGCCTGAACACACCTCGTTTTCAGACCAGCACGCCCATGGGCGTGAGTGCATTTGCTATTTAAACAACGTGGCGCTGGACGTGAAAATGATACCTGCGTCGGCCTAAAACTACCAAAAAACACTTGCGGTGCGCCTGGCGTCGCATTGCGTCGGGTGTTGAAAGAGAGATGGCTGAGAGACTTTACAAAAGAGAAAAGCTCAGAGGAATATTTCTGGAAAAAGAAGGGTTGTGATCAGGCAAGAGCTCATATTAACCCATGGTAATATTAGAAAAGCTTTCCACAGCAGGAAAGACCTAAGCAGGAAGGCCCGAAAACCGATGCAGAGGTTGCGTTGTTTCTGCTCCATACATAAGTAACACTCAAGTTTTGAGTGTTTGACTCTTACTTGTATATACTCATGTATAGTATGTTCATTTTTTGTTCTTCCTTGTCATTCGTTCATCATCTTTGCTTTATTTTGCTTCGCTTCTGCTATGATAAAGAGACGTCAATTCTTGCATTGCATGTTCATGCATTTTGGGCATGGGCCAATGAAAGGAGGTTTTTTTTTTAGGGTATCAAAATTGTTCAACAATGATTCTCAGAAATCGCTTACTACACCTTTAAGTTAATGTTTAACCATCTCACCTTATCTCCTTTGGGTCCCTCCATCCCTGGGATGCCACTGCGACCCTAAAATAAAGAAAAACCTTTGAATTCATGAATGAGGAGTTGCATTTTGTTCTTCTTCTCGTTTAGTTGTCTAGGGAAGGACTTCAGTACCTCTTCCTGTTCCTTACCTGTGGTCCAACGGGTCCAGGAGGTCCTGGTGGTCCCATCACACAATGTTCCTTCACCGGCTCCTCATCCTCCTCTCTCGCTCTTATCCTCACCACAGGGCTAGGCAAGGCCTTGATAACAGATAACAGATAAATGTTAGATTAACAGATATGCTGTGATTTCTTGCGGCTAGAATTATGCATACTAATATTGTGTCACTCACAGCCTCTCTTTTCCAGACACCAGGAGGGGGCGGGAACAAAGGAGGGGGAGGCGGGGCCATCAGACAACAAGGGTCAAATCTTTTCAAGACATCATATGGGTCCTGAGCTAAAGAAAAAACCGCACAACCAAAAAGACAACATAGAGAATTAAGGATAATCAATAATATTATTGGCAATAATACCTTGGGTGAATTAGCGCTGTGATTTGGCCGAAGTGCTCTTTAATGCACCATCGATATGAAAAATCACCATACCACACAGACAAACAAGTTAACAGAGAATGGAAACATATGTGCATTTATAGATGAATGAAAACATATATTTAAACATGAAAGTTAAACAAGACTTAATTGCACTTACAAAAACTTTAAGTTGAAATACAACCCCAAATCAGAAAAAGTTGGGACAGTATGGAAAACGAAAAAAAAAAAAAAAAAAAAATTCTAAATTTACTTTGACTTGTATTTCATTGCAGACAATATGAACACAAAATATTTCATGTTTTGTCTGGTCAACTTCATGTCATTTGTAAATATGCACCCTTTCCTGTCATTCAGACCTGCAAAAAAAGTTGGGACAGGAGCAATTTAGGGCTAGTAATGAGGTAAAATTGTTAAATAATGATGTGATTTGAAACAGGTGATGTCAACAGGTGATTATAATTATGATTTGGTACAAAAGCAGCATCCAAGAAAGGTCTAATCCAGGGATGGGCAATTCCAGTCCTCGAGGGCCACTGTCCTGCAAAGTTTAGCTCCAACCCTGATAAAACTCACCTGCCTGTAGCTTACTAGTAATCCTGAAGACATTGATTAGCTGGTTCAGGTGTGTTTGATTAGGGTTGGAGCTAAACTCTGCAGGACAGTGGCCCTTGAGGACTGGAATTGCCCACCCCTTTAGGAGCAAAGATGGGCCGAGGATCGCCAGTTTGCCAACAAATACGTGAGAAAATTATTGAAATGTTTAAAAGCAATGTTCCTCAAAGAAAGATAGGAAGAGATTTGGATATTTCACATTCAACAGTGCATAACATAATTAAAAGATTCAAGGAATCTGGAGGAATTTCAGTGCGTAAAGGACAAGGGCGCAAGCCTAAGCTGAACAACCGTGATCTCCGATCCCTCAGGCGGCACTGCATCAAGAATCGTCATTCATCTATAAGCGATATCACCACATGGGCTCAGGACTACTTTGGCAAACCTTTGTCAAGTACCACAATACGTAGTTACATCCACAAATGCCAGTTAAAACTGTACTGTGCCAAAAGGAAGCCCTATGTTAACAGTGTCCAGAAGCGCCGTCGACTTCTCTGGGCTCGGAGGCATCTGGGATGGACCATCACACAGTCTGGATGTCCTGTAAAGAGCACATTCGGGGCTTTGCAGAGATACCAAATGTTTGGAGGTTTTATCAGGACGTTAATGTTTAGCACTGTTATGGAAATATGATAATATTTTGTGATTATAATTTAAATCGGATTAATTTTCAAATTGTTTGTTATAAATCAACGTCTCAGGAAAATGTTATGGGGTTTCTAATCAAAATATGACTTTCTGTTACAAAACCAAGACTTAAATCATGTTTATCAAGCATTTTGGAGACACAACAAGTGAATAGGGAAAGAAAATATATATCAATATTCCTATGAAATATTAGATATTATTATGAAAATGCTGCCAATTATCATTACCATTATTACACTTCTATTTGCATTACATGTTGCACCAAGAACACATTAATATGCAAATTAGATCCAGTGTAGATACATTGTATTGAATGGGAAAATCCAAGTATGGCCATTTTACCCACGTATTGCATAAAATAAAATGGTATATCAATGCATTTCGTTATATCTTTCATAACATAGTTCAGAATCATCTTTAAAACAAAGTTTGGTTATGAAAAAAATCCTGAAACCTAAAAATTGATTGGTGAATTAAAAATAAATCCCATTGTTTTTGTCTATACATGCAATTTCTTGTCATTTAAAACAACAACAACTGAGTCCTGGTGTCCACTACAGAGGACATATCATAACATATGAATAAAATATAATTTTTCAAAAATGTTTTTTTTTCTTCCCAAATATAAATAGCCTATATATTCATATTCTAAAATATTATACACACACGTATTTATATACAGGCTATCTATATACACACAATTGCATCTATTTTCCAAAAATATACATAGATAGCCAAACATACGCACGCTAAACTAAACCAAATCACACGTTCTCATAATCACTTACGAGCGCGCACACGCATTCGCCCTCTCAATCACTCTCATACCTGTAGGAATTGGGAGGATATTATCCAGATTGTACGGTGAAAGGTAGGCTGCCACCGAGTACAGCAGAAACTGCAGCTGTATCCCAATCCTGCTCATGGCCATGTTCCTATATGAGTGTCAAAAATACACAGATCTGAGTCGGTGCCCGCCCTCTTACTGCTCAATCCCTCTCCCATCCAGTTTGAAATACCAGCAGCTCTCCCTCTCGCACCCTATTTTCTGCCGTCTCGGTCTCGTCTGTCAGTGTAGCGGTGTTATTAAGTCGTAAGAATGCTTCCCACGGAGTCTGTGGGAATCTCCAGGCGCGACTGCTGGTACAGTCAGAGATCTGACATCTGATCCACCCTCTCCAGCCCCTCATGCCAAGATTAGACCCCCGTACTACCACTACTATACACTTAATACCGCACGCCAACAAACTGACCAGCTATAGTTCAGAGCAAGCATGTGACGAACGGTTCTCTTAAATGTATTTTCCAAAACGCATAGTTTAAGAAAAGAAACAAATCATTGTCCGAACTATGCATGCATCTGTCAATCACCAGACCATCACATCCCAGAAACGCATCAGCATCAGGTGATGGCTGTCCACTGTGGAAACTTTGGCAAGGTTTATTAGGCAGCAGGTCACATGATTGGTAAATTTAGTGTCTATAAAACGAAGTAGGCTAAACTCGTGAGCACAATGCTTTTTCGTCTAAATACATTGGAGTTCCAAAGTTTGGGTTGGATTTTTAAGGAAGTCTCTTCTGCTCACCAAGATTGCATTTATTGGACCAAAATACAGAAGAAGAAAAATTGTAATATTGTGAAATTACAACTGTTTTCTATTTTCATATATTCTAAAATGTCATGTATGAATAAATGGCTTAATGCCAGTCACACAAACCCCTAGAAGTGCTCAATAATCATTCCTTATTGTCAATTTTGGAAACAGTTGCACTGCTTAATATTTTGCTGGAAAAAACGGAGATAGCAGACAATTTGTTCCCAATTTTTTTTTTCTGATAGGATGACACTACATGGGATGAGGACCAATTAAAACAACTTTTTATAGCCTTTGTGACAACTAGCTCTGATCTCCCTTAAATATGCAACAGAAAATCAATCAATCAATATACAACATGTTATTGAATGAATCAAAAAATTTAACAGATTTTCAGTGCATTAAAGTTATACAAACACATTTGAACATAATGGCCCAGTTTCACAGACAAAGCTTAGATTAAGTCAGGATTTGGCCTTATTTTAATTAGGGCATTTAAGTAGTTTTTATAAACATGCCTTAGAAAAATCATTACTGGTGTGCATCTCGAGACTAAACAATGACACTGACATACTTTAAGATATATCAGTGCTAGTTGCTTTCAGTTAAAACAGCTCAAACATGCATTTTAGTCGGGAGATAGAGCAACCATTGACTACCATAGTATTTTTTCCCTACTATGGTAGTCAATAATTGCTCTATCTATCTGCTTGGTTACAAACATTCTTCAAAATAGCTTCTTTTGTGTTCAGCAGAACAAAGAAACTCATGCAGGTTTGGAACAACTTGAGGGTGAGTAAATGATGACAGAATTTTCATTTTTGGGTGAACTATCCCTTTAAGCCTTTTCTGTGAAACCGGGGGAATACTTATGTTTAAATTATTTACATGGATTTTCATTTTAATACAACGATTAATTAAATATAATTGATATTCAATTGCTATTCTTAAAAAGCCAGAACAAGAAAATAAGTCATTACATCTCTGTAGGCAAAAATTTATTGACCAGCTCAAACATCATGGGGCAAGCCTTTTACTTTTCAAGATTATTTTTGCTTGTAAAGAGTAATATAGCTATTTTATGTTATATAGTTGTTACTAATTAACTTGTGCCTTGTTTAGTCTTTTCATAGTTAAGTGCAACCAGAAATTTCAAAGTACTTTGAAACAAAAAAACCAGTGAAACCCCAGTGATATTGTTACCTCAAGGCAAAGACATAATTTTATGAAAACAAACATAATTTTATGAAAAACAGCTAAAAACTTCCACTTCTCCCATAAAATATGACACTTAAGGCAAATCTCTTGTAAGAATTGGCATCCACTGGAACAAAATGACACTTTACAATAAAATGTATAAACCTTTATAATTTGGCTCCTTATTTCAGTCTGAGTTGATGTCAGAGAGCAACAGCAATGGAGCAAGTGATTATGTGGTTTTGAAACAGAAAGACAATGAAGTTCTGTACTCAGCTTTACATAATTAATGAGAGGAATCATATTCCCATTAAAAACATTAGTGGTAATAGCAAATTACACTAGCACCATTAAATAATTAATAAACGGAGTAAAGCACCAAAAACTTTGGTCCCAAAAGTAAGAGGCATTTGATGATATACAAAGTCTACTCTTTTTTTTCATTCAATTAAATAGTATAAAAAGCTATGAAATAGAGCATTTTCATGATGCAAAAAAGTTTCAGTGCAAGCAAGCCTAGTGCATATATAACAGCTTCCAGTAAAACATTTTTAGTGTAAGCTAATTTCATCTGAAAAGAGGTACATCCTCAGCCAAATCATGCTTTTATAAAGTGCAAGGCCGCACAAAAATGCAGTTAAAAACAATCTATGAAATTCTTTTTTCTTCCCTCCCAAACTAGCTTCTCTCAAATCGAATCTATCATTTTCCTCTCTCATTTCAAGAACACCACTGCTGACAGTCATCAAAGGTCAACAGTGCAAACCTGTTGTCCAAAGCATTATCAGAAGATGTCATTCCTCTACTTATGTTGCCCCTCCCTCCTCCCCTACTGCCCCTCCCTCCTCCCCCATTGCTCCTCCCTCTCCCTTCATTGCCCCGTCCTCTCCCCCCATGGCCCCTCCCTCTTTGCTGTTCCTGTCTTTGCCCCCCTCCTCTACTCTTGCTCGCTGCTGCTGATACTGCAGGACCTGTCAACGCCTCTAGCAGGATGGAGTAGAGCTGCCAAGCAACAGAGTCCCCTGCAAGCAGAGACTCACACTGGTGACCCCCTCTTATGGCAGCCTCAAGACCATGCAGCAGAGTACCACTGAAAATCCTTTGAGAAAGAGAGAGAGAGAGAAATAATATATTATAATATTTTTATAGTAAATCTGACAAATCAAAAAGGTACTGATTAGGGGTGTAACAATATATTGTGTCACAATATATCGCAATAGAAAAATGCAACAATATGTATCGTGGATGGTGACAATCTATATTGTGTATAATTCATTCAAAAATCACTGTGAGGAAATAATTTTTTTGTTTTAGTGTCAGTACTACATTAAACTACTATATATAATGTTGAATATAATATATAATAATGCAATGGGGGAATATTTGTGTGTCCTGATAATGCCAAATGTCTGTTACCAGTAAAAAAGGGGCCAACATTATTTTAAATATATCTAGTCAGTGACAGAGTGCAAGCATATTAGTCTAAAATAATTCTGTATTTTCAGCTTCATGAATATTTTTATTCTGGTGGTGTCACGCATTGGATTTCCACCCCCAATGTAATACCAAACTTAGCATTTTAATCAACAGTAGCTTTTTTTTGTTAACCTTTTACCATATGTCTAGGAGTATCGCAATAATATCTTATCGTGAGTTCAGTATTGTGATGTGTATCGAATCGTTACAATGAGGGTATTGTTACATCCCTAGTACTGATATTATCAATGTGATAATCACAATGTGAAAGATTACATTCAAATATTATTATAACTTTACAGTAATACTTTTCAATTAGGTCTCATTTATTAACATGAACGAATGCATTAACTAACAAACTAACAGTGAGCTATTTATTTTTGCAGCATTTATTAACCTTTGATAATATTAATGAATCATAATGTTTATGTTCATGTTATTGTGAAGTGTTAACAACATTACTAAAAAAGTAATATAAAAATGTTATTGTAAATATTATAATTGTATTACCATTACATTACATTTACATTTATGCATTTGGCAGACGCTTTTATCCAAAGCGACTTACAGTGCCCTTATTACATTATACGTGTTTGTTTTGAATAACACACACACAGATATTTTTTATATTATGGATGGATGCACTTTTTTGAACTTCAAAATCAGGAGTGCCATTCACTACCAGAGCCAGGATATTTTATAATATAACTGAGTGTGTTCGTCTCAAAGAAGATATCATATACACCTAGGATTGCTTGAGGGTGAGTAAACCATGGGATAAAGGGCCAAATTGTTATGGCAAGTCGACTCGGTCAGAGTATCTCTGGGACAGCAAGGTTTGAGGGTTGCTCCCGATCAGCAGTGGTGAGAATTTATCAACAGTGGTCCAAGGAGGGACAAACCACAAACCGGGAACAGGGAGCTGGGCGCCCAAGGCTCAATGATGCACAAAAGGGCAACGAAGGCTATCCCGTCTTGTACAGGCCAACAGATGGTCACCAGTCACACAGAATTGTGAAATGATGGTTACGGGAGGAATGTGTCAGCATACAGTGCATCGCATTCTGCTGCGTATGGGGCTGCATAGCCGTAGACCAATCACAGTGGCTTTGACGACGAAAGCACCTACAATGAGCATGCAAGCATCGGAACTAAACCTTGGAACAGTGGAAGAAGGTAGCCTGGTCCGTTGAGTCCGTTTTCTTTTACGTCACATGGACGGCATGTACATGTGCACTGTGGGACGATGACAAGCCGATGGAGGGAGTGTGATGCTCTGGGTAATGTTCTGCTGGGAAACCCTGTGTGGCAAGCAGGGCAAGGCCGATAGAGTCGTGGGAATGGAACGAGGCCGGTGAAGTGATTTCGACGTCTCCTGTGTGCCACACTGGCCTTGATTGTCTCACAGAGGATCTCCAGTTGGATAAAAGGAGTGACGACAATGAAGGACGAGAGGACCAGGCATGGACTTTACGTGTTTTATTTATGTTTGTGCGTCATTCGTCCGTGAGGGGCTGCCGCTTTATTTTCGTTTAGTGCAATTACAGTTTGTTGATTGTTCGCCGGTTCCCTGAACAACTGACTTTGCTATACCCTGGGTCTGACCATTCATGTTGGCATAAAGTTGACATGTGCCACCTACCTAAACATTGATGCAGACCAGGTACACCCTTTCATGACAATGGTGTTCCCTGGTGGAAGAATACCCTCTTTCAGCAGGATGATGCATCCTGCTACACTGCACACCTTTTTCAGGAATGGTTTGAGGAATATGATGAAGAGTTCAAGGTGTTGCCCTGGCCTTTTCCCCAGATCTCAATCCAATTGAGCATCTATGGGGTGCGCTAGACCAAAAAGTTTGATCTACGACGGCTCCACCTCGCAACCTACAGAACTTGAAGGATCTGCTGTAGCGATCGACCGATATATCAGAGAGCGTGCCCCTCCTCCGGCCGTGCGCGCGCACACTCTCAGTCTTCAAACTGTCTTGCTGTCCCTCCCTCGCGCATATTAATCAAAATCAATTGAGAATTGACACGATGGTAAAAGGTCGGAAGACAGAAGTTTCACGTGCAGCATTGGGAGATTTTTTCCTGAATTACCGCTGGTGTTGCTCTACAAGAGATTAAGTTAAGTGCACTTAGGCATTAAATGACTAGGTTGTAAATAGTTTTAAAATTAAGTATAGTACAGTCAGTGTGCACTTTATTATGCTGCTTGCTTGTTGCTACTGTGTGCAATAGTGTAATTATTTATTTATGCTTAAATATTTATTTGCAGAATTTTAATTATGCTTAAATATTTATTTTCAGAATTTATTTTGACCACTGAACTCACCACTTTTTTTTCTTGTTCTCTCACACCTGTTTTTACTATTTGTTAAATATAGTTTTTTTTAGCTCAAATAATGTTCCTTATTTTAATTTGAGACTTGTTATCATCATGATCATTGTGTCATTTTTATGATGTAAATTGAGGGAGCAAAAGCAGTATCGACTCCAAATATCAGCTCAAGAAAACCAGCGGCCCGTATCGGTCATCGGCTAAGGCTGATGAAAAAAAATCGGTATCGGCATTGGCACTAAAAAAATCCATATCGGTCTATTCCTAATCTGCTGCTAACGTCTTGTTACCTGATGCCACAGGACATCTCTGTTTTGGCATGTGGAGGACCAACAGCTTATTAGTCATAATGTTTAGTCTCATCTGTGTATATATAAATACAAGCATATGCATGTATGCGAGTTGTCCACAATATTACATACAAATATGAATAAAATATTCCCCTGAATGATGTACTCTTTTTATGGTAAACCTGATGAATAGAAGATGATTTAATCGAAACAGCAAGATAAAATATTTCACTGGGATCATTTATGGCTATACCATACCAGGCACATTGAGGTTCAGGTAGTGGGAAACACAGTAACTGGTTCAGGAACATCGCCACCCACATGCAGGACTGCCATTGGCTGAGACAATGGGCCACAACCAGATCTAGGCCCCTCCTTTGTCCTGGACTGACTCTCAGCTGAGATAATCGCTGACAAACAGAAGCAGAAGCTTTGCTGCCAAACAGTGGGTCTGTATGATAGAGAGAGCAAGAGTGGCCCAAGGTGATTAAAACTAAAGTCGTAAAGTTGATAAGCAAGTAAAGTTAATTCACATTATTATAACTGACACATGAAGACAATGCATTTTTTAAAATTGATGTTGATATTTTGTCTACATCTCAAACCACACATCTGAGACAGATGTTGAGGAAAAAAGGGATCAGTGATACCATTAGGATGGGCGCTTCTCCAGCTGAGTTCCCCATAAACCATTCCCAGCAATATGGCCTGAAATAGAGGGTGACTGGGCTTTGGTTTACAGTTTTTCATCCAAAAATACGTCACACACACTGGAAGGCAAAGGTGAGGGGGTAACGGCTGTAAAACGTGGCCCATCACACCTAGTGTTCCCAACAACACCTGCAGCTTCACTTGTGCAGATGCCTAAAATAAAAACAAAACAAATTTGAGATTGGACAATTGGAGGAACATCAAACAACAGACAAACTTTAAAGGGATAGTTCACCCAAAAATGAAAATTACCCCATGAATTACTCACCCTCAAGCCATCCTAGGTGTATATATGACATTATTCTTTCAGACGAATACAATCGGAGTTACATTAAAATATATCCTCCTGGCTAATCCAACATGCATGTGCGAGGCGTTACGCTTTCTTCACAAGTTGAACACGGAAGGCGGTCTGGCGGAAGCAAGATATTTACTTTATAAAGTTTTAAATATGGATATTTTTCTTTCAAAAACGCATTGCTACGCTTCAGAAGGCCTTTATTAACCCCCTGGAGCTGTGTGGGATTACTTTTATAATGGATGGATGCACTTTTTTTGGCATCAATTTTTGGGTTCCCATTCACTGCCATTATAAAGCTTGGATTATTGGATTATTATAGGATGTATTTGTTGGAAAGAAGAATGTCATGATGACTTGAGGGTGAGTAAATCATGGGGTAATTTTCATTTTAGGGAGAACTATCCCTTTAAAGTACATTTACGTGAAGTAATAGTTTCTCACCTTGTCAATAGCTGTAAGATTGAGCTGTAACACAGAGCAGTTGGGTCGCTCAACCTCCACTGTGTTTTTCTTGAGGTTCAGTTCATGTCTGTCATACTCATAAACACATTGTATGTCACACTGTTGTCCTCCTTTACCCTGAGATTGTCTGTTTAGGCCTCCTCTTCCCCCTCCTCTTCCTCTCTGGCTGACTGCATGTGGCGTCTGACTGCCCTCTCTTGACTTTTCAAGCAACAGGCTGTAGATGGTCTTTCGGATATTCAATGAGGTTGTATGACTGCTAGGCAGGTTACTATTCTCCACCTGCGCAACCAGCAGAACCTTCTGGAGTACGAGCACATCCAAGACAAAAGAGGACAGCTTACCTGAAGCTACCATCTTTAAAAGCCACTCGGGCTGATAAACCAGTGCCGCTGGAAGCCCGTGGGCATCTGGAAGTGCAGGTTGAGGACTTGAGAAGTATTGAGCCAAACTGCTATTATGAGGAAGCTGGTAGTCCTGCATTCCTGCAGAGAGCTGAGTGCGCAGTTTTCCTGTCTGTTGTCCACCCAGAATCTCCAGAACTTCCTCCAGAGCATGTACTAGGCTGGTAAACTGAGACAGCCAGAGCAAAAAGCCCCCGATTCGAGGACTGGAACTACGTCCGGTCTTCCGACCAGATGGAGCTCTTTCCAACTCCACGCGGCTGAAAAAAATCTCCGTTATTTTGGCAGGTGTGTAGTCGTTCCCAGTGATGACAGCAAATAGAGGGAGAAGCTGCTTGTTCATGTGGTTGAAATGTGAGCAGAAGCGGGTCACGGTGAAATGCTGGGCAGGGATGTAGCGTTCTGTGGCCTTACCGCTGACGTTGTTCCATTGGAAGAAGGAAAATGGAAGGTAGCCACCTTTCAGGTCGAAGATGTAGAAGTCACTGTCGTTGGTCAGAACTGGACATCCCCAGTGTTTGGCAAGAGAGGCTATCTCAAAATCAGCTTCGGAAATGCATTGCACTAAGGGCACGCCAAGCTCGGAAAGGACCTGTTTAAAGACATCACGTGCAAGGAGAGGGAGAACGCAACCGTGAGATCCTCGGGAAAGAGCGTGAGCCTCTCGGATCTTGCTTTGGATTCGCTCCTGCAGCGTTTTGAACTTCTTGTCCGTCTGGTCCATTCCGCCATCTAGCACGACGAACGGCTGCACACCGCACTCTGAAAGTGCTGCAAAAAATTGTCGAACCAACACCGCAAACATGTCGTAGTCTCCACCCCGTGCTTGATCCAATCCAGAATTGAAATACAATCGAAAATACAAGCTACACCCATCAATCACAAGGCGGCAGTCTCGCAGTTTCATATCTGTGAAGAATTGACGATTTCCTTCCACAAAACTTGTAAGTCCATGAACCCCCATGATGTGACAAAAATGCTGCAAGCAAAACAAAACATGTTGTTAATTAACTAACCAACGAAATGGGACAGTGCATTTAAATGTATTCCCTCAATACTGAAGGATCTATTGATTCCTAATAGTAACCTGTGTGTGTAGCTTCAAAACAGTGACATGAATCGGTCTGTTTTTTTATTTATTTATAATCATAATCAATAAAGAGAATGTCTCCATTCAAGGTTTTCAAGTTCACAGGATGATGTTGTGAAGCAGTAAATTTCCACAGATTTTGCTTTGATATAAGAACACTTGTTGGATTGTTGCTGGATAGACAAAAACTAGTAGGGATAAAGTAGGGATAAAGTTCAGAAAAAAAAGTCTGAGCATTGAAACATATGCCACAAAGAATATTCAGTAAAACCCTGTTATTTGCTTTTTATCATCATCACTTGGTCTCCTCCTTCAGACATCCTCCATCAACCCCTTTAGGCTTTTGTTAACTATTGAGTATCAGACAAAACGGATATCTTTTGACGGGATCTGGTAAAAAGACAGGATCTAATTATATTTCTGGTGTGGAGATTTAATCACAATAACATTTTGGTGTAGTTGGCAGAATGTTGGTATGATCTAACATTACATGTGACTTCAGTCAAAACATTACAACCTTTATAATGTTTAGCCTACATTCCCTAATATTGCAGAATGCATACATATATTACATAGCCTAATTTACCTGAATTCCACCAAAACAATATAACAGAAATATAAATTAAATAAAAAATCATAATGTCATAAAGATAAAGTGGATATCAACTAAAGTATTCATTTTGTATATCAATAAACTGCATGGATCAATAAATGTGCATTTACATCGTAAGACAATTTATTGCATTTATTTTGTAATTCAGACATTTTAAGTCTCAACGTCTATTAAGTTTTTGTGTGTGTGTGTGTGTGTGTGTGTGTGTGTGAATTGTTCTCTAATTCACTGTAAGTAACTAAGTTGAATACTTCAAACTAACCATGTTTTTGCTGACATAACATGCTTATTCTTGTAAATGAATATGCTTTCACTGCGTTAACGGCAAAAAATATATTTATGTTTTAATGCCAATTTTTGACAGGTTTAGAGATACTCAGTTTTAACTGTGTATGTACTACGACGTGACTACATTGTGTCTGTCTGCACAGTTTTTTATAAATAAAAAATGGTGCAGTCTATTTTATGAAACAAGCACCAGTGCAATATCTAAATAGCGCATGAGTATTATTTCCCCAGTATAAGGGTTTAATCAAATATCTCGTATCTTTTTATTTTACTCACCAGCGTGCAGTCATATATTACGCCGTTTAGATCCGCTTCGTGTTTTGTTTTTCTGGGCGAGACAGCGCACTAGCGCCACCTATTGCAATGGATATATAAATGGCTGACAGAAAGAGGGCGATATCTTATATCGAAGTTATTTAATCTTAAACTATGAAAAGTCCTGCAAATCTGTTAACGTAATTTAATTCATGAATAAAATACAGTAAAAACCATAACGTTTAATATTTATTTTTAGAGAGGGATTATTGGTGAAAAAACGGTCAATTTCATACAAACCTATCATGTCTTCAGAACACGTAGATTATGTTTCACCTACTGTATACTTTTACGAATAAAAGTACACGTTTTATTACTTTTCTTTCCTCCAACATCCTCTTTCAATGTATCAAGACACCAAGAAGGGGTTGGCACCACTAGAGGAGAGTAAGTTAGCCCTCTGTTAAAAGGGCAGATATTTTAACTTAAATTTTAACAGTAGATTGAAACAATGAACAATAAATGCCTCTTTCACTGAATACAAATTCATTTTGCATGTGTACTTAAAAAAAATAGCCTTTTCTGTTTAGAATTTATAGACAAATAAATTTAGATGTAAGTACATCAGTATTCATTTGATGGAAATTGGTTAGCGTAAGTAACAATATGGATCTATGAACAGCGTTAATAAGAAGGGACGTTGCATCCATCCAATGTCGCTACATAAAGTGATTTACATATTTATGCTGTTGTTTATTTTTATCATAATGTTTTTTGAAGAGGCACTACTCTTACCTCGTAAAAGAAAAACACAACAAATCTCCACTAAACCCGCTTGAATTTAACTTGTGTACAGTTTTGCCACATCCTTTGGCGAACGCACAGCGGGTCATCGAACACTTCCGGTGGCTTCTCCGCCTGACGGCATAGACATAGCATGCGTCTCAATCAGCTCCCTGGTTCAGTAGTCAGGGCACTGATCAGGACATAAGTCAATGGGCTGACTCCCTGATCAGTGCACTGACTACTGAACTAGGGAGCTGATTGAGACGCACCCATCAAGGGCGGACGGCATAACGAAATGAGCAATCCAATCCAGTTATTACAGATCAGTGGTTGGAACGGCCCGAGTAAACGATGATTATATACTGTATATGTGGATAAACTAATACTATACACCTTTAGGACAAGTTAAGCAGAAAAAAAAACATGCTTTGATAAATCATAATTCTAAGACAAAATTAATAACTATGACAAAAAGGCAAAATTATGAGATACTAAGTGATAATTATGATATAAAAACTGAAAATTATTTCAGAAAAAAGGTGAAACTTTCGAAATACTAAATCATAATTGAGATGGTCGAAACTAATCAACTCAAAATTGAGTAATTATAACAAATATTAAGACAATTATACAAAGTATACGCATAAAGTGATGCATAAAGAAAGTATGCATCAAACAAAAGTAGTTCTCATTTGTGTTTATTCCTTTTATTATGTATTTGCATTGAGAGCATCATGTGCGTTTCAAATAGAACTTCCATTGTACTTTTATCTTCTTGTTTTCCTACAAAATGATGTTTTTATTCACCAACACTACCCCTAATGCAGCAGTAGACCTGTCTAAATCACACACTCTCTGATCAACACAAGAACTATCACTCTTTCTTTAACATAATACACGCGCACACGCACACACACACACGTCATTTAGAAATCAAAAGCATACTTCTCGTGTTGAGCTCACAAGGGAGGAGGAAAGACAAAGGTAACGTCCAGAGAGCATGTAACAGACTTTAAATGCTATGATTCATCGGCAGTATGCACACATCTCCACGGGATACATACAACACAACATATGAATAAGGTAACTAAGTCACAGAAAATGATCACAACGAGAGTAATATGTAGTGCCTTTATAAGGAGATCAATAACTAAGAGCTTTCAAATGGGGTTCACCCTACGTTGTCGTTACCTCTTGATCAGAGAAAATGGTTTGAGCTCGAAACGTAATGATTGAACCAAAACGCAAAATGACCGACAGACATAGTTAGACAGGTCCAAAAAATGAATAAACAACAGAAAAAAAACAGACACCATCTGTTCTTTTTGGAGATAACAGCGGCTGTATCAGGGGCAGGCTGGTGAAGAAGACTTGAAACGATGGATGAGGAAGGACCAGAAATGCTCAATAGGGAAACTGGGCTGTTGGTGGAGATGTGACGGTTATTGGGCGAATGAGTGAGGGTTTGAGGGAAGGTTATAAATAATAGGCTCTGTGGTTTCATGTAAGGCTACAGAGGGTTCAGGGTAAGGGCACAGGATGTAAGGACACAAGGTGCTCATGGTTAGATAAAATGGGAGGACAGGATCGTGGTTTTGATTTCATATTAGAGCAGGAAAAACGGCTGGACAAATAATGCGCTATGATAACGGAGAGGACGAGTATAAGGAAAGAGGAAGTGTGGGAGAATCCTGAGCTGTAGAGACTGTCGTCGGGGTGGCTGGTTTGCAGGGCAGCGTGTGAGGGGTGGTTCGCTCTGTGCCTGAGTGCTGCTGAGGGGGCTGAGGGGTCCTCGGGGAGAGCTCCAGGCTGCCCACAGAGATGCCTGAGTCCGTGCTTTGGCTGCGGCCGCTGGCGGTGCACGGGTCCTCGTCAGGCTCCGCCTCTTCCTCCTCCTGCAGCCACTGAAGTTCTGACTCCTGCAAAGGGAACGACCTGCGTTCCCATGGCAGCACAGTCTGCAAACAGGAGAGGACAATGATTCATTGAGGTTATTAAACTCCAAAACACTGGGTTTATTATATGCATTCATATTCTTGTACAATGTACAATATTAAGCATATATATCTTTCAAAATTCACTAACAGCCCCCAAAAGCAGACGTTTTTTTTAAGCTAATGAAAGTTATTCCATCTAACTAATTGCCATGGTTACAGCAATAATGAAGTTGAATGGAACATTAAGTCCTCTTCCTCATGCACGCACACACACACACACACACACACACACACACACCTGCTGTTCATCCTCAGCCTGGCTGAAGGGATCGTCCGCTCCAATACAGAAGGGGCTGCATGGCGAGACGTCTCCTTCTCCAAAATGACTCTGCCTGGAATCTGGAGAGCCAGGTGTCTGCTCCAATCCCCTGGAGCTCTTCCCATCCCCATGGTAGGAGGAAGAAGATCTGAGGAAGGAAGCCAAGCAGAGAGTGCAATTTCGAGCAGTGACCGCAGCTTCCTGCAGTTTGACATGCTATACTTAATCTAAAATTGTTTTAAAACTACCCAGAGTTTTATGGCCACATATCAATTGAGAGAGCACATGGCTTATGTGTAAACTTCAACAACAAACCATCTTTTATACATTTGTCAATTTTAGGGTTCATGTTTGAGTTATTTGCTAACTACACAAATGTACATATTTTATTAATTTAACAGAGTTCTAATACAGTACTATTGAGAAGTTTGGGGTCAGTGAGATGTTTGAAAAGTCTCTTATGCTCACCAAGGCTGCATATATGATCAAAAAGACAGTAAAAAAACAGTAATATTGTGAAATATTATTACAATTTAAAATAACCATTTTCTGTTTTAATATATGTTAAAATAATTTATTTCTGTGATGCAAAGCGGAATTTTCAGCATCATTACTCCCGTCTTCATTTCACATGATCCTTCAGAATCTGTCAAGCCATATCTAACCTATAGTTTTTTATTTATTTTAATGTTCCAAATACACAGTAAAACATTATTCTGACAGAGATACCATTCTCCATCACATATGCCTCTCTTTCACTCAAATTATTCTCACCTGCCCCGGCGACGTCTACGAGCCCAACTCCCCCACCGACTCCTCTCTCGGCTCTCACACACTGCATGGCGGCTCAGAAACAGCGCTTCAGAGAGATCCTCCACCTATAGTTACATTGTAAACAAGTATGCAGCGATCAATTTGAATGGTCGAGAAAACCAAGAGATAAAATACCAAGTATCTTCATGAGAAAGCATGTAAAGAAAATCCAAAGAAAGTATACACACCTCTTCCTCCTCTTCATTGTCCAGTCCTTCCCCATTGGGCTGGTGCTGTGTGTTATTGTAATTCAACGACAGGGCATGTGGCCCCTCCTGGTTCTTAGACACCCCTGAGAGAGAGTCCAGCTCTCTCCAGCTAAACACAAGACAAAGTTCCACATTTTTCATCAGAAACCAAAATACTTAACAATCGTGCTAGACTGATATATCAGCAAACATTTTAAGATTATCAGCAATAGCCGAGAAAACCTGCTGGCTTGGCCAATTAGCAGACACAACAGTTCCTAATTCTCTCACATCATAAATCTACTAACAGCCACATAAAAAGTATACATATAAAAAAATAAGAAATGTATTAGTGGTATCATTATACTGTATTACACATATCAGCATTTTATATATTATATTTATATTACATTATATTATATAGCATAGTGCTATTATGAAATCACAAAGTTTGCAATTTGTGCTTCATAGCAAAGTGTTGTTATAATTTACATGCGTGGAGTCTGTCTCAGCTCGGTTAAAAACTCCATCTTTGCATATGCTGCGACTTTGGGTTGCTTATAACGTTCATCTGGGAACGCAACGTGTGGAATTTCACCAGATTTTTAACATGAATCATTTATACACCGGAGCTAACTCAGGAGATTACATCAATATGTTTCTAAATATGCAATCTGTTGTTTATCGTGATTTCAAAATAAAAATGTAAACCCTCTCTCTGACTTTGGATGTTTTGATGCCCACATGTTTTTGTTTAAGAAATTACAGTGGCTGTAGCATTTATATCATAAGGAAGTGGCCAAATATTAAAGATTAAGTGAACATTTAAATTAGATATTGTTTGGCCACTATTAAAGGGGTCATGAATTGAGAAAAATAAACTTTTCATTCAGCCTTTGATATATAAAAGTTAATTTTGATATAAGAATATCCTGTAAATTTCGTAACAAGACAGGTCGAGACTGGATTTGCAGACATATTGAGATTAAAATACAATGCTGTGCCTTCTATATTGGATCCGACAAGAACGGTGCAACACACTTATGGGAGTAAAATATGTTTTTAATATACGTGATAGTATTGCTTTGTTCCAGATCGTTTGATATCAACTGATTTTGTTGCAGAAGTTTTGAACATGCTGATTTGTCTGCAGTGAAGTTTTGGTGATGCACATACTTGGCTTGTGTGTGTGTGTGTGTGTTTGTTAGTGATGCACAGTTCGAAGTTATATCCACCGATCGGGCGGGCCAAGTAATACAAAATAAAACGCCTATTAACTGCGGGTGGATGAGAGATAAATAATTGTGTTTGTTTGACAAAAGACATTTTGCGAGCCCTGTGGGCGGATTCCGGTTGCCGTTTCTCCACATTGGAAGTTTTCAAAACATTTCCCCATATGCACTGACAGGGGAGCCAAAACTCATTATTATGCAAAACTGTTATCCAATCATAGCAGTGGCCATTTACTTCCAAGTCTTCAGTGCAGCACGCCCATAAAAACGGAGCGTTCCAGGAGAGAGGCTCAAAACTAGGGTAGAAAATAGCCTATTCATTATTCATTATGACGTTTTAATGTAAAATCCACGCAAACGTAATAAGTTGACCTCAGACAACAGTAAACATTTTTTTTTTTAAAAGCCAGTTCATGACCCCTTTAAACAAGGATTTGGTCCTGCTGTACAGTATGTGTAACAACAACAGTCACCAGGCTTTTGGTGCCCTCTGCAGGCATTAGTTATAATACATAATGTACTGCAAGTTGATTATGTTTATATTATGTATATTACATTATGTATTTTAACGGTGTTGATCAATAAAACCAAATGATTACTTGCTTTTGATACTTTATTTGGAGCAATTATTATTGCCTCATTGTTATTATATATGCATTTTAAGTAATTAAAAAAAAAAAAGACTATTGTTCGCTTAGGTCTATTTTTATTACCACAATAATAATAAAAAAAGCGTATATATATTTTTTAGGTCCTAAATAACCTAAAAAAAAGCCAATATCTGTTTACACGATTATTCCTCAAAATAATAGACCAACTACTCGATTACCGAAATAATCGTTAGTGACAGCCCTAATACAAACACACACACACTGCCTGGATGAAAAAAAGTCACTGTTTGGATTTAAATGGTAAATGCTTAACACAGTGTCTACACCAGACGCGACGAAGCGACCGTTGCAAATCCATTTGTGTTTCTAATGAGAAGTATCACAAGTGCTTGGGGTACATCATTAATAGAACGAGGCATCAGTTTACTGTCAGGGATTTGTTGTATTGTGTCGCATCCAGTGAAGACAACTTCACAGATTATAATGGGTTATACTGTCTTTTGTGGCATTGCATCGTGCTGCTCGCGTTCACGTAGACAAGAGTCCATGATCGGATAACTATTACAGTGATTATTATGTTTCTAGCATGTTATATGTTTGGCAACAGTTCTTCTAAACCCTAATTGATGGTGTGTAGCTTTTCATTTCTTAACCATGTAGGAAGACACATCATGACCATATTCCAGGATGACAATGTCAAGATTTGAGCATCAGGCTCAAACTGTGAAAGAATGGTTGGGAGGGAGCATGAAGAATCATTTTTCACACATGAATTGTAAATGGGCATGAATTGACCTTATATTCATTGAAAGTTTTTGGGATGTGCTTGACTCTTGCATTGTCAATCCAAGATCTCTTGCATTGTCAATCCAAGATCTCTTGACCACAAATTTATGGACCTCTTGATGGAAATCAATTTTGTAATGTTATTTCCAGGTGCCAATGTGCCCAAAAAATATTCTTCATGCTGCCTCCTAACCATTCTTTCACAATTTGAGCCTGATAAATCATGACTTTGTCATCCTGGAACATGGTCATGATGTGTCTTCCATATGATGTGTCTTATATGATGTCCTATATGATGTATCAGCCACTGCAAACCCATACAAGTATGCTAATAAGTTATTTTCTTTCTTTGTTTCAGCTTCCTTATAAATGTAAGTACACTATACACTTTTGTTACTAGACTGGCTCTAGTTTGGAATGTACCTTTACTACTTTATGAAAGATGGGACACAAGGAAACAGTGGACACTAGGCACTGTGTTTGAATAATTGATGGGAAATTATTTGAAACCAAAGCCATTTTGCACAATGGCTATCTGACAGAAGGACCACAGGAAATACTGCTAAATGATGCAATCGCTCATTCTTGTTGTAATATTTTTGAGTAATAACTGCGTGCGGGTTTTGGACGTCTGGCTGCATTATTTGTACCTTGGGGTGATAATTTCCTTGTATTGTAATCTCTGTACACGTGCTCCTAGTCCAGCCAGGCCCAAAGGCATTACCAGGTTGTCGATGTCAAACGAGCTTTCTGCTCTTCTCCTTCGCAAAGGCTGAGGAACAAGAGAGAATTAAGAACTAACTAAACTAACAAGGAGAATAGTAAGCTATTGACAATTTAAATTTTTTTTAACCTGATTTACCTGAGCAGGTGTGTCTGTCGATGAGGGTGTTGTCAGCAGGATTGGCAAATCTGGAGTTCGTGGATGAAGACAGTTGGGAATAATCACACCTCTCTGGCTTCTGCACCCAGAACCACCTACAAAAGCAATTTTATTAACTTCTTGAAAACAGTAAGACTTTTTTTTGAAAGAGGTCTCTTATCAAGGCTATTTTTATTAGATCAATACAGGAAATGCACTAATATTGAGAAATATTATTACAATTTAAACCGACTGTTTTCTATCATACAATATCATTCAGAAATCATTATAATATGCTGATTTGCTGCTCATGAAAGAATTCTTATTATGATCAAATTAATGTTGAAAACAGTTGTCCTCAATACTTTTGAGGAAACAGTTTTTTCAGAATTCTTTGATAAATAGAAAGTTTAAAAGAACAACATCAATTTGAAATAATCATCATAAAACATTACAAAAGTCTTTACTGTCACTTGTGTTCAATTTAATGCATCCATGCTGAATACAAGTAATAATTTCTTCTTTATACAAAAATCGAAATGTACAAAATCCAAATCTCTGACCAGTAGTGTACTATATACATTGTAAGTGTGTGTTTATCGATATAAGTGTAAATATATATTTCACCTACCAGGTGTGTTAAACAAAGGAGGCAGTGTATTGGGCGGACGAGGACAAACTAGTCTCCTCCTCACTCTTCCAACTCGTCCCTGGCCTCGCCTCCCCAGCCAAGAGGACGCTGATGACAGGTCTGTCCACTGCAGAGAATTATGAGAATGGTGCCCGGCCAGCGGGCGTATCCCACAATGCAGTGTGAGGGGTGAATCTGCAATGGAGGAAATTCAAAGCATGAAGCTATTTCATCCACAGTATTCCCAAAAAGTATAAGTACACTTAATCCACACTTAGAAATATATGCATGTCACTGCATTTGATAACAAAATATCAAACAAACCAAAACATTCTGCATTCTGCTTTTAAATAAAAAATTTTTTTTTTTAAATTAAAAAAAATAGTTATGCTGTTCAAAATTAAGACACTTCTTGGTTGTCAAATGCCATATATACATGTTCAGTCATTGTGATGCTAGAACCACATCTGACCTGTGTGATGAACCTGTATGAAGTCACTTCTTAACCACTAAAATACACTTTGATTGGTTAAAAGTATTTCCGAAATGTCAGAATAACGTTACAGAAAAGTAACATTAGTTAACATCATTTATTTGCACATTCCACTTGATTAGATATTTTTTTGTCTATTTAATAAATAAAACAATATCAAATAATTAAACGAACGCAATTATATAATAAATATATATATATATAGGGCCCCGATTAAATACTTTTCCAGTCGACTAGTAGTCGTTCATTTAAGCCTGCTGTTAAGCGTGCTGCTGTTCAGGGAGACCGAGACGCGCATCCGGTTTGTTTTCTTTATTTTACAAAAGCACAACGTTTTGCTGTTGTGAGTGTACTGTACACAAATAAAAGTAGACCAGTTTACAGTTTGGAATGAGGTATTACTCTTATAGCCTATGTATGACAAAAAAATGACAGAGTTAAGTTGAAAAAATGCAAGCTTCCTCACTCATTAACATTAGAGTTAGCGGCCATGTAAAGTTGCTACTTACATGTTTCAAATGGTAAACCATATTTGAGGTCAATGGATGATAGGCGCACGATTTTCTGCGCGACATACAGTGTTGGGAAGGTTACTTTGGAAATGTAAAAGGGTAACTTGTAATCTGTAATCTATTTAAAATGTAATAAGTAGTGTGACTATTTCAATTACTTTATTAAAGTAATGTAACTAGTTACATTTGATAACTTTTCTAATTTCCACCACCAGAACGCATTTTTTTCACTTGCCAATGGTGGCAACTCTCAGACAGGCTGTAGCCTAAAGCTTTTAGCGGCAATGTGGGTTGATTGGCAAATTCAAACAAGAGAAGCATCAGAATAGCATCGCTTTATTAAACGGCCTTTAAATGGCAGGAAACCTCGCACACATCAAAAACAAGCAAAGCAACAAATTAAGATTATTCAACATATACTATATTTTTACAGAAAATATTCAGATGCAACCACCTTTGTGATTGTTAACATTATCATGAGTAACTGTAATTTAATTACACATTTTTTCTCAGTAACTGTAACTGATTACGGTTACATTTATTTTGTAATTAAAATTATTAGTTACTCCCCAACACTGGCGACATACTGTAAAAGACCTTTTGTCACAGTGAAATTGAATACTGGAAGTGTGCGTCGAAGCAGTGTATCTATTCTTCGGTATGTATACTTTCAATGTGTTGTTAACACCTAGTTGAACAAACTCCTCTTAAAATAAGCATCTGGAGGATGATTTCAAAATACGGACATTTTCAGAGACAGGAGAAGAGCGAAACTGATGATTACTGTGTACAGGATTTTCCAAACTCAAAAGGAACTTGTAGTTTTTTAATCCAACACAAGCCGAGGCTCGTAACATACGTGATTATTTTACCCCACGTGTCGGTGCTCATCTAAATAGACAAGCACTTTATTCTCTCAACGCATTACTGTTTAAGATTAATTCAATGTTTAACATCATTACATTTCTTTAAGCCAGCTACCGCGCATTCATTAATCTATTTTAATACTGCTCTCACAAAAATTAACCATGGTTTTACAACAAATAAAACCAAAAAATACCACGGTTATTGTAGTTTAATGGTATTTGTAGTAAAACTGTGATAAATACAAATGGTAATCAATCCACGAAAAAAAAAAACATACTACAGTTACTACAGTTTTACTATAATAAAACCTAAGGGTGGGAGAAAAGGTCGATGCATCACGATTCGTTATCCAACGATTCAGAATCGATTCTCAAAAATTCAGAATCGATTCTGTGTTCAGAAAAACCCGTTGATAGGCAAATGTTCGTATGCTGGTGAATTGGCTTCGTTTAAGATAAAATGGACAAACTACGACCTGCTCAGGGGCGTCGCACCCGTGGGGACACTTTTCCCGGTGAGACGGTTCAACACCCGCGCGTTTTATGCAGTTTTTCCAGAGTTTTGCACAAACGCCTTACAGCAGTCGCTCCTCTGTTTCTCTGGCCGCTCTGTGTCTGCGCTCGCTGTGGCTGCCTCCCCATTTCAAAAAATTATTTTGCTTGGTAAATGCAAAGGTTTTTAATTTCAAAAGCATTTCTAAATTAAGTTCATATTTCCAACAAACGAAATTCTGAGCCAAAATAATGAAGTGGTGCTCAAGTAGGCTATAAGGCGCTTTCCTTGCCATTAATGCTTAATAACACTCCTATGTTAGGGTTAGGGTAACCCTAACCCACATCAATGGAATGGCTGTTGAGCGTGTCTCCAGTTTCAAGTTCCTGGGGACCCACATCTCGGCGGACATGTCGTGGACGACCAACACCTCCAGCCTGGTCAAGAAGGCTCACCAGCGCCTCTTCTTCCTGAGGACACTGAGGAAGAATCAGCTCTCCTCGGCTATCCTGGTGAACTTCTATCGCTGCGCAATAGAAAGCATCCTGACCAACTGTGTGGCAGTATGGTATGGGAGCTGCTCTGTTGCGGAGCGCAAGGCACTGCAGCGGGTGGTGAAAACTGCCCAGCGCATCACAGGGACTCCACTGCCTGCCATCGAGCACATCCAGAGGAAACGCTGTCTGCATCGAGCTCGCAGCATCCTCAAGGACTCCTCTCACCCAGCCCACAGACTGTTTTCTCTCCTGCCCTCCGGCAGGCGTTTCAGGATCCACCGGACCAGGACCAGCAGACTAAAGAACAGTTTTTTCCCCAGAGCTGTCTCTTTATTGAACTCAAACCCCCGTTGATCCACTTCCCTCATAAACTGATAACTCTCCTACCTCACATCTTCCTTCACTTTGTTATTTGCACTACCGACTGTTTATCACAGTAACAACTGTTTACATATGCATCTTGCACTGCCATATCTTAACTGGATTATGCTCATTTGCACTGCCGACTGTATTTATAGTACCAATGTTTACATTTGCATTTTTGCACTGTACTTCTAAATGTAATATGCAACCACTTTCCACTGCACTTTACACTTCTTTTTTTTCCGGATAGCTCTGTCCATAATTTATTGCACTACCCTAATCCACTGCTATTCCTCATATTAGCCTAACATATTATTGTATACCTCTATCTGTAAAATTCTGTTTATAGTAATAGCCATCTGTATATTGTATTCATAGTACATATTCACCTGTAAATTCTGTTTATAGTAATAGCCATCTGTATATTTATTCACTGTACATATTCACCTGTAAATTCAGTTCTGTTTATAGTAATAACGTCTCTCTATTTATACATATTTATACATATTCAGTACATATCCATGTCCTGCACTTACGCATCCATTGTATATCCTGCACTTGCTGCTATTGCACTTCTGGTTATACCTAAACTGCATTTCGTTGCCTTGTACTTGTACTTGTGTAATGACAATAAAGTTGAATCTAATCTAATCTAATCTAATGTCTCCGATGCGGTGGCCGGGACATAAACCTACCAACATCCGTGGCATCATTTTTGGAATGACTTATCTAATATTGCTGAACTACTGCACAATGTTTCAAACGAATGGAAAATTCTGAACAAAGATTTCGTTTTGGTGAGTGATTCGTTAAATTTCTCTAACATGACTGTTGCAGCTCGGCAAGTTCTCATGTGAGATGTTATGCGCAGACACTGAATTTGACTTCTCAGCGAGCGCTAAAGTTGTTTTTCTTCTGCATTAGCGTATGTTTTAAGGATTTTTTTGATGCTCTAAACAAAGTAAACTTTTTTTTGCTTTAAAGAATTTTTTTTTAAATGTTCTAAAGAAACAGAAAAATTGTCACACTTAGTTGTAAATTGAGAACTGTTTATTCTTAATGATTGTTCTTTGTAATTGTATGGCTTACTATGTTTCATTAGAGCTTGTTAATCTTGAATATAACTGTTAATAAAATAAAAGTATTGAAAGAAATCTTCATAATCATTTTTAATATGGCAATACTGTCAAACAGATATTCTAACTAAAAACAAAACACATATTAGCTCCAATTTTGGTTAAAATGTAAAGCTCATGTATTTGCACAGCAGGATAATTAGTTACCAAAAATGTATGTTAAGAATCGTTTTGGGAATCGGATCGTTACTCCCAGAATCAGAATCGGATCGAATCGTTAAGTGTCTTAAGATTCCCACCTTTAATAAAACCATGGTTCGTTTTCGTAAGGGTTTTTATCAGTCAAATTAATTTAAAAATGTAAATTCAACAGGTATGAAATAGAAAAGTAAGAGTAAGAGAAAAACACTGTTAATGAGAAAACGAGCACTGGACTGCAGCAGGTTAGTTGGAAAATACATATATTTATTATTCAGAATGCACATTTGGAAGGGAACATTTCAGCAGGCTGAAGATATGAGATGTAAATATCCTCAGTTTGGAAATGCATAGGTATACTACACAAAAAACATACTCCCACATATTATTTTCAAAAAAGGACCTTCATCCCGCCGTATCACTCCCACTCATGCATTCCTCAATTATTGTTGTGTCGGGAAATCGTGAAAACTGAGTAAGAGTGTCGTTGTTTAGAATTAGAGCAGCCGGATTGCTGCAGTAACACGGGCGAAAGGATTCAGCCATTAGTTTTGATTGCGTTGCGATAGTACTGAAAGTAGCGATAAACTGCTTCACATACCGGAAATAGGAAGTGTGATAAAGGTCTATTACCACAAGGGCCCGCCATCAACAAACTGTCCCTCACGGACTGTGAGACTTTGCCACTTCCTATGGTGTTTTTTTCTCCTCGACTAACTGACTAATAAAATATTGGTCGACTATGCCTCTAACGTTTAGGGGGCAGATATATATTGGATGCGATTAATCGATTACCCAGCACTATATATATATATATATATATATATATAGATTTTTTAGATATATAGAGATTTTTTTTTAGATTTTTTAACTAATATATATATATATATATATATATATATATATATATATATATATATATATATATATATATATATATATATATATATATATATATATATATATATATATATATACATATATACATACAATGAGGAAAATAAGTATTTGAACACCCTGCTATTTTGCAAGTTCTCCCACTTAGAAATCATGGAGGGGTCTGAAATTGTCATCGTAGGTGCATGTCCACTGTGAGAGACGTAATCTAAAAAAATAAAAATCCAGAAATCACAATTGTATGATTTTTTTAACTATTTATTTGTATGATACAGCTGCAAATAAGTATTTGAACACCTGAGAAAATCAATGTTAATATTTGGTACAGTAGCCTTTGTTTGCAATTACAGAGATCAAACGTTTCCTGTAGTTTTTCACCAGGTTTGCACACACTGCAGGAGGGATTTTGGCCCACTCCTCCACACAGATCTTCTCTAGAACAGTCAGGTTTCTGGCCTGTCGCTGAGAAACACGGAGTTTGAGCTCCCTCCAAAGATTCTCTATTGGGTTTAGGTCTGGAGACTGGCTAGGCCACGCCAGAACCTTGATATGCTTCTTACAGAGCCACTCCTTGGTTATTCTGGCTGTGTGCTTCGGGTCATTGTCATGTTGGAAGAGCCAGCCTCGACCCATCTTCAATGCTCTAACTAAGGGAAGGAGGTTGTTCCCCAAAATCTAGCAATACATGGCCCCGGTCATACTCTCCTTAATACAGTGCAGTCGCCCTGTCCCATGTGCAGAAAAACACCCCCAAAGCATGATGCTACCACCCCCATGCTTTTTAGGGATGGTGTTCTTGGGATGGTACTAATCATTCTTCTTCCTCCAAACACGTTTAGTGGAACTATGACCAAAAAGTTCTATTTTGGTCTCATCTGACCACATGACTTTCTCCCATGACTCCTCTGGATCATCCAAATGGTCATTGGCAAACTTAAGACGGGCCTGGACATGTGCTGGTTTAAGCAGGGGAACCTTCCGTGCCATGCATGAATTCAAACCATGACGTCTTAGTGTATTACCAACAGTAACCTTGGAAAACGTGGTCCCAGCTCTTTTCAGGTCATTGACCAGCTCCTCCCATGTAGTTCTGGGCTGATTTCTCACCTTTCTTAGGATCATTGAGACCCCACGAGGTGAGATCTTGCATGGAGCCCCAGTCCGAGGGAGATTGACAGTCACGTTTAGCTTCTTCTATTTTCTAATGATTGCTCCAACAGTGGACCTTTTTTCACCAAGCTGCTTGGCAATTTCCCCGTAGCCCTTTCCAGCCTTGTGGAGGTGTACAATTTTGTCTCTAGTGTCTTTGGACAGCTCTTTGGTCTTGGCCATGTTAGTAGCTGGATTCTTACTGATTGTATGGGGTGGACAGGTGTCTTTATGCAGCTAACAACCTCAAACAGGTGCCTCTAATTTAGGATAATAAATGGAGTGGAGGTGGACATTTTAAAGGCAGACTAACAGGTCTTTGAGGGTCAGAATTCTAGCTGATAGATAGGTGTTCAAATACTTATTTGCAGCTGTATCATACAAATAAATAGTTAAAAAATCATACATTGTGATTTCTGGATTTTTTTTTTGATTATGTCTCTCACAGTGGACATGCACCTAAGATGACAATTTCAGACCCCTCCATGATTTCTAAGTGGGAGAACTTGCAAAATAGCAGGGTGTTCAAATACTTATTTTCCTCACTGTATATAATACATTTTTAAATATATACATGCATGTGTGTATTTATATACATAATTATACACAGTACACACACACATATATTATGTAAACACAAACTTTTATTTTGGATTCATTATTTATTTATCGTTTGCCCAGGATTAAAAATTATATATTGCATGCATCCTTTTTATAAACTTAAATATGGGTAAGTTTCATAAAAAAAGCTACATTTTGAACAAAAAGCTGTCAAAGATGCTTGTCAAAGACTACATCCAGATCAGATTCAGAACGATGATCAAACACAAATGGGGTAGATCGAGTCCATCAACACCCCTAATGCTTGCACAGTCCTAGAGCTCGTTCTGGGTCGACATTTCATTCAGTAACATTAGATAGTTTTGATTTATATGATGTTTAATGTTGATGATAACGTTATTTTACATATACATCGGCTTACATGCGATCGCTTGTTTATTTCGGTCTCTTCTTCATCTGTGTTTTGATCAGGAGAAGATGCGTAATCACGCCCCCTAGCGTATGTAACAGTGAAAACACGGAAAACCAGAAAATTCTGTGTTTGGTGGGGAAGCGTTTTCTAACAAATAACGGAAAATTCTGTTTGGCGGGGAAAGAGTTAATTGCTAATGTGAACTTTTACACCACAGACTGAACAAAATTTAGCATTGCTTGGTAATTGGTTGACCTAAATTGGTATTATCTAATTGTGTACTTAAATTGAACAGCTGACAGAATTTTTTTTACAGAAATTTCTGTTAACCCTAAAACACAACACAATGCAATATTAATTCACAATTCAAAATACAGGTAAAACACAATAAAAAACCAATTGGTAAAACCAATATGGAAAATATATATTAAAAGATAAAATTCGAATTTGTTTTCAGGGCCATTGTAATGTGAAAGTGTGAAAATAACGAAGAGATAATATACGGATCTCACCTGATGGCATTGAGAGGACAGGGTGAACGGACATATCGAGCAAAGTCTGACGCATCCACAGACCCTTCTCCTTGTCTGAAGGGGAGCGAGGAGGAGCACCACCACATAACACACACACAGTTTGGGGTTTACACCAACACTGTAACGAAACCGCCTGAGAGGGACACACAAATGCAAGAATCGGTTTTATTATCCTCAATGCATAATATAAAATGGATAGCAGCCACTAATAAGAGTTACTTTGCATAACAGAAAGGTAGCAGCAACGGCAACTATGAGATCGTCTTCACCTTTGAACCCAGCGCAGCGCAATCTTCCAGTCGAATGAGTCTGTGACGCCGTTGCCGGAGTAACGGTCGAACCCGTGCAGAAGAAGAAGGTGGACAGGGCACTGTTTGCGGGGTGGTGGGGTCTTCTGACTGACACTTCCAGTTAGAATCACCAGCAGAGGACAACCTAGGGGGTGGTACAATGGTACATTAAATGTCAAATCCAAAAATCTATCAGTGTGTGTTTGTATGCAAGTTAAAATGTCTACTGACTTGCAGTGTTTGTGTGATGTGGGGGAGGAATTTGATACTCTGAGTGGTGTGTCAGGCACAGAGTAAGCAGACCGCACCTGGACAGAACATAAAAAGTTAAGATGAATCAAACAACCCACAATAACCTAAAAACATACATGAACACCCAGAATACCTTTCCCTGTCGAAGATGCGTGTAAAGCTCCGTCAGCGCACGGGTCCGATACTCCAGCTCTGACACTTGAGTCTGCAGCCACACCCATCTGCTGCCAAGCCACGCCCTGCTCTCCGCCCACTGCCATTCTTTGCCAGTGACACTGAAAGTGTATGCATAACATACAATGTAATGTGAATAAAACATTTACATATTACATTTATGCATTTGGCAGATGCTTTTATCCAAAGTGACTTACACTGCATTCAACACTAACTATTTTTCTCCTTAGTGTAAAGAACATTTTAATCATCAGAAGAACATTTCTCATCTAAAAAGAACTGTCTGTGCAATGGTTAAGGTCCTTCATGGAACCATAAATCAATAAACAATCTTTATTTAACAGTGAAGGTATACGTTTTATCAGTTCATGTATACTCTGGGAATCGAACCCATGACCTTGGTGTTGCAAGTGCCAAGCTCTACTGTTTCAGCTACAGGAATGCAAAAAAAGGCTCTTGCTGAGTTGAGGATGAACAATCTTCTGACCCATTTATTCTCGACAGCCCAGTGAAAAAGGGCCTTGTAGCCTCTTAATGTAGCGGCCATGAATCAAGTGCCAGTACAGCATTTATATTGTACAGAACAATAGTGATTCAAAAGCAACACCAACATGCAATGAGTCGACTCATCTGAAGCTTTTTGTACATATGTACGTGTAGGTGTACATGCATGTGTATATACAAGAATAGGCAAGCTTTTAAAATGGTAATTTTTAAAGGGATAGTCTACCCAAAAATCACATTTGTGTCATCATTTACTTACCCTCATGTCATTCCAAACCTGTATGACTTTCTTTCTTCTTCCGAGCACAAAAGCGGATACTTTGAGGAACAGTTTTGGTTCCCATTGACTTCCACTGTATGGACATAAAAATACACTGGAAATCAATGGGTACCAACTACAGTTTTAGAATACACATGAGGGTGAGTAAATGATGACAGAATTTTAATTTCTGGGTGGACTATCCCTTTAACACTGGTTATTTTGTTCCATCACCCTGGGAATGTTTTTTATTTTTTTTTATCTTTGGCATATTGTAATGGAGCACTGCTGAAAACATTGCTTAACTCAGGGTTAAGAGATCTTAACCTGGGGATAAGCATAACGTGAAAAGCTTACATTGATTTGATTGACAGTGGTCTAAAGCGACGACCTCCTCTCTCCAATCCCTGATCTTCGCCACTGTCACTGTCACCTCCAGAGCTGCTGGCCGTGTGGTCAGAGTCCAGAGCACTCTCTGCAGTCCGGAGGATCTCGCTGCAGCTCCGTGCCAGCCTGCTCAGCTCAGTCGATTTTCTGGACACGGCACTGGGCCTCCTGGTGCAGCTCAATCCTGTGCTCCTGTATAGGCCATGCAGTTGCTTTGTGACATGCCTCTCCACCTGCTTCACCTGCACGGCCTGCAAGCGCCTCCAGAGGTGGTCGGTACGACCCTCCAGCTCTGCCTGCCTGCGTTCGGCTTCATCCCTCACTGCCTCTATCTGCTCTGTGCTGGGGCACTCAGTCCCCTCAGCATCAATGCCCACACCTGTTCCGTCACACTTATGTGGCTCTGGCTCTGTCCCGTTAGGAGGCCCACTCTCGGACTGAGAAGAACTGATGGAGAGGGCACACATGGGCTTTTTTACGCACTCACGTAGGTCATACTCGGGCTCTGGGGCTTGGAGGGAGTGCTGCGGTGGGAGGCTATTGTGAGGGGCACCGTTTCCGCTGACCCCGTTGTTATGGTGGGCAGAGCTGGCAAGAAACGAGCGCACCCTATACAGTCTGACGCGCCCCTTCGCCGTCCTGGATGTGGGCAGATGGGCTATTTCATCAGGCGGGCACGCTGCAAAATTCATTTTTTGGGCCCCAGTAGTGTTGTTGCACTGGATACGACGTAACGACGTGCGCTTGAAAGTCTCGGCAGTGCTCGCGGAACCCTTCACATGAGCTTCACCATTGGAACCAACGCGGGCCGCGGCGTCCGAGCTGCCGCAGTACGTGCCCGAGAAACACACCCTCTTGGAAACTCGGGTGAAACTGCATCCCCGGCGCTTAATGACCGCGGGCTCGGAATTCCCGTGACCACACCTTGCAGCGGCCGTCATCATCGGGCGTTCGGTCTCGGCGTGCGCCGTGTGTCCTCGTCGGGCTCTGGCGGTGCGCACCGGCGGCAGTCTCACGCTCGGTCTGCGCTCGTCCCTCTGTATGGTAGCGCTCATGAAACACCGCAAACCAGCTCCTTCATGATCAATATTAATGCTGTTATCCTCGCCCGCTCCACCGCTTTGTCTACAAAAACGCCCGCGTCCTCCACCGTATTCCCCCGATTCCGCGCATTCGTCTCCCTCCCGTGTGATATCAGCAGCGCCGTTCGTAAAAAATCCGTCCTCGTTCATTTTCTGGGCCGGATCCGTAACAACGGAGGTGGCATCGTCCCATTCGCGGAACGCCTGGGCCTCGGCTACGCTGCTCTCCCTGTCTGAGCTCCGCACTGGGGCAGCGCTGGTGGCTGTAGCCGCAGCGGCCGAGCTTCCGTCAACGCTTACGGGCTCACCGCAGCCTCCTCCCCCGCAGCAGCGGCTGGCGCTATGCGGACACCCGGCCCCACAACTCTCCACTCCAGGCCCGGCTGCACTAGCGCTCATTTTATTCCGATTGCAGTAATAATACATCGCTGTGTCGTTGGCATGGCCGGGTGTGAAGCGACGACATACAACGAAGCCCCGTTAGCGTATTTTTTTCGTTTTCGAAAGGAAGACGGGCTTCTCTTTTCACCCGTCTTGCCTTTCCCTGCACTGTTGGCTGTCTACAACACTCCCTATTCTCACTGAGCATGCGCCGTTCACTGGCCCAACCTTCAGTAAAGAATTAGGGGTAAAAACTAGTTTTCACTTTGTTTGTCACACGCTATGACCTGATCCCATAGCAATATTTGCAGTATTGAAAATAATTATACCTTTAAAAATGTAAGAGGTTTATTCTATTAAACATTTTTTGTCTTCAAAATAAGTCGCAATCTCATGCAAGAGACTGTCTTGAAAAAGTAATGGTCAAGGGCATTTTGACATTCTTAACAATGAGGACAAAAAATTATATTAGCCATATTCTAATCGAGTTTATTGCTGTCCTCTACTTTGTGAACAAAATGATGGCCATTTTGCAGTATGTACTGCGTAGTATGCAGTAGGCGTCGTTGGCGCCTTTTTTGGTTTAACCGCTAGAGGCGCTGTGGAGTCTTCAGTCATTCTGGGTAGCGGAGGCTAATTAGCATGTAACAATGGCCACACAATCCCTAGGATCTGCTGCTGCGGGACCTACGACAACAAGTCAAGGCAGTTGCAGCTCTTCATTGAGCCGAAGAATGGACGGTGGGCCGTGCTGTAAATTCTGGGAGAGCCCGGAAATAATCTCTCAGATGGAAACAGTTCGCAGTTGGATTGGAAAGCATTATAAAAAGGTTAGCGAGCTAGATAGCCAGAGGAGGACCACATATAACGTTCCCCCGAAGCTTTCCTTGAATTTTTTTTTTTTACACAGGCAGCTTGTCTTGCTCTTTTTTTTGTCGCTTTCTAGTTCCAATTAACTTCTTAATCTGATTCTTAAAATACTGACCTGGTATTTTGTCTGTTGGTCTTGTATAATACAGAAATGAAAAGCTAACTCGACAGAATACGTAATTGACAGGACAGAAGTGACAACCTTCACCCCGTGTTCATGTTAGCAATAAAGTTATGGTGATATCAAACTCCACAACTCCACCCTTTGATTCAGTATATTAAAAAAAATGATTTGTAGTTTCCATAAGATGCGATCTAAGTAAATGTTTATGCTAGCAGCATGCTAGCAGCTTTAAGTTTGTAAGAACAGGTTTGTGGTCAAAGGTGTTTGTTTACCTGACTCAACTGACACACCCCCTCTCAGTGCCATGCCATCCCTGCCCATTATCCACTGTGTAGGTTGCACGCTCCATGATGCATTTAATGTTTAAAACTGTTTGTGTGTAAACCAGAACAGTGAGTAGCAAAGACCATTTGTAGGGAAAGCGCCTAAACACTCTTAAGCCTCTTTGCAACAATTGTTGTCCCTTTTTTTACTGGTTGCAAATGGTTGTGTAATTTTAAAAATAAGATTAATTGATAGTGTTTTTCCCCCCTCTCAAGTATGTGCAGACTGATGCTCCCTCCAGCAAGTCTCTGTCTGGTCTGGTCATCCAACTGCTGCAATTTCAGGAAGACACATTTGGTCGGCGAGCGAATAACCCAAGCTTCACAAAACTCCCAGTGAGTTGCTGCTTTTCCACTTTTTTCTCTGACAAGCCGTACATAAGCACGTTTATTCCTGTACCCTGTAAATTTATATACACAATTTTTTAATTTGTAACCAAGTTGACTGAGTCACGGAAGATATCATCACTACAACACTGCATCAGTCAAATCATGATCCATGTGAATTTGTTTCAGCATTGTTTCTTTGTCCTCAGGCAAAGTGTTTTCAGGACCTGAGGCCCGGCAGTGCTCTCTGTCATATTCTGGGTTCAGCGTACAAGTTTAAGACGGAACAGGGCTGGTTAGTATTAATGCAGAATAGTGCTGGATGGTATAACGGCATAAATGTGTGTGTAGAGATTCTAATGTACCATTTATTTTTACTTCTCATATTATTTTTATGTGTAATCTTTAGGTTTATACCCATCAAGTCTATATATATTTTACCTTTCAAAAGATTGTGGTCAGTAAGAGTTTTTAAGGTATTTGAAAGAAGTCTTTCAAGCTCACCAACACATACACTTGCTCAAAAATACAGGAAAAAGTAATAACTGAATAAAAGTATTAATTCCTTTAAAACAATACTGACCCCAAACTTAATTTTTTAAATATAATATGATTATATAATTAAAGTTACTTATACTGTTCCATGATGTAAGATTTTGGTCATCATACCGCCCACTGCTAACGGTAAATGTAAGCTATGATTCCTTAGCTAATAAAATTGAGTGTCCTATAAAGATTATGTCAAACTTTTCTCATCTAGTGTGTCATCTTTTTTATTTTTATTAAAGGAGGCGCTTTGATCTTCAGAATCCATCCAGATTGGATCGCAATGTAGAGATGTTCGTCTGTGTGGAGAAAACTCTGATACAGGTATTTGTGCTTGGATCTTTTGCAAAGACGAAGATCATGAGCAAATCCAAGTGTGGTACAGTATCTGACCTCTGTGTTTTGTTTTTGCTAGAATAACTTATTAAGCAGACCTGTGGTGTACCTGTCCCCTGATCTTGAACAGAAGCAAGCTGTTAAACTCAAAGACATTGTTGTGCGACACCAGGTCAGTGGAAAAACAAAAGGACCAAAGAAGTGGAGAAATATAATCACTACACACTTGATACTACAGATGGCCATTTAGAGTAATTTTGTAGTCAAGTACTCGTCACACACAAAAAACGATTAATATTTCATGTAATAATAATACGTAACATTTGTCTCACATACTAGTGTGTGCACATTGCTAATAAACACATTGTTGATTAGTGCATACACAATTTTGTCTTGCCTTTTCAGGGCACAGTAACAGAGGAGAGGTCACAAGCCACCCACCAGGTATACCCCGCATCATCCTCTACAGCAGATGAAGGTGTGTATATTTTTATCAAGTGTAACATTCGTTCTGGCAGGTCATGTCAGTCAAGCTCGCATCAGCTCACTGTCAGTTGATCCACGTCTACCTATAGGAATTCACTTTTTCCACATTTCGTTATGTTACAGCCTTATTCCAAAATGGATTAAATTCATTACCTCCTCAAAATTCTGACAATACCCCATAATGACAACGTGAAAGAAGACGATTGAAATCTTTGCAAATTTATAAAATAAAATAAAAAAAATCATGTACATAAGTATTCACAGCCTTTGCTCAATACTTTGAAGCACCTTTGACACCAATTACAGCCTCAAGTCTTTTTGACTATGATGCTACAAACTTCATAAGCACACCTCTTTTTGGGCAGTTTCTCCCATTCTTCTTTGCAGGACCTCTCAAGCTCCATCTGGTGCACAGCCATTTTCAGATCTCTCCAGAGAGGTTCAAACAGGTTCAAGTCTGGGCTCTGGCTAGGCCACTCAAGGACATTCACAGAGTTGTCCCGTAGCCACTCCTTTGTTATCTTGGCTGTGTGCTTTGGGTCGTTGCCCTGTTTGAAGATGAACCTTCACCCTAGTCTGAGGTCCAGAGCACTCTAGAGCAGGTTTTCATCGAGGATGTCTTTGTACATTGCTGCATTCATCTTTCCCTCGATCCTGTCTCCCAGTTCCTGCCGCTGAAAAACATCCCCTCAGCTTGATGCTGCCACCATCATGCTTCACTGGAGGGATGGTATTGGCCAGGTGATGAGCGGTGCCTGGTTTCCTCCAGACATGACGCTTGCCATTCAGGCCAAAGAGTTCAATCTTTGTTTCATCAGACCAGAGAATTTTGTTTCTCATGGTCATGGTCTTCAGGTGCCTTTTGGCAAATTCCAGGTGGGCTGTCATGTGCCTTTTACTGAGGAGTGGCTTCCGTCTGGCCACTCTACCATACAGGCCTGATTGATGGAGTGCTGCAGAGATGGTTGAACTTTTGGAAGGTTCTCCTCTCTCCTCACAGAAATGCTGAAGCTCTGTCCGAGTGACCATTGGGTTCTTGGTCACCTCCCTGACTAAGACCCTTCTCCCCCGATCACTCAGTTTGCCTGGGCGGCCAGATCTAGGAAGAGTCCTGGTGGTTCCAAACTTCTTCCATTTACGGATGATGGAGGCCACTGTGCTCATTGGGACCTTCTAGGCTACAGAAATGTTTTTGTACCCCAGATCTGTACCTCGATACAATCCTGTCTCTGAGGTCTACAGACAATTCCTTGGACTTGGACTCAAATCAAGTTGTAAAAAAAAACATCTCAAGGTTGATCAGTGGAAACAGGATGCACCTGATCATGGCAAAGGCTGTGAATACTTATGTATATGTGAATTTTATCGGGTTTTTTTTTTTTTTTTATAAATTTGCTATTTCAAACAAACTTCTTTCACGTTGTCATAATGCGGTATTGTTTATAGAATTTTGAGGAAAATAATGATTGTAATCCATTTTGAAATAAGACTGTAACATAAAAAAAAATGTGGAAAAAGTGAAGCACTGTGAATACTTTCTGGATGCACTGTAGGTCCATTCCATATTATCAGCAGCTTTATCACCTGGCTCAGGAGCTAATTACCCTCCTCCATCCCCAGCTCTGCCTCTCTTCCATAGTCAGGACTTCTGATATTCCTCTTTGATTCAGAATGCGCTCTCTTTTCTTATCCATGCTACGCTGCAGAGCAAAGCAAGTGTTTTCAATTAATTCCTATGGAAGTTGAGCTTCATGCTCACGTGCTAGCTCAACTTCCATAGGAATGATCTGAAAACGATTGCTTTGGTCAGCTCACTTCGCGCCAGTATGTGCGTGAGAGCATTCACATCGGATGCGTGGTGGCCAACCCTCTAATTCATTAACCTGGGCAGCGAAAAAACACATGCGCAGTTCGCACTTTGCTGACGATTGCGATGTGAAACAGGCATAATAGACAAAGCAGAATCGTTGTCAGTTCAATTGCGTAGGTGTTTAAATCGAGATCGCGATCTTTTAACGATTAATCGTTTAGCTCTACATGCCGCCAATCCAAACTGTATGCTACTTGTCAATCGTCTTTGACGATAGTGGTCCTGACAGAATTTTATCTTTCTGTCTGTGCAGGCAGGAAGGATGTGTATTTATTGGTTAAATATGCAGCGTCTTGGTGTATCTGTGAAACTGTTCATATCTCCCTCTGTATAACATTCAATGTTGGGCCTTTTCCAGAAGAGTGGCTTCGACCAGTCATGCGATTGGATCGGCATGTGATGATACATTGGGGGATGTGTCCGGACAGGTAGAGAATACATCACACATTTGCATATGTAATCTAAATGTGCAGTTTTACGCAAAATTTTGCTCTGTTTTCCACTAATGATGTATGTTTCATATTTTATTTTTTTAGTTATGACTCGCTTGTATCAGCAAACGATATAGATGGAGAAGTGGAGGAACCTCCCAACCCAGACAGGTGCTGGAAGGTGAAAAAAATATTTTAGTATTAATACCTTGAGTTCCCATGATCCCCCACACTAATTTATGTATGTCTTTTTGTCAGTTGTTGGGTTCCAACAATGATTAAAATTAGGGGTGCACAGATATACAGATTTTAACAAACAACTATTGGCCAATTCTGATAAAGATATGTCACTTGCGCAATTATTTGAACTTATGTCATTAAAATTGTGAATTTTAATAGTAGTGAATGTAGTGAATACATAGCCGATAGCATGAATTAAATGTGCAGTTTTACTATTTTAGTGGTTGAAATGGGTACTGCAGTCCAAATTTAAAATATTGGATAGAGTTGTTTTTAGATGGATGCTGTGGCTTTTTAGGTTTGGTAGAATATATGATCTCCTACCCAATTTGTTTTCTGGCTTCCATTGCTGCAATACTCTGTATTTTCCTCCAACTGGTAACCCGGGGTGTTGAAATACTATTAGGTAAATTGGCAGTGGGCGAGATCACACAGGCCAAAAAAAGACATTCTAACACGGAATGTATATTTTAAAGTTATTTATTTGGAAAAACAAGTATGTGAATGTAATGAAAGTAATGTCTCCTAAATATATTCAAACATGTGGTAATTGTATGCCTTTAGTATAGGCAAAAACTTTTAAGTTAGACACTTTTAAGGTATACTAGCTAGTTTATTGCTGCATCATCAAATCATTTTCATTGAACATGGATTGAATCCATTTAATATTCAACAGGCCAACAATATAAGAGAGGCACAAAGTAAGATGAAAAAAAGCAAACAAGACATCATAAACTTCAGGTTATTTTTAACATCATTAACTCATATTTGACTTATTATTATAAAACATTACATATTTCTATAATAAATAGAAAGACACTACACAACTCTGTGCCTTCACGCAGTTAATTAAGAAACTGGGTTGATATCAGCCTTTTTCATGCCATAATAGCAGATATGCCAAAGGTTTTAAACTGATTTAAAAAAAGCAACCAAATAATATCCGCAGCCGATAAATAAGTGGATCTCTAATTAAAATATGATATGAAATTTAAGATGTGCTCTTATTTGTAATGACATAAAAGTCTAAATAGCTACTTGAACACCTTTTATTTTCTCAGGTTCATGCCAAATGGATTCTCGACACAGACACATATAATGAGTGGATGAACGAGGAAGACTATGAGATTGACGAGAATGGGAATAGCATGAGTTTCCGCAGGCATATCTACCAAAGCACAGAGGTATGTTCATTTGTTATCTAATTTCATGCCTTTTTTGTTTTGCTAAATTTATTTTAGTTTGTAGTTGCTTTTGCTTTGGAGTTTTGTTTTTGTTTAAAGGATTAGTTCACTTCAATATTAAAAATTCCTGATAATGTACTCACTCCCATCTCATCCAACATGTTCATGTCTTGTTCAAGTTTTTTGAGGAAAACATTCCATGATTTTTCTCCACATAATGGACTTAAATGGCAACTAGCGGGTTGAAGGTCCAAATCAAAGCAGTTTCGAAGGGCTTCAGTCAGAGGCTCTGCATGATCCCAGACGAGGAATAGGGTCTTATCTAGCGAAACCATCTGTCATCTTCCAAAAAAATTCAAATTTATATACTTTTTAACCACAAATGCTTGACTTCGGTGTTGTTCTTCTTCACAACGTATTACGTCGGAAAGGTCACGCCCGTGACGTACGTGGAAGTACCAACCCAGTGTTAAAACTAATGTGCAAAAACTAACAAACACCCTTTACAAAGGTAAAACAAGGTAAAATCTGAGTTTTTCATGACCTTTCCGACGTGATGACGTCATACGTTGTGAAGATGCACAACACTGAAGTCGAGCATTTGTGGTTAAAAAGTGTATTTATTTATTTATTTATTTATTTATTTATTTATTTATTTATTTATTTATTTATTTATTTATTTATTTATTTATTTTGGGATCGTACAGAGCCCTCTGAAGCCCTGCAATGATTTGGACCGTCAACCATTGAAGTACATAATGTGGAGAAAAAATACTGGAAAGTTTTCCCTGAAAAAAACTTTATTTATTTCGGCTGAAGAAAGAAAGACATGAACATCTTAAATGAGATGGGGGGGTGAGTAAATTCTTAGGAAAATTTCATTTTGAAGTGAACTAATCCTTTAAAAATACTTGTCCTTTTAGACTCTTTAGTTACACTTTAAAGGGATAGTTCACCCAAAAATGAAAATTAGCCCATAATTTATTCACCCCCAAGTCATCCGAGGTGTATATGACATTCTTCTTTCAGACGAATAAAATCTGAGTTATATTACAAAAGTCCAGGCTAATCCAAGCATTAGAACAATGATTCATAGTTGCTCTGTTTTTGAAGTCCATAAAAAGTGCATCTGTCCGTCAAATAACTGCTCCACGCGGCTCCGGGGTGTTAATAAGGCCTTCTGAAGCAAATCGAAAATATTCATATTTTTAACTTTATCAAGCAAACTTTTGACCGACCGCATTCCATGGAAAAATGTTGAATGTTGAAAGTGAAACTCAAGATGCGTACGTGACGTCATGACGAGCGGACCTGGTCGTGTTAGTCTTTCGATCAGCAGGGGAACTTTCAACAATTTTTCCATAAATTGAACAGGGAAGGCGGTTGGTCGAAAGTTTTCTTGATAAAGTTAAAAATATGAATATTTTTCTTACACAAACGCGTCGATTCGCTTCAGAAGGCCTTAATAACACCCCGGAGCTGCGTGGAGCACATTATTTGATGGGCAGATACACTTTTTATGGACTTCAAAAACAGAGCAACTGTGAATCCAATTCAAATGCTTGGATTGGCCTGGACTTTTGTAATATAACTCAGATTTTATTCATCTGAAAGAAGAATGTCATATACACCTAGGATGACTTGAGGGTGAGTAAATTATGGGCTAATTTTCATTTTTGGGTGAATTATCCCTTTAATTTAAGGTGATGTAGTTACTTTGTACTTATGCAAATAAGTACTGAGTAACATTAATTATCTTGTAATTAAATTGTACTTACTGTAGAGTTAGGGTTAGTTACTTGCACCGAATCCAGGATTCGGGTTCGGATTTGGCCGAATATTGGGCTTTTTGACGGGTTCGGTTTCTGCCGAACCTCAGAATTTTTTTCCACCGAACCCGAACCCTAGGCTTGCACTATGCGTGCCCCGCTGGTCGAACGTAATGACTACGCTGTTGAAAGTGAAAAAATGAAACTCATGAACATAAAACGTGGCAGTAGCTACTTTAAGTCAAAAGAAGGCGATTCAAGTCGAGCTACATGTTCAATTTGCAATGCCGATTTGTCTCGTGATGACAAGGACCCTAAACAACAGCCGCTGTTAAAACATTTGCGTATGAAACATCCGAGAGAATACGAGTTGTGCATGAAGGATTCTACAGACAGCGGACAAAATGTATTTTATTTTACCGTGCAAACAGCCGCATATAGACCAGATAAAATATAAATAAAAAGAATAAAATACAGACCTACACTAAATATTTTTCACTTAAATAATTACCAAATTAAGATGACAAAACGAAAATACACTGAATCCGTAAGCTTTGAAGAACCGGAATTGTTTTTTTTTTTTGTCAAATAAAAATACCTCAATCCACACCTTGTACGTTTGTTTGTTTGTTTGTTTGTTTGTTTGTTTTTAAGCAACATGTCTAAGTGATGTGGGTTAGTCTGGAGCGCAGCCTGTTGACCGTTAAACCCGCGGCAGAAAACAACCTCTTTTAAACCGTTTAACTGATAGTATTAATCGGTCAAAGTTCTTACTTTTGTTTAACGGTTAAATGGTCAATAGCATCCCTACACTGCTGTGGACGTTGTTTACTTCGTTAATGTGTTTACTGTGATAATGGACTGAGGATGGGAGAAGGATTCGGTATTCGCTTTCAGATTCGGCCGAATCTTAACCAGTGGATTCGGTATTTGGCCGAACCCAAAAATATGGATTCGGTGCATCCCTACTTGTAATTGTGCATAGTTTACAGTTATTACTATAGTAAGTATGTAGTAATGTGTAACTTCGGCACCTGAAAATAAAGTGTTACTGACTCTTTTTATTTGTTTTCTCTTTCACAAGGAGCAGAAACCTGGGAAGAAGCGCCGGCGCTCCCCCTCTCCACCATCCTCTGAGTCTAAGAAGAAGGGAGGAAAAAAAAGGTAAAAGAAAATCTCTTGCTTTGTAGTCCCTACTATGCCACATTTTTAGTCAGGGATCCCCTGTAGTTTGATTTGGGATTACATTTGATTCTAACTTAAACCAGTAGCTCAGGGGTGTATAAGAGGCGTGGCCAACCAGAAGAGGCAGAGCCAGAGGAGGACCTCACTAAAGACATGGAGGATCCCACCCCAGTCCCTAACATGGAGGAGGTCGTTCTGCCTAAAAATGGTAAGGTGCTTTTTTTTCTGCCCTGTGTTTAGTGCTCAGGTTAATGTTGGGAGTCTAACACATTATTTATTTCTCATTGACTACAGTGAACCTGAAAAAAGACAGTGAAAACACTCCAGTCAAAGGAGGCATTATGGCTGATTTAGGTAAATTTGTTTGTGGGATTCTCTGTTCAGTGAATCGTTTTGTATTCCTGTGATATCAGTAATAACCTAGAATATCTATGTGTTCCTCTCAGATGACCAAGAAGAGGACCTGCTCTCTGGTGTCAGAGTAAGTCAGTCTGTCATGGTTGCTTTTTGTCAAGTCTAATCCAGAACCCAGTTGCAGTCAGCAGTATTCTTTAAATATGTGAGTTCTGACCTATTGTGTGTGCAGGATGAGGAAGAGCAGAGGGAGTTCGGCCGTGGGATGGAGGGGGAGGAGAGTGCCACAGAGCAAACGCATCACATCATTGTGCCCACCTATGCCTCATGGTTTGACTACAACTGGTGAGGGTTTAACTGAAAAAGTGTCCAGATTACGCCAACTGAAATTCTTAGTTTTACATATCACAGCTGAGGCCTAGTGCTCTGCGCATACTCGGGCATTTGCCATTCGTATACATTTTTACATAGAGAAATAGATGATTGTTTTGTTTTATTTTTCTGTGTTAGTATTCATCAAATAGAGAGACGAGCTCTGCCCGAGTTCTTCAATGGGAAAAATAAGTCCAAAGCACCAGAAATGTAAGTCAGTGTGTATGCATATATATATGCACATACTATCTGTATCAGATTCATCATACTGAACTCTAATTAAACATGGGTCCCACTTTATATTAGATGGCCTTAACTACTATGTACTTACATAAAAAAATGTGTATTAATGTACTTGAGTTGTGTTCATATTGTATTGCAAAACACTTTTCGCTGATAATGAGGTGGGATACGGGTAAAGTTAGGGACAGGTGTGGTGGTATGGGTAAGTTTAAGGGAAGTGTCAACAGTATAATTATAAATGTAACTACAGAAATGAATTACAGATTTTTAAAATGTAAGTACAATGTAAAAACATGTATGTACACAATAAATTGTATTGTAGTAATCAAATGATTAATTTAAATGTTAGCACATAGTAGTTAAGGCCACCTAATATAAAGTGGGTCCTAAACCTGTTCATATTTTGTTTGTAGATATCTTGCCTACCGCAACTTCATGATTGACACATACCGGCTGAACCCTCAGGAGTATCTGACCTCAAGCTCCTGCAGACGAAACCTGACAGGAGATGTGTGTGCACTTATAAGGTGTGTGTATTACTTGAACCCACTTACTTTGACACCGGTGCAAAATAATTTGTAATTCATTTATAAACCAGCTGATGTGCGTTTTAGGGTTCATTCGTTTTTGGAGCAGTGGGGGCTGATAAATTATCAGGTCGATGCAGAAAGTCGACCCCTCCCCATGGGCCCACCCCCAACGCCACACTTTAACGTTCTTACAGACACACCATCCGGACTTGTCCCACTACAACACAGACCCTTACAGGTATTAACAATGATGATTACCTCTTACATTCAGCCAGTCCTGGTCACGAAAGAACTACATTTATTACTTGTCTACTTACTGTATCTAATAAAGTGACATGAAATATGGATTTGAGTTGAAAGCAATCAGTTGCCTATTATACAGTTTAACGGTCATTTTACAAAATGTTTAATCAATTTGATATATTGTTTATTTGTTGTGTGTTGAAAGGTTTCAGCCTCCCAGCATATGTTGCATTTCCCAGAGAAATTAAGAGAAAAACCATCTGACCTACAGAATTTTGGTCTACGGAATGATATTTATGCAAAGAAACATCCGAAGGTAAAAACACACAATGTTTGCAACATTCATAGTTTCAGTTTAGTGGTGCTTTACCAGAACTTTCTAGAATCTATTGATTGCATTGAGCTTCATCATCTGAATACTGTGTGCTTGCTTTCTGTCTTAGTTTTTTTTCTTTCTTTCAACTTTTAGAGTAAAGGCGCAAACGCAGGGAGAGAATGGACAGAACAGGAAACACTCTTGCTTTTGGAGGTAAGCCATTCAAACAGTCAACAAGATTTTTTGAATTCTTAAAGATTTGTATCCGGGAGTCTTTAACTGAAGTACTGCAGGAGGTTGCCAATAATTTTTTATGTCAAGTAATTACAATAGACTCTAACCTTAATTACAAAAATGTTTATAAATATATAATCTAGCTACATTCCTATTATCCCTTCCATATTACAAATGAAGTCAAATTAAAATCTAATCTACAGTCAAACCAAAATGTATTCAGACACCTTCAACATTTTCTCACATTATCACACTTTATTCTCCATAGTTTAGAAAATGGTAATAGAATATGACAAGAACTCAGTGATAAAACAAATTCATCTTGATAATTTTGTCCAGTCTGTTGTTTAGCAATTAAAGAAAAAACAATAAACAAAACATGGTCAGGTCAAAGTGTCTGAATAATTTTGGTCCCAAATTTGTATCAATTTTACTGGTAGTTTACTGTATGAAGAATTTTTGGGTATAATATGTCACGGTTTACTTTATTTTGCTGTCCTCACTTACATAAATTAACTATCTATAGTGTCCTGCACCCACTACTTAAAAAGTATATCTGGTGTCTGAATAATTTTTGGTTTGACTGTATATGGAGCTGTACATTTAAAAGTAATTATATAATAATAATATATTATCGCATTCCCTACTATATACAGTAGGTGACAAAAGTATGTCCGAATTCACAGTACTATAAAAGAGTAGGGAAAAAGTATTTGAAAGGTGTACTACTACCTGCAAGTTTCTGAGGTGTGCATACGATGGACACTTTACTATCCCATGAGGCCACAGGAAAGAATGGCAGTGGAGCAACGGAACTGACGCTGGTTGGTCACATGATATTGACAACATGGTGTATGTAGTATATTCAGACTATATAGAACTTACTTTTTTAGCACTTGCAAAGTACTTATTCAAAATAAGAACCTACTCAAGATAGTATGCAATTTTGAACGCAGCCTCAGTTTTATGTAATGGAAGTCTCTGATCTCTATCCATCGAGGGGCCCTTGGCCTGATAAAGGATGTCATTATTTGTATGCTATATCTCTCTTCTCAGGCTTTGGAGATGTATAAAGATGACTGGAATAAGGTGTCGGAGCACGTGGGCAGCCGCACACAGGATGACTGTATTCTTCACTTCTTGCGGTTGCCGATAGAGGACCCATACCTAGAGAACTCTGAAGCCTCAATGGGTCCTCTTGCCTATCAGCCTGTTCCCTTCAGCCAATCAGGGAACCCTGTAATGAGCACTGTTGCTTTCCTTGCATCTGTGGTTGACCCTCGAGTGGCCTCCGCAGCTGCCAAGGCAGCTTTAGGTAAGCATTTGTTTGTTAGAGTGTGCTGATTTGAAGATATGCTGAGAGAAAATACATATTTAATGTTTTAACTGTCTTTCAGAGGAGTTCTCGAGAGCAAGAGAAGAGGCCCCGCCAGAGTTATTCAATGCCAGCTTTCACAAAGCACAGAGAGTTGGGCATAATTTAGATCCGGCCTTTATGCTTCAAACAGGTGGCATTGCAGGACTTGATGCTGACCATTCAGAAAAGACTGGTACTTATCTCACTTTTTTATGTGTGTAATGTTTTTTTTAAGTCATGCATGTAGTCACAACATCAAAGCAACCCAAATTCACATTTAAAATGCATGTTAAAACCAGTTGCACTAAATGTCCAACTGCTTGTCAAATTACATTGTACATTAACTTTCAAAAGTTTGGAATAATAAGATTTTTATATCTAGTAATAATATTTATATTATTACGATTATTAATTATTATGATTTCTGAAGGATCATGTGACACTGAAGTAATGGCTACTGAGAGAATTTTTTTGCTGTCAAATTGATTAATCGCATCCAAAATAAAAGTTTGTGTTTACATAATATATATGCGTGTATAATTATGTAATACACACTCATTCATGTATATATTTAAGGAATATTTGCATGTCTATACTATATATATATATATATATATATATATCTCTATATCTATCTTAAATATATTTTATATACATATAAATATAAAAAAAAATCTTAAATGTATACATGCATGTCTGTGTTTTTATATATACATATTAATTGTACACACACACATTATGTAAACACAAACTTTTATTTTGGATGTGATTTAATCGATTTGACAGCACTTGAATGTTCTGAAATATATATGTATACAGGGAGTGCAGAATTATTAGGCACGTTGATTTTCTGATCATATTTTTTTTCCAGGCACATTTGACCAATTCCAAACCACAGTAATCCTAATAACTACTATTGATTTAGTATTTAATAATGTATAAGTGATATATAATTGTTCATGAAGGCTGGAAATGAAAAACACCTTATATTCAGGTGTGCAGAATTATTAGGCATGTTTTCTTTTACAGATAAATTGAGCCAAAAAAGAGATTTAACTCAGACTGAAAAGTCAAAAAGTATTAAATGCCCATGAGAAGGATGCAATACTAATGCAATACTAGACATTGCAGTTAAGGCATGACCATTGGACAGTGAAATGCTCGTTGGGTCAGCAGGGTCAGACAAAAACAGGTGGCGGAGAAAAGACACCTGTTAACTGCAAAAGAATTAAGAATTAAGGTGAAGAATTAAGGGTGAAACCATCAGGAACCCTTTAGTCTCCAGCGCCACCATTTTCCAGAGCTGAAACCTACCTGGAGTCTCCAGAAGTGCAAGGTGTCAGGATCTCAGAGACTTCAGTTAGGTAAAGAATCCTAAAAAATGACCCCCACTAAATAAGAATCACAAGCTGAAGTGTTGTAAAATACATGAAGCCTGCTTTTTTATAGGCTTTATAGGTTTTATAGGTTGAGAATGACTCTTGAAGGACCAGCACCACATCCTCTAGTACCACTGTTTGAAGAATTCATCTTCCAGAATCTGGCAGTACGTTTTGGGAGTTAATTTTAGTCCATCCTGAAGTCCGTTTTGCAGAGATCGACTAAAAATGAACTCCCAAAACGTACTGCCAGATTCTGGCAGATGAATTCTTCAAACAGTGGTACTAGAGGATGTGGTGCTGGTCCTTCAAGAGTCACTCTCAACCTATCTGTCCATAAAGCCTATAAAAAAACCTTCTTCATGTATTTTACAACACTCCAGCTTGTGATTCTTATCTAGTGGGGGTCATTTTTTAGGATTCTTTACCTAACTGAAGTCTCTGAGATCCTGACACCTTGCACTTCTGGAGACTCCAGGTAGGTTGCAGCTCTGGAAAATGGTGGCGCTGGAGACTAAAGGGTTCCTGATGGTTTCACCCTTAATTCTTCACCTTAATTCTTAATTCTTTTCCAGTTAACAGGTGTCTTTTCTTCACCACCTGTTTTTGTCAGATCCTGCTGACCCAACGAGCATTTCACTGTCCAATGGTCATGCCTTAACTGCAATGTCTAGTATTGCATTAGTATTGCATCCTTCTCATGGGCATTTAATACTTTTTGACTTTTCAGTCTGAGTTAAATCTCTTTTTTGGCTCAATTTATCTGTAAAAGAAAACATGCCTAATAATTCTGCACACCTGAATATAAGGTGTTTTTCATTTCCAGCCTTCATGAACAATTATATATCACTTATACATTATTAAATACTAAATCAATAGTAGTTATTAGGATTACTGTGGTTTGGAATTGGTCAAATGTGCCTGGAAAGAAAATATGATCAGAAAATCAACGTGCCTAATAATTCTGCACTCCCTGTATATTCAAAAACATACAAAAAATCTTACTGACCCCAAACTTTTGAAAGGTAGTGTATGTTAAAACAAGAGCCATTTTAGAGTCCTTGGAATTGTCGTACCTGAAACATCCAGGGGAGGGCAGTAAGTGAAAGAATTTTCATAATGTTTAATGTAATTTAAACAATCGCCTTATATGACCTCTATACACCAAATATTACATAATACAGTTTATGATTAACATTAGTATTATGACTTGTATGGTTCTCTCTTTTTTTGTTTAGATGGGAGTGGCATAGAAACGATGAACACTGATTATGATCAGCATGAAAAGGTATGAGAAGCTTCTTCAGTTACAAATAATCATCCATTTTGCTTTTTTTATAGTCTTGCTTTACAAATCTTAATAAGGAAGGTGTGATTGTCACTGAGCATGTATTTTCTGTTGTAGCTTGAGGGTGACAGCATCTTGGGAGAGGGAGCATGTGTGAAGAACGAGGAGAAAGAAGAGAGTGAAGGAGAGAGAGGAGAGGAGAGCACAGCAGGTCAGAGAATAACAGATGCTCTGCATATTTAAACTCTTTGCATTCATTCACCTTCATTTAACACATAGCTGCTATGTTGTTAAATATTTACTGAAGCTGAAGGTACACTGAAGGTGATCAAAATGGTATGCAACCATGCTACTCAGACTACATTTGAAATTAATCCAGTATGCATAGTATGCAAATCTTCTGTATTTTTATGTGATGCTAACATTTAACATTGATCTAACATTTCTCCCTGCACCATGACTTTAGCTGTGTATAACAACCTATATGCCAAACATATATTTGAATTACAAAAAAATGTGGAAAAAAAGTGAACCCGTAACTCTTAATAGTCACAAAGCATGTTAGAAGTGCTTTGTGGGGTCTAAGATTTTGTTTAATGTTTTTGAAAGTATCTTATGCTCACCAAAGCTGCATTTATTTGATAAAAAAATACAGTAAAAACAGTACTTTTGTGAAATATTGCAATTTAAAAAGAAATTCTCTCTATTTTAATATATTTTAAAATGTTGTTTATTCCTGTGATGGCAAAGCTGAATTTTCAGCAGCCGTTACTCTAGTTTTCATGTCACGTGATCCTTCAGAAATCATTCTAATATGCTCAAGAAACATTTCTTATTACTATCAATGTTTTGAAAACAATGTCTTAATATTTAATATGTTTGTGGAAACAGTGATATATTTTTTCTAGGATACTTTCATTAAAATAAAGATAAGAAAGCATTTATTTAAAGTAGAAATAATTTTTTTTAACAATGTTAATGCTTTTACTGTCACTGATCAGCTTCATGCATCCTTGCTCAATAAAAATATTAATTTCTTAAAAAATAAAAAAAATATTTTTAACCCCAAACTCTTGAACAGTAGTGCATATGCATGCTTTTGTTCTTTACCCGTGTCATCTTCGCTTGTTTCTGACAAGTTGTGAAAAAAATCGAGTAGTCATGCAATACTGTAGGCAGTGTGATTGTGTATGATTTCTGAATTTCTTTATCTTTCATACTCTTTGTATGTCTATCCAGAGGAGAGTTTTGACATGGGCCTTACCCAAGGGGACGGAGAGGAGATGAAAAGGAGGGTAGAGCTTGAGCTGGTGGAGGGAAACATTGCAACAGCTGCTGCTTCAGCGCTGGCCTCTGCAGCAACCAAAGCAAAGGTGAATGTCAAACCTCTTTTCATGTGGCCCCTAAAGAACCACGATCATTAACTGACCAAAAAAGTGATTCATCTGAACTCTTCTCTCCCTCTAGCACTTGGCTGCTGTTGAAGAGAGGAAGATCAAATCTCTAGTGGCTCTCCTGGTTGAGACTCAGATGAAAAAGTTGGAGATCAAACTGAGACACTTTGAAGAGCTAGAGACCATTATGGATCGAGAAAAAGAGGCTGTGAGTCAGTGTGCCTTATTCAAGCAAGACCTGGCATCTCTCCAAGACTACAAGAAACTTTTGAGAGGACACTAGGTTCTCTTTTAATGCACTGTTTTATGACCTGCATCTTAATTTCCATTGATGTATTGTTTGTGCTAAACAATGCATTCATAGTTTTCATTAATCTCTTAAAGGGGTAGTTCACACAAAAAAGAAAATGTTATTATTTTACTCACCCTCATGTTGCTCCAAATCTTCTAAAGATGTTGTTGACTGCCAACTGCTTTTTAATGTAGAGATTTCAGGATGTTTAAACTTCATGTGACATCTGTATGTTGTAGCTGGAGCAGCAGAGACAACAGTTATTGTCAGAGAGGCAGAACTTCCACCTGGAGCAGGTGAAATATGCCGAGCTGAAGGCACGACAGACCGTGGAACCTCAGCAGCAAACGGGAGCCACACAGAGCAGCAGTACTGCATACAACCCTCTTCACCACGGTACACCCTTAGGCCCAAAGTATACTTCAGTTTTTAGCCGTGAGATGTAAATTTCGTCACCAGAATAGTAGGTGCTTTGACCGGTTTTTATAACCGCTCATACTTTGTACACACATGCGCATTGAATTTGTTTTGCACTAATCAGTTGTTCCACAAAGTAGCAACACTGGCTCGGGCTGTTGTTTCACAGTAGAAAATGAAATTAAAGAGACGGAACAACAACTACAAAATACCAGAGACTACAATAATAACAGATGCATTGACAAGCAAATGTGTGAGGGGGCTATGAGATAGCCGCAACTTTAGTTTAAAAGGTACAATCGGTCATAACTTCTGGAGATACTTTGAAAGGCTACATGTTTGACTGTACGAAAATGCTAGCGTACGATTAGAAAAAGAAATATACTTTGGGCTTTACACACGACCGTCAACGCTTTTCTCTCAGGCATACTAACATACTTAGTTACCATGAAATCAAAATTCACAAATATAATTTTTTACGGAATATTGCAGTATTTATTCTAAATGATTAATCCATGCATATCGTTTTTTTTTTTTTTAAATCATGTGCCTTCATAATCTTTATTCAAAATAATTCCATAATTATTACGCAGGAATGAGAGTATAGTTCCTAGCCATATCGGCCTAGAAAATCGCAACTTTTCATTTTCCATCGGTCTTAGTACACGATGTAACTACAGAAGAGTCAAGTTTTAAATAGGAAAAATATCGAAACTCTTTGGTCATTTTTTTGAGTGATATGCTAACGGTCTAATCAGATTCAATGATCTATGCTAAGCTATGCTAAAGGTGCTATCACCAGACCTGGAGATCGGCTGAATTGATTCGAAAACGGTAAAACTCAACTGTTTAACTCTTAGGGAGTTGGAAAATGAGCCTATTTTCAAAAATAGTGGCGTGTTCCTTTAAATATTAATTATAGCCATTCAAAATTACAGTGTGATTGAAAGCTATTATTTTTTAAACATTTTATTAGGCTTCAAAAATAGAATTTTATTTTAAGTGAACTTAAAACAATCCTCACATAAATTAATTATAGATTAATCCTTATTAAAGTTACAAAAGTTCTTTAGTCAAGAGAGTCAAAGTGAGTAATTTTCTCTGTTGTCTTTGTTCTTTGATTAACATTATTGACAGGCAGCATTAGTGGCTGCTGTCACTTTAAGACCTGACGCTGCAGCACATGATGCTGATCTCACACGTGTCTCATTTTCTCACTTTACGTTCATTTAAGACTTTAACTAATTTAAGACTGCTCTTATGAGAATACTCAACAAAACTGACATTTTGCCATAATTGTGTTATTATCGTGTGTGTCACATAGACAGGACATTCCCAGACAGCGCTTTCTCTTGACTTGTCACGCTTAAATGGTGTAAGAGCATGAATAAGAGCATGATCATATAATGTAACGCTAGCCAAAGGATGACAGAAAAAATGGATGCTACGTTAATTGCGTTAAATATTGTTAATGTATTAAACTGAAAAAAAATAATTGCATGCGCATATATATATATATATATATATATATATATATACACACACACACACACACACACACACACACACACACACACACACTCACCTAAAGGATTATTAGGAACACCTGTTAAATTTCTCATTAATGCAATTATCTAATCAACCAATCACATGGCAGTTGCTTCAATGCATTTAGGAGTGTGGTCCTGGTCAAGACAATCTCCTGAACTCCAAACTGAATGTCAGAATGGGAAAGAAAGGTGATTTAAGCAATTTTGAGCGTGGCATGGTTGTTGGTGCCTGACGGGCCGGTCTGAGTATTTCACAATCTGCTCAGTTACTGGGATTTTCACACACAACCACTTCTAGGGTTTACAAAGAATGGTGTGAAAAGGGAAAAACATCCAGTATGTGGCAGTCCTGAGGGCGAAAATGCCTTGTTGATGCTAGAGGTCAGAGGAGAATGGACCGACTGATTCAAGCTGATAGAAGAGCAACTTTGACTGAAATAACCACTCGTTACAACCGAGGTATGCAGCAAAGCATTTGGGAAGCCACAACACGCACAACCTTGAGGCAGATGGCCTACAACAGCAGAAGACCCCACCGGGTACCACTCATCTCCACTACAAACAGGAAAAAGAGGCTACAATTTGCACAAGCTCACCAAAATTGGACAGTTGAAGACTGGAAAAGTGTTGCCTGGTCTGATGAGTCTCGATTTCTGTTGAGACATTGAGATGGTAGAGTCAGAATTTGGCGTAAACAGAAAGAGAACATGGATCCATCATGCCTTGTTACCACTGTGCTGGCTGGTGGTGGTGGTGTAATGGTGTGGGGGATGTTTTCTTGGCACACTTTAGGCCCCTTAGTGCCAATTGGGCATCGTTTAAATGCCACGGCCTACCTGAGCATTGTTTCTGACCATGTCCATCTTTTTAGCCATCAGAGGATGGGTACATGGTGGTCATACTTTCAGCAGGATAATGCACCATGTCACAAAGCTCGAATCATTTCAAATTGGTTTCTTGAACATGACAATGAGTTCACTGTACTAAAATGGCCCCCACAGTCACCAGATCTCAACCCAATAGAGCATGTTTGGGATGTGGTGGAACGGGAGCTTCGTGCCCTGGATGTGCATCCCACAAATCTCCATCAACTGCAAGATGCTATCCTATCAATATGGGCCAACCTTTCTAAAGAATGCTTTCAGCACCTTGTTGAATCAATGTAGAATTAAGGCAGTTCTGAAGGCGAAAGGGGGTCAAACAGTATTAGTATGGTGTTCCTAATAATCCTTTAGATGTGTGTATGTGTGTGTGTGTGTGTGTGTGTGTGTGTGTGTGTATGTATGTATGTATGTATGTATGTATATATATATATATATATATATATATATATATATATATATATATATATATATATATATATATATATATATATATATATATAATATAATATAATATAATATAATTAATATAATATTATATATATATATATATATTTATTTATTTAATGCTGTCAAAATTTGCATGTTAATGCATGCGATTTAATTTCTTCAGTTTAATGCATTAACAATATTTAACGCAATTAACGCAGCATCCATTTTTTCTGTCATCCTTTGGCTATAGCGTTACATTTTATGATCATGCTCTTATTCATGCAAAAGCTTTTAAACCATTCAAGCGTGACAAGACAAAAGACAACGCGCTGCCTGTGAATGTCCTGACACACTCACAACGCAATCAAGTCAAAAAGCTTTTTCACTCTGGCATGCGTCACAATAGGGAAGAACAGGCAATCGCAAAGTCTGTTTTATATCAACCTTAATAATATTGTGTTTTTTGCATCCCTCTCAGGTCGTCCGGTGGGCGGTGCTGGTGCTGGTGCTGGTGTTGGTGCTGGTGTTGGTGCTGGTGCTGGTGTTGGTGCTGGGCCGATTATGGGTGCTCGGCAGCCTGGAGCTCCCAATGGCATGTGTGAGTAACACATGCCACAACTCAAATTCTAATCAACACTGGCACAGTGTTCGAAAAGTTTCATTTTCTTTCCAATTCAGACCAAACTCCACCGTCCTCACAGGCTGATGGGGCCGCACCCATGTAATGTCCACTAACGGAGAGTTAACCCAGACTCAGCAAGATGAAAGTCACATCATGTACAAGTTACCAACATTCACCTCTACAATAGCACTTATTCTGTGTATATTTAATATTTTTTAAGCATTGATGCTGGCATTTAAGGATAAGAAATTGAGCTTTTCATTGCCATATCTGTATGTACTTAATGTTTGTAGATCTGTTTTTGTATAGCCACCAAGCACTAAAACATTTGTGGCTGAATAAATCTTTTATATGAAGTTATAATTTTTTGTGAGCTCATCTTTTGTAGAGTTTACGTTTGAAGGTTTTCTGATACTTTTATATTTAAAATGTAAAAAGCTTATTCTGTGCTGCATGTAAAACATTTAATTTAATATTTGTGATAAAGTATCTCGCAATTTTGCGGCACGCCGCAGTGAACTATGTAAACTGAGCTGCACCATTCTTTGATCTGTTCCAGATGTATTTTTAACTGCTTTAATTTTTTAAAAGAAACTCACTCTAGTGCACAAGGTTTTTGGTAAATCTCTAAAAGCTCTTTTTCCATACATGACAGTGAAGGGAATGTGAGCTGTGGAGCTCATAAAGGAGAATTTCAGAGAGAAAAAAAAACTTGTATGGATAATAGCTGCTTTATTCCCTTAAAAGTGTTTTCTGTCTTTCACTGAAGAAAGAATTACATGCTTGGAAGAACATATGGGTGAGTATTTTTTTTTTAAAATCGTTTTTGATATTGAAAAGCTGAAATAAAAATAGTATAAATATTAGATGGAAAAACTTGGTAATATTTCTAATTTTCGTTTTAACTGAAGTACAAAAACTAAATAAAATGAAGCTACAGCCTATAAAACTAGTGAAAATGACAACCACATAACAAAATTACTGAAATGAAAATCCTAAAATGAAAGTTCAAAATCTTAATATCACATTTCTATACAAACAATATTAAAACGACACTGGTAAGAATGTAATTTTGATCCACTTCATATTTGACCACGGATATTTTCTACAGATTGCTACCTTTTCTTTTAATAATGTTAAAATGTTTAATAATGTTAGGTTACCGTTTAGAACTGTCCCTCCTTTCAGCACAAATAAACAAAATGCTCATGTGTGGACTGGCGTGTATGGGTGACCCAATTTCAGATGCTTTGTTCTTGGGACCCGCCTGCATTATTTTTTGTATCTCAATCCAAACAGTTTAATTGAAATGTTTTATAATGCATCGTATTTATATTTTAAAAGTGAACCTCTTTGCTTTTGAGGACAGCAAATGAACGATATTTACTCATGATCTGATCGACTTTTGCAGTGATTCTATCAGACATGACACAAATTGGGTGTCTCAATCAGCTCCCTAGCTCAGTAATCAGGGCACTGTGTCGGTAATGACACGCATGCGCAGATGACTTCACATCAACCGTGAGTTCGACTGATAAAACTTGCTGCGGGCTGCGCGCGGTTAAGTGTGAGTGCGAGGCGTCCGCTGGAATTACCGCAGTTGTGATAGCGTGTAAATATTACCGAAACTTGAATGCCTAATACTGACTATCATCACCAATGAGACACATTTAAATGTCTTAGCCTCTTGTTGGAGTTGGATAAGAGATGACGGGTCCCTAGCGACGCATAAGGTGGCCTGAATCTCAACCAAAGAGGAATAACAACTGAAGACAACATCCGAAGTTGGCCTGAAGTAGTGCGCTTTGTAACGCATTCAATCTAAGGATATTTATGTCCAGGATTATTGCTCGAAGACTCCAAAATATCTCCCTATGACTGTATCTTACATACGACATCCAACTGGTTCAGTTTAAGTGTTTTTGAAGACCGTTTTTGTCATGATGAATTCCAGGCGCACGTTGTTTTTTACAGTCTATGGTTTGGAGTCAGTGGTGCTGTCCAGCGTCCTGCTTCTGCACATCATTCCTTTGTGTGCTAATGGTGAGTACTACATGTTTGAGTTATTATTTACAATATTTCTAAATGCCCGCCTTTCCTGCATTTAACAGAGACCATCTTTGTGGATCGTTTCTTTTGTGACCTGTTGGAATCAGAGCTTTCAAAGACAACTGGAGTATAACAGCGCTATTACATGCTATAAAAATAAAACATTTTAAACAAAATTACAATGTTCTTTAATATTGTATCCAGCGAAATGGATCTCTAAAATATCACCCAACAACAGTGTTTACATATGAATCACCTTCTGTAAAATATTTGTATCATAATACTTGAGAAAGCTCATGTCATTTGGAAATTTAGGAACTATTTATTTATTTTAAAAGGTACGTAAATGAGAAAATTTACTAAAGCACAACCTCATTCTAGTTCAATTTATTCGGTTCATTCAAGTATTATTTTTCTTTAACTTATTGCCATTTTCATAAATATCATTTCAATGTATTTATTCATTGCTATTCTTGGGACATATAACGTTTTCTATATTAGCAATATGTTGGTAAATTTTGGTTCTTAAATGTTTCTTCTTGTATACACCACGTGAAGGCGAGGTCAATTGGCTTGCTGCATGTCTACCAAATTGTCACATTGGTGGGGTTGACCTACGTCACACTACTGTCTGTTGCCTTGGCCAAACTAATGACCGTGTAAAGCAGGAAATTATCATTTGCATAAGGAGCTTTAAACAGTTGCACTTAGCTGAACCTCTGACCTCTTGGCTGACTTCCCAAAGTCCTATATGTTGTGGCATCACTGCATGCGCCTTTCATCAACAGAGGACGTTGATTAAAGGTGCAATAGGTGATTCTCTACAGAAGCGTTTTTGTTACGCTGGTTGAATGTGTAATGGCAATTCATTTTACTTCATGTAATGTATGTGCTTGCATGACAACAAACAACTGATCTTGAAAAATTACTGTGTGCTGTTTTTGTCAGCTTATACTAGCTGAAAGTGTCTTTGCAACAAAAGGTGTTATGTGTACCTCACACTCTTATGTTTCTTCCGAGGCAGAGAAAGAGAGATGTTTTGGGTCCTTATCTATCCTACAATCTAATTAACATAACAGGAAAACAGCAGGGTGAGGGATGTATATAACCTAGTGCAAGGTTGTCCTTCTCTGCAGAAAACTCTGTATGTGAACGACCCTTCTTGCCTGAATAAATTAATTAAAGACCTTTAAATTGCTCCATTATTATCTCACCATTGAATAAATAATTTCCACAACAAAAGTTTCCTCATATCCTGATAGCAATTAGCCTGGTCTTACCAGACTCTCGTACATTTCATTTGTACAGAGAGTCTGGCCACTCTCCATTGACAAGCGTTTACTTCCTTGGAGGCGGGTACTCTGTTGAAGTTTAAACGATCTGCCAAGAGTCACTCTGGATCTGCCATAACCAATCGCTAACGTTTGGTCGTGACGTATGTCATGCGCAGTTCGCCTCTGTTTCTCACATGGAAATCTGTAAAAATAACTGTGCAGATTGTGCACGCCACCTAAGTGATAAATCCTTAAACTTGTGCATTCGGATTGTGATTTATTCACGGTGGAGGGGAGAGTTTTGTGATCGGGAATGCGCTGCTCGCGTGGTCCGTAGCATGATTGCTGTAAATAAAATGTCATATGCTTGGTATGATAAGAATAAATGCTGCCGTAAATAACGGCCCTTCTTTTTATTTTTTGAGCGGTGATGAAATAAATTGCTCTTGTAAATACTTGCCAGCATTTTAAAGAAATACAAGTCTAGAAATGCATCCAAATTACAGTGCAACCGCACGGTGCTCTGCAGTGGTCAAAAAGGATATAAACAGTGAATTTTGAAGTGATATATTCTTGAAATATATTCCACAGAGATGTGGATTCGGACAGCAATTACATTACCACACGACCTCGGTGTTTGTCTAAAACAGTAGGTAATTCAGCCAGGGATTTTTACGTGGGTGGTGGGAGACGGACGGCAATAAAATCACTGACTAGCCCCTGTAAATGATGACAATACCTTCCGACCCCACGGGAAACAATTACCATCCGAATAGGGCTTCAGCCAACTCCTTCACCACTAACGGAGCGAGCTGGAAAGGCTTTAACTTCTGGATATTCGGCAGCGGTGCCACAACGGAATGAATGGCTTCGCTCGCATCTTTCTCCGCAGCCATTACTGAACTACAACTCAAACTAGCGCACGACATCAACGTCATCGTTTTCAGCCACTCCCTCTGTTCGCTGATTGGACCGGTAAAAATTTGTTCGGAGAAAACCTAAGAATATACCGCAGTCCCAGACGGAGTACTGAAGGAAAATGAAAATTGAGCGGAAGTACGTAGGTGGGTGGAGCCAGGCTAGATAGCAATCCCTATGTTAAGCGGTCTAAATGTATTTTTATAAATATATAAGTGGATGGTGTAGGACCGCAAACACCATCTGTTCACGCAGACATCAGAACGTTCACGTACGAGACTGGCAGGCAAACAGTTGTTTACGTTCATTATTGTAGAACTGTTACTCACTGTACTGTAAAGTTTTCTCAACGGTGCATGATACACTATGTAATCCAATAATGTTGTCTCTGTCTCTCTTTTGGAGGCTTTGGATGCCAATTTGCAGGGAGGGTGGTATTGGATGCTTGCAATGCTAGCAGGTTAAAGTTAGCATTTCCCAGATCACCTATTGCACCTTTTAAGCATGCAGGCTCCGATTATAACACTGACCTAAGGACTTTGCTTTTTTATGATTAAGTCATTTAACATATCTTGTTTTTAGTTTGCTACTGCAGGTAGTTTGGTCTGTCATTCCACATTGAGCTCTGTTCAGCCATGCAGATATATTGAAATTCTTTTATTAGATATGAAATGTAACTGAGGGTGTATGCATGTGGGGATGGGAACATGTAAATGGTGCAGTTGCTCTGACATGTTGATGGAATTATTGATTAACACACTTCCTGGTAAAAGATGATTGACAGTATTGATTAGCTGTAGACTGCAGAAGGTAGGTTTAAAGTAGTTTAGTGGGTGACCGATATGCACTTTTTGATGGCCACACTGATACCGATATAATTTAAATAATATACATAACAATTGCTGCAGTTAAATTGAGATTTTTTTTAGAAATAGAAATAATTAAAAAAATATATATATAATGTATTCTTTAGAAACTTCTTGATACTGTAATCCTATTGTAGTATATTTCACAAAGAAATAGTTAAAACGTGAATAAAAAGGTAAACACAATAACCAACAGTGCACTCAGTAATCTAGTAAGTTTGTGCACACTGGGGATCTAATTTTCTCAAATACAGACCAGGTAAGGCTAATTTTACATACAGTACACAGTGACATATGACATAGCAGCAAACTGGATATAGCGCAACATAGTTTGAAATCAGGAATTTAAAAATTATGCTCATGTCTGCACTTTGGGCGCTGGCATTTATGGCACCCAAAGTCAAAATTGACTTTGTTATATGTATACACTGTTCTTGTGGCACTTCCTTATTGTGAATGATTAATCGGTGCACATTATTCCAAAGAAATTTTCAACCCCTCACCTATGACTACTCATCACATACACCACTTTTTACAATCTATCAGTTCTTAAGATCAAGTCCTGCCCACAACATTCTTATTGAATGTCCTGATTCCTTTAGAAATGCTTCACATTACAGAAAAAAAATGTTGCGAAAACCGTTTTATATTGACTTCATGCTCTCAAGTCCACTTGGAGAGTTCAGTCAAACGTCTTCAAGTTATTCATTGGCTGAAATGTATTGTGTATTGTTGAATGTTGTGCAAGTAGGTAGTTACTGTACCTTCTTTTATAATCTGTGTCTCTTTTGTTATTATGCTAAACTAAGGACAAACATTACTATAATTGAGGCATTCATTGTTAGTGCTTAGCTGAAATTAGTGGACAAAAGTGACAAAAGGCTGTTACTGTTCTTTGTTGTTTTTGCCAAGATCTGGCGCTCACATCCTCATCCTAAGGAGAGTAGAGAGAGAAATGAAGACTGAAAGGCAGGATGCATTCACAAAAACGTGCACAGATTTAGTCTGTGAACCATGCAATGACACTAGTCTGTCTGGATGTTTATGAACTAAAACCAACCCTTGATAATTTCTTTAGGGCACTTTCTTGCTAAAGTTGCTTAGATCCTTTCCATGCACGGAAAACAAGAGAGCCATCTGCCACTGCGGTCTCATAACAGCAGAGACTGTCAATGAGCATTAGCATCAACGAGCAAGTGTTCGAGCCCGCCTAGCGTGCCCGTATGGAGCTCCCAGTGAAGGCCAATGGTATTTATCCTGCCAGACGCTGACACTAGAGCTGCCTACACTGCTGGAAACTTATGGAACTACATAACCTGTTGGACACTTGCTGATCTTCAGCGTATGTGCAGCAAAACATTACAGTTGAATTAAGCATGTCACTGATCTAATTTTGTACTTGTTAAACATTTTTAGGTTTAAAGGGCATGGCATGAACATTTCATTTTATGAGGTTTTTTAACATTAATATGAGTTCCCCCCTGTATATGGTCCCCAAGTGGCTAGAAATTTTCTGGGTATCCTGCTCTGCCTTTGAGAAAATACAAGCTCAGACGAGCCGATCTGGAATCTTCCCTGTATTCCGTCATACGAGAAAAGGTTACCTCCCCTTCCTCTGCTTTGCCCGCCCAGAGAATTTGGAGAAAATGGATTCCGTTTATCAGTCGCGATATCAGCACAGGCTTTACAAACAGACTCTTACCTTATGGATTCGACAGCACCGCCACAAACAGTCAGTAACATTGTTCATTAATGCCTGATCTGTGATCAGTGATTTCTGATGTGTAGCTAATCATTCAAGTTCACACAGACTTTGTTTCTAAATCGTTTAATACTGTCAGTCCCATCGCTGGCCGTCTTGATGCCCTAAGCGTAATGCATCAGTGAATCAAGCCAGTGACTAAAACGATCAACTTCACGCCATTTCTGTTAGTAGCATGAAACAAATCTGTTATTTAAATTGTGATTAGATGCTAGATTAGCAATCAAAGAACACTCTCTTAATAATGTTCGGATCTGTCAATCACACGTCGCGAGTGTATCTGCACACTTGTCCAAACTGCCGTTATAATGAATGACACTGTTATGCCGCGCAAAGCTCTTACTGTATTCATGCGATCAACAGACTGCATGTGTACTCAATGCTCATCACTGCAGCTTTTCATGTGATGGGAAAAGATCTAAAAATAATGCTATAACCAACACTGACGATTTATTCATCTCGATGGCTGTGATGGTAAAAAAATGTAGTAAAAGTATTCGAGAGGGTTCCACATGTTACAAAGTTCGTAGAATAAGGAGGAAGAAGACCGGGTCGGTGTGACTGGGACTCGTGTTTATTCAGAACTCTCAGATACAAACAAAATAAACTCGCGATCACAACGCTCTCAACAACTTGGTATAATAAAACTTTCTCAGCTATCTTTCTCCAGTTCTAAGGTCTCTCTGGTCCACATGCAGTCCGTCTCTCTCTCTGGCAGCGCTTGCAGACCTCGCTAAACCACGCCCCCTCCGCCACATAATTTAATACCCATTTCAAATGCAAGATGTCAGCCAATCACAACTGTGGGCGTTTTCACTGAAGTCTCACATCAGACACGCCCCTTGAAACAGAGCATTCAAGCCAGAGGGCTAATATCAGTATAGAAAAAATGCTTTTTATTTCTAAATTATTACATTTTTTGATGTAAAAACCATATTAACAATCTAAGTACACCTCACGCACGCCGAAGCTCGGGCTGCACTGACCGGTCGGCCTTCAACATCACCGACCCCCACTACTGCATATCGCCCACAGCGGAGGCGCCATGCGCGGCACGAGATTAAGCAGAAGGGGGGGAAGCGTGGGGTATCTGGGCTAGGCTAGCCAGCTATCCCCACAATAAACTGGATTACATTCGATTACTGCGCTGTTGTGTCTTTGTTTGCGCTGTCTACTCAATGCGCGTCACTGACGCTTTTCATATGATAGGAAAATATCTAAAAATAATGCTATAATCAACACTTACTCGTAACTCGTTCATCTCGACAGCTGTAATTGTACATTACATGTGTTACAAAGTTGGTAGAATAAGGAGGAAGACGGGCTCGGCGTGACTGGGACTCGTGTTTATTCAGAACTCTCAGATACAAACAAAATAAAATCGCGCTGACAGCGCTCTCACAACTCAGTACAATATAACTTTGTTAGCAATCGCTCCGTCTCTGCTCCACTAGTGATGTCCGGTTCGCGAACAAATCGTTCTTTTGAACCGGTTCTTTTTAGAGAACCGAATCAGTTCACCAAATCGGACTGAATCGTTCTAAACGGTTCGCGTCTCGAGTCAGAGCTGATCCATAATTTACTTTAAGTGACTAACTTTCTGACAAGAGTGACAGTCCCTCCGACTAGAAATAAACTAATAACCTGAAGTATATGCTAGTAACTACAACAGTTCACTGAACTGAGACGTGCTTAGAGAACTGATGAGAAGTGAACTCAGGTCCATCCGTCTCTCTTGCGGGCTCGTGCCTCGTAGACCTCGTTAAACCACGCCCCCTCCGCTATAAGATTTAGTACTCATTTAAAATGCAAAGATGTCAGCCAATCACAACAGTGGGCGTTTTTACTGAAGTCTCACAGCAGACACGCCCCTTGAAACAGGGCATTCAGCCATGGGGCAAACATCAGTATAGAAAAAGTGCCTTTTTTTCTAAATTATGACATTAAATGATGTAAAAGTCATACTAACAATATGAGTACACCTCAGAATACATTATAAAATAAAATAAAAAATCCATGCCATGGGACCTTTAAAGGGAATTTGCCAAGAAAACTATTGTTTTAAATTCTAAATAAAATACTATGGCATAATTTTATTTTGAAACCTTTCCTATAAACAAATGTTATAAATATCAGTTGTTTTAAAGCTGTTTATTGAAATAATTAAAATAATTGAGGTAATTGAAAAACTCTTGTCCGGAAATTTGTATGTTCTCAAATTTCAGGGTGGCACAACCTTTTATTTTGAAGTGAAAAGGCAATAACAGTAAACGTAATAATGCATTATCCAGAGGACCCCAATTAATCTTTGTGGCAGTGAAAAGGTTTTTTAGATCTTGCTCTAATACTGATAAAAAAAAACTACTTTTAAAGTATGGGTAGGTTGGTACACTTTTCATGTCATGCGGTACAACCAATGTAAAACTAGGCAAATGCTATTTTATCATAAACTTCTTTATTATATTTATAAATTATATGTGTGAACTTACTAGCATAAGCAAAAGCTAATAGGCCTACAGTAGAAGCCCCAATGTAAAATTAGCTGCAAACGTCAGGTGGCACAAGCAGGAAGTCAGGTGGTGCAACTGCAATGAATGTCCTTATATATGAAATAATATAATTAAGCTATATTTATGCTCTAAAAAGTTTTTTTTTTATTATAGTGGCTCAGTGGTTCATGTAGGTTGTCTACTAACCGGATGGTTGGTAGTTCTATCCCTGGTTCCACCTGACCAAGTGTCGAGGTGTCTATGAGCAAGACACCTAACCCAATCTACTCCCGACGAGCTTGATGTCGCCTTGCATGGCTGACATCGCTGTCGGTGTATGAATGAGTGAATGAATGGGTGAGGCAATATGTAAAGCGCTTTGGTGGCCATGTGTCTGTTGAAAGCGCTATATAAATGCAGTCCATTTACCATTTAATTAAGATGTTACACTTTCAAGTATTTTCATGATAATATTTAACTTATGCCACTATCGTGTCAGGTAAATGAAAAAATAGTCACAAGGTCTTTAACCACTATGCATTTACATACTTTTTTTTAATGATTGTCAGTTGTCTTGGTTGTAGTAAATCGCACAAACAGGAAAATACTGCAATATGTCTTTAATAACAATGCTCAGGGAACACCGGAATATAGAAACATCAACCAAGTTAAACTAAGGCGACACGGAACAATGAACGGGAAACTAAGGGTTTAAATACACAGAGTAATCAAAGGAACTACGAACAGGTGAGTAACTAATGAATGACCATGGAAACTAACAATCTCAAAGAACTCAGGCAAAACGGAACATGGCAATGAATGAAAATGAAACCAAAACAGAACGAGACCATTACAATGATGTTCTTGTTCAAAACACATGCTTCTCAGTACTCAAATTGATGCATCCTCGTTTCCTCGCTCCTCCGTCCTCCAGCCTGTGACCCGGAAACCGATCAAAGAAAGCCATCTTGAAGGACATCTCAATTCTCTAATTGCACCGTGAGGAACGAGGTGTGAGGAAGCTTCCCGAGGAGCAATGAGCGCAGGTGTATACTTTACGGAAGTTATTGAGAAGCTTACGAGAATTTGTTGAGAAGCTTGTGCACGTGTAAATTCTCCTCCCCCTTCACATCTGTGACAAATTTAATTTACTTTTGCGGTTTCAACTACATAAGGGCAGATCTCTTGAGCGCTGATGATGCTTTAAAGTGTCGCTCGAGTGATCAAGAATATTCATATACAAATAAGCTTTCCTTCGATTCCTGTCCTCATTTTCTTTACTTGCAGTCTTCCCTCGCATCCTACGGGGATGGTGCTTACACATGAGGAAAGAAAGCAAGGAAAGGAAATGAGGATGCAGAAAATAGAAATGAGCACCACCCTTTTGCTGATATTGAGGTGGGATATCATATGGGTAAGGTTAGGGACAGGTTTGCTCGTAGGTTTAAAGGGATAGTTCACCTTATCCACCTTATTCCTACGCCCCATTACACTTTGTGCGAATTATAGGTGTAACTTCCGTTAAGCTGTAAACAATCAGTGAAAGGCTTGCTCTATGAATGCAATATGATTTTTTTAAACACTGGGTACGAGATGACATTATTTTACTCACCCTTCAACCATCGAACATTAAAAGAACATTTAAAAGTGTAAAAGCATCAACAGATGCTTTCAACAGACCAAGAATAACCCCAAAAGCGTGATTCTTTCCGCAGCAATAACAGATGGTTAAATATCACTGTATAAATCTGTATTATGTAACACACGTTTCCTTAAAGGATTAGTTCATATTTTACTTTACTATTTTCCTGAGTAAATGATGACAGAATTTTTATTTTTGAATGAACTTAAAGGGTGGGTTAAGGGGTAAGGGAAAGGTTACTAATTAACGTAGGTTACTAATCAGAATTGCAGAATTTTCTGAGAAAAAAAAGAATTGGACTTTATAACTCGCAATTGCGAGTTTATATCTCACAATTCTGAGGAAAGTCAGAATTGTGTGATATAAACTCGCAATTGCGAGGAAATGGATTAAAAGTCACAATTATCTTTTACAATGTTTTATTCTGTGGTGGAAACAAGCTTCCATAGATAGGTGATGAATCTTGTTTAGTAGTTATTATATTGTGTTCCATTTCAGTTGCTATGTATTTAATGTTTTAAACATTTTGATGAATGCATTTCTTCTTTTTTTTCAAATTCTCAACTGACTTAAGCTGATGATTCTTTTTGTATCGATATAAAACATGACTTTGTTGTTGTTATTCAGTCACAATCGATTTACAGTTTGTCTAACAAATCTATTGCACTGTAGCCTCTTCCAGTTGTTTTTGATCAATTTATTTTTTTACTTCTATAGAGACTATTGACTAAAACACTTTTATTTGTATTTTATATGTAATTGAAATGGTATTGAAATCCAGTATTCAGCTTATTAATGTTGTCAGGACTCAGGTGGCACAACTGATATTCATCAGGTGGTGCAACCATGTAAATTCTTGTTTAAAACCAACAAATAATAGGTAAAAGTGAACATGTTTAAATTGTTAAATAACATTTCAAACATTGTTCCTGACTCCAAAATATGCATTACATCAATTTTAAAAAGATTTATTAAAAACAATTGCTTTTTAGAAACTTTTTTGGCTCATATGTTCCCCTATTAATAATAATGTTCTGTCTCTATGAGCATTTGGAATGTCTACTGATTTCCAAACACAGAATATGAATTTGTGCATGTCCAAATTCTGTATTTGTGCTACAATTTAGATGTATAATATGAAATACTATTATTTTATATTTGTCATCTATACTCTGTTCATTACTGGTTCAAGCATGTTCCAAAGCTGAAATTGAATTAATCTGATACAATTTCTCAATGCACTGATTGCAGTTTTTACCCCAAATATTTGATTTAGGTGGCATGACTATTAGTGGGTCATACTGTACAACAGTTTTGCAGGTTTCATGGGTGGGGTGCTTGAAACTGGCACTATTAATCCAACAGGTTTGGCATCTCTATATGTATGTTCGGCTTTGCGCTAATACTACTGTGAACCTACGCCCGGTCCCTGATGCCAAAGGCGTCCATGCCAGCTCCCCAGCCAAGCAGCATCACAGTGCTGTTTATAAATAAACACATGGGTTTTATTCAGAGTTTAGAATGACACTTGCCTCAGGTTAGGTTAAGTCATCAGAGTTAAAATGAAGGTGAGCTGACTTAAATGTTGAGTAAAAAACACTTTTGCATAAAGAGCATTGGCTGCATTGTTGAACAAATTGGCAGGCCTATATGGATTCTTCACCCACAGAAAATCAAACGTCGGTCATTCACAAAGTTCTGCACGTTGTGCATTTTAGTCATGTTGAAACTGAAGTAGAGGCAGATCTTTTTTTTCTGTATTATAATGTGTGAAAGATTTTTGAAAAAATTCTAAAATGTAGGTCAGGGACTTCCATCGGTATTCATCGGTTGTTGATTGGATCGAGGCAGATTTGAATGCGAGCTGGGGCTTGCTTGCATAAATTAGTTAGCTAGTCAACTACTTAAACCACTAGTCTTTGCTGCCATAGAGTACTCAAGCATGCAGTAACTATAATGATCAACTTCAAGCCTGCATCCTTCACATCTAGGCTCCTTTTAAATCCACTTTTAGACATGCACTCGCAAACTTTCTCTTGGAGGAATCCCAGCCGCCATTTTGAAGTGCATTCAACTTAGCCAAGTAGGCGAGGGAAGATTTGTACTGACCATTGATTTTGACAGAAGGAGCGATAAAACACATGCCAATTTGAAATATTTTGGCCAAAAAATTATACTAGTCATCTCTATTTAACAAATGTTTTGCATTTTTAAAATTATCTGTTAAACACAAAATAAGATATTCTGAAAATTAAAAATGGGGTCTAGTGTTGTTTTGGACTCCATTGACATTCATTATATAGACAAAACCACTCTTTTACCAGAGAAACTCTGTAGCCAGTCTACAGACAAGTGACCAATCCTGAATTGCGATATAACCATTATGAAAATTAACCATGGTTTTATAATAGTAAAAGTGTAGTAACCATGTTTTTTTTTGGGCGAATGGTTAAATTGTTTAGTTTAGCAGAACATGGTTCAGTTGTGGTTACATGGTTTAACTATAGTAACCATGGTTTTATTTGTAGTAAAACTATGGTTTGTTTTCCTAATGCATGCATTCTTCCAGCATAGTTAGCCAACCGTGCTGAGCATTCAGGGCCAAGAATGTTTGCAATCGTGCCGAACCAGGCTCAAGTGGAAATATAACTGGAACTGGGTCCTTTCCATTCTTAAACTGTTCGACCCGACAGTGGAAAAGTGGCTTCAGAGTAAGGGCATGTTTACACGACAACGATGTACTAAAAACGGGATTTTTTTTTGCATTTTTCGCATATAGACGACATTGTCAAAATGATCCCCGTTCGTACGGATCCACAAAACGTAAAAAAAAAAGAAGCTATATTATGAATACCAGGCCAGTTCTCCAAGTAGGTATAACTGCAGACTGGAGATCTCCTAAATGGGTTATGAACTCCAACAATGGGCAGAACCTCCAAAGGGGGCAGGGTATCCAAGTGCAAAGATTTTCACTATTGGCTCTGGCTTCATCCAATTGTCATTGACTGACTTACTGAATTAATTTCAAAATTAATTTTTGTATATTTAACATTGCTTCTAGTTGAATTTGTTATAGCATAGCATTATAGGAAATCAACACGTGACCAATTGAAATCTTTAGAATCGGCTGCGGGTTGGAGTTTGCGCCGAATTGGATAAGGGGAAATCACACGTGCCTGTCTGTCAGTGGGAGGAAGCCACACCCTATTTTGGAGCTCCCACCCCCATTTGAAGATCTCCAGGCTGCAGCTAGCTACCCTTCTCCAGTAGTTAGCGAGGTCCCTTTGTAAAGAAACACTACGCGCCTATAGACTGAACGTGTAATACGCATGCACATGACGTATTTTCACAAATTTGCATATAACGATATTGTTCTCAAAAACTTGCACTGTGAAACCCGTTTTCAAAAGCTTGCATGTTCAGGCACCCAAAGCTGTTGCAATGTAAATTAACTGCCACAATGCATGCAAAGTTAGTTTTTAGTTTAGAAAATGGGGTTGTGTAAACGAACCCTCAGAGAGAGATGGTGGGAGGGATGAGAGGAGTCATTTGTTGAAGTTGACATTTGCAATTTTGTATGCTCTGCAATAAGATTTTCCCTCCTCAAGAGTGTTGCATAAGCAAAAAAAAGTCAACTAGAGACTGAGAGAGGAAGATTGTGTGCTGTTTTTGAAGGAAGATGAAGAGAGAACATTGAGATGGATTATATTCAACAGTACATTTCTGCTTTTACAGTAGTGTAGCACTAAAGCTTGATGATTACAGTGGTCTTCATTGATATTATTGAATTAGTATCCTCCTGATTATGTGTGATACTGATTGTAAATGGAGTCAATGAGCACAGTGAGATAATGAAGACTGCATACTTTCTCACACTCTTACAAATTTGAATGTCTCACTGCTGAGGTCATGAGAAAATAGTTATCTTCTCTATTTCTTTCTCACTCTCGATCATCTTACCCCCCTTTTTTTCCTCACTCTCTTGCGGTCTTGACATGCTTACTAAACAGGCAACTGAAATCCTTCTCAAAGGCTTTGGCACTGGGGCGGAAAGAGAAGCGCACCCTCACTGTCACATTTTCTCATCTTCACTCCATTATAGCATGTGTTTTGTGTTATTTTTCTTTCAGCGTCTCTCTTTCCCCAACCTCTCTTTTCTATCAGTTGACCCCTTTGCAAATCAAAACAACAGTTTTCCTCTTGTAGCCTCTCTCCTGCTCTGGCGTTGAGTGGTGACAGTGTTTTATATTCGTCAGTCCAGTGACTCTGTATCATTTAGCCTTTAAATATTTCAAAATGGATTTAAAAGGATCCAAATATTGCACAGATATTAAAACTCTGTGCTGGTGGTAACCAAGATGAGAATTTAATCGAGTACTTGAACCTCACGTGAGGTACGTGAGAAATGATTCATGCATACACAGCCATCTCCGTTACCTTCTCAGGGGGGCCTGTGTGAATAAATGAATGGAAGAAAGAGAGGAAGTGATTCAAGTGGATAGGACAGAGGGGTCTCTGTTTTACATGCCTTTTGAGATGTTCCAAAATGGAAGCCTCTTTACATTGCTTCTTGGCAACTTTGTGTGTGAGTGTCTGTTAGGGGTTGATGTGTGTCTCGCATTTAATTTACAATGAAGAGGAATTAAACCATGGAAACTGAATTTCACAGTGTCAGTCAAATACTTTAAAGTATATTGTTAAAAGTCATTCAGGAAAATTTGACTAAATATTCCTAAATTCTTCTTTTTGATACTGTTTGAATTTAAATGATCAGAATTTATTTGTTAAGTGTGGACAAATAGAAGGAAATATAAATGTTAATGTTTGCATGCTTTGCTATATATATATATATATATAATATATATATATATATATATATATATATATATATATATATATATATATATATATATATATATATATATATATATATATATATATATATATATATATATATATATATATATATATATATATATATATATAATTTATTATTCTTATTGTGTTTCTTTAATAATGTATCTAAACCACACTACCTTTCAAAAGTTTGGGGGCAGTAAGACATTTGGTAACACTTTAGTTTAGGGTCCAATTCTCACTTTTAACTACTTGCTTATTAGCACACATATTACTAGGATATTGGCTGTTTATTAGAACTTATAAAGCACATATTGATTCCTTATTCTGCATGACCTTATTCTACATCCCTTAATTCTACGCAATTCCTACCTAAACTTAACAACTACATTACTAACTTTTAATAAGCAGTATTTAGGAGTGCCGTAGTTAATAGTGAGAATTGGACCTTAATCTAAAGTGTGACCAGACATTTGAATAAATTAATACTTTTATTCAGCAAGAAAGCATTACATTGATTAAAAGTGACAGTATCTGCATTTCATAATACTACAAAAGATTATGGTCACACTTTGGATTAGGGTCCAAATCTCACTATTAACTACAACTTTTGCCTCAAACTCCTAATTACTGCATATTAATAGTTTGTAATGTAGTTGTTACGTTTAGGTATTGGGTAGGATTAAGGGATGTAGAACATGGTCATGCAGAATAATATGTGCTTTATAAGTGCTAATAAACAGTCAATATCCTAGTAATACATATGCTAATAAGCAAGTAGTTAATAGTGAGCACTAAAGTGTTACCAAGATTGGTTTCATATGAATAGAAAGTTAAAAACAACATCATGTATCAAAGAATCTTGAATAAACGGATTTACAGTTTCCAAAAAAATATTAAGAAGCACAACTGTTTTCCACATTGATAATCAAATGTGAATATTATATTTTAGACAAACTGGAATTGAAATTTCCATGTGTGCTCATATTTGAGCTTCAATGCATTAGACTGGATTACAGCATCAAGAATAAACACCTCCAAAAAACAATCAATTAGGTCAGTGAGATGTTTCCAGTGTAAGAGGAATTCCCCATTGTGTGTTTATCTTTGTGCATTAAAGCTTACCCATCTCTCTCTCCAGACTGAACATGCAAGTCTCAACCTACAGCCCTTAATCCTAATCTGAATCCCAATCCTGGTCCAAGCTCAGGGGGGTACATTAGTAAATCAGAGCTCCTAATCCAGCTACCACAAGCTGCTTTGGAAAGAAATCTGGGGCCTCGCACACAGCAGTGTATAATTAAGCAGATTTGTGTGTGTGTGTGTGTGTGTGTGTGTGTGTGTGTGTGTGTGTGTGTGTGTGTGTGTGTGTGTGTGTGTGTGTGTGTGTGTGTGTGTGTGTGTGTGTGTGTGTGTGTGTGTGTGTGTGTGTGTGTGTGTGTGTGGTGTGTGTGTGTGTGTGTGTGTGTGTGATACTGAGTATATATTTTGTCTTTTGTTCTCTCTCTGCATGACTGTGGAGTTGCTGAGGTTGCAGTATGGTAATAAGTGAATGCTTGCGAAGGTGTTCCTATACCGCTTGGATTTCTAACAAACTAAAATCTTACTGATTTCTCACAGCACTAACCACACACTAGGATTTTAGGATGCTTAGCCATGTAATGACATACACCGATCAGGCATAACATTATGTCCTAATGTTGTTTTGGTCCCCATTTTGCTGCCAAAACAGCCCTGCCATTTGAGGCATGTACAGGTGCTGGTCAATATCATCAAAAAGTTGATTTATTTCACTAATTCCGTTCAAAAAGTGAAACTTGTATATTATTATTCGTTCATTACACACAGACTGATATATTTCAAATGTTTATTTCTTTTAATTAATCTTTGATTATAACTGACAACTAAGGAAAATCCCAAATTCAGTATCTCAGAAAATTTGAATGTTACTTAAGACCAATACAAAGAAAGGATTTTTAGAAATCTTGGCCAACTGAAAAGTATGAACATGAAAAGTATGGGCATGTACAGCACTCAATACTTAGTTGGGGCTCCTTTTGCCTGAATTACTGCAGCAATGCGGTGTGGCATGGAATCGATCAGTCTGTGGCACTGCTCCGGTGTTATGAGAGCCCAGGTTGCTCTGATAGTGGCTTTCAGCTCTTCTGCATTGTTGGGTCTGGCATATCTCATCTTCCTCTTCACAATACCCCATAGATTTTCAATGGGGTTAAGGTCAGGCGAGTTTGCTGGCCAATTAAGAACAGGGATACCATGGTCCTTAAACCAGGTACTTTTTGCTTTGGCACTGTGTGCAGGTGCCAAGTCCTGTTGGAAAATGAAATCTGCATCTCCATAAAGTTGGTCAGCAGCAGGAAGCATGAAGTGCTCTAAAACTTCCGGGTATACGGCTGCGTTGACCTTGGACCCATAGAAAACACAGTGGACCAACACCAGCTGATGACATGGCACCCCAAACCATCACTGACTGTGGAAACTTTACACTAGACCTCAAGCAACGTGGATTGTGTGCCTCTCCTCTCTTTCTCCAGACTCTGGGAGCCTGTGGTCCTTGAAGCACTGACTCCAGCTGCAGTCCACTCTTTGTGAATCTCCGCCACATTTTTGAATGGGTTTTGTTTCACAATCCTCTCCATGGTGCGGTTATCCCTATTGCTTGTACACTTTTTTCTACCACATCTTTTCCTTCCCTTTGCCTCTCTATTAATGTGCTTGGACACAGAGCTCTGTGAACAGCCAGCCTCTTTTGCAATGACCTTTTGTGTCTCTCCTTGTGCAAGGTGTCAATGGTCGTCTTTTGGACAACTGTCAAGTCAGCAGTCTTCCCCATGATTGTGTAGCCTACAGAACTAGACTGAGGCCCTGTCCACACGAACATGGGTATTTTCAAAACCACAGCTTTTTCTACGCAGTTTGGCTGTTCGGCCACACGCAAACGCAGTATCTGGTTCCTGAAACCGGACTTTTTTGAAAACTCCGGCCAGGGTGAAGATTTTTAGAAACTCCGGTTACAGCGTTGTCGGTGAAGCTGGAGATTTCGGCTTGTTAAGTTAAGGTTGTGCGCCGTTATCTCTTTTATTTAGCTACATGAGTCGAGTCAATGCAATGGCGGACGTAGCTTTTAATAACTCTGCTAACAGCGCTTATCACATGTATACAGATACATGCGCAGTTATCTCATTGTATTGCAGAACAGAGGCGCCATGATTCAATAATACAAAATAGTAGTAAGGCAAGTGTGTGAAGCTATTACAGTACACTTGGGCCCTGCCCCTGTGTATACAGTTACCTGTCACTGAGTCCAGTAAAGGAACTTGTAGAAGGGTTTCACTGAGCCCATGGCATTCCTCAGTGCATCAGTGCCGTGGATGGGACCCATGTGGAAATCAGGCAGCCAATCATAGCGTGGTTTTGCGTATTCATGTGGATAGAGATTTTTTTTAAACCGTGCTTGTATGGACGCGATTGTTTTTTAAAACGGAGGAGGAAAAACTCCCGGTTATAAAAATACCCGTGTACGTGTGGACTAGGCCTGAGAGACCATTTAAAGGCCTTTGCAGGTGTTTTGAGTTAATTAGCTGTTTAGAGTGTGGCACCAGGTGTCTTCAATATTGAACCTTTTCACAATATTCTAATTTTCTGAGATACTGAATTTGGGATTTTCCTTAGTTGTCAGTTATAATCATTCAAATTAAAAGAAATAAACATTTGAAATATATCAGTCTGTGTGTAATAAATTAATATAATACAAGTTTCACTTTTTGAATGGAATTAGTGAAATAAATCAACTTTTTGACGATATTCTAATTATATGACCAGCACCTGTACTCCACTGGACCCCTGAAGGTGTGCTGTGGTATCTGGCACCAAGATTTTAGCAGCAGATCCTTTAAGGCCTATAAATTGAGAGGTGGGGCCTCCATGGATCGGACTTGTTTATTCAGCACAACCCACAGATGCTTGATTGGATTGAGATCTGGGGAATTTGGAGGCCTAATAAACACCTAAAACTCGTTGTTGTGCTCCTCAAACCATTCCTGAACCATTTTTGCTTTGTGGCAGTGCGCGTTATCCTGCTCAAAGAGGCCCCAGCCACCAGGGAATACCGTTTCCACTAAACAATGCTTAAGTAGGTGGTACGTGTCAAAATAACATCCACATGGATGGGAGGACCCAAGGTTTCCCAGCAGAACATTGGCCAAAGCATCACACTGCCTCTGCCGGGTTGCCTTCTTCCCATAGTGCATCCTGGTGCCATGTGTTCCCCAGGTAAGCGACGCACACGCACCCGGCCATCCACGTGATGTAAAAGAAAACATGATTCATCAGACCAGGCCACCTTCTTCCATTGCTCCGTGGTCTAGTTCTGATGCTCACGTGCACACAGTTGGCGCTTTCGACGGTGGACAGGGGTCAGCATGGGCACCCAGACTGATCTGCCCCATACGCAACAAACTGCGATGCACTGTGTATTGTCGTGGAAATTCTCAATCCGCTTATCTGACTTCACCACGGACAATTCAAAACAACTCCCAGTTGTTAATATAAAACTACAGTATCTCGAGGTAATTCCCTTCTCGAATACATCCAACACAATTTCAATACTTTGAGGTAATTCCCCTCCCGAAGTAAGGTGACGGCGTTCCGTCGAGAAGCTACTATCACTAGCGTTAACTCAAACACACATGAGCACACAGGTCTTTAGCATTTATACACTCTCATCGTCCTTCTCAGGTGTACGGAGGTCTCTGCAGGATCCTTAATACTAACGTATTACAGCCTCACCCCGAGAACGGCTCTATAGTCTTCCAACACTATCACTGTCTCTGCTGTGATCTCTTGAGTGCAAAATCTTTAGTACCTCTATTCCTTAGCTGTGCAGCATATATACCTGACACCACCCCCAAGTTGCTCTTTGCTGAAATTAAGTTTTATTCCCGGCCCGGGAGATCACTGGTCACAACAACCAAATGAGTCTCCTGAACAGAAAGATGCATGTGCATTTATGTTTCTACAATTGATTGAAAAGCAATGTCACTCAACCACTGATTGGTTCTGGTTTATAATGATCTAAAGTAATCATATGACTGTTCTATGTGTGTTAGGCACGTTTTTGGGTAAGTCTACAAGGTCTTTGACCTAAACATCCTTAGCCTGTGTTTTCCTGTAGTTTCGTGTTAAATAACCCTTTTACCAATTCTGAGGCCATTATATAAAATATTTTTTATAGACACCTTTATATCAGAACCAGCATTAACTTCTTGAACAATTTGAGCTACAGTAGCTTGTCTGTTTGATCGGACCACACAGGCCAGCCTTCACTCCCCACTTGCATCAATGCCCATGACACTTCCCTTTCGCCGGTTCACCACTGTTCCTTCCTTGGACCACTTTTGATTGATACTGAGAACTGCAGACCGGGAACACCCCACAAGAGCTGCAGTTTTGGAGATTCTCTGACCCAGTTGTCTAGTCATCACAATTTGGCCCTTGTCAAACTTACTCAAATCCTTACACTTGCCCATTTTTCCTGCTTCTAACAGGAAATCAACTTTGAGCACAAAATGTTCACTTGCTGCCTAATAAATGCCTAATCCCCCCCAGCTAACAGGTGCCGTGATGAAGAGATAATCAGCATTATTCACTTTCATAATGTTATGCTTGATCGGTGTACGCTTAATTTTTTTAATGTAATTAATTTCTGTGATGGCAAAGCTGAATTTTCAGCATCATTACTTCAGTCTGCAGTATCACATGATCCTTCAGAAATCATGTAATATGCTGATTTGCTGCTCAGCATATTAGAATGATTTATTATTATTATCAAAGTTGTAAGAGTTGTGCTGCTTAAAGGGTTAGTTCACCCAAAAATGAAAATTCTGTCATTAATTACTTACCCTCATGTCGTTCGACACCCGTAAGACCTCCGTTCATCTTCAGAACACAAATGAAGATATTTTAGTTGAAATCTGATGGCTCAGAAAGGCCTCCATTGGCACAATGCACGGTACACTCTCAAGACCCTTAAAAGGTACTAAAGACGTCGTTACAAAGTCCATCTCACTACAGTGGTTCTACAATAATTTTATGGAGTGACGAGAATAGTTTTTGTGCGCAAAAAAACCCTAAATAACGACTTATATAGTGATGACGATTTCAAAACACGGCATCATGAAGCTTCGAAGCGTTATGAATCAGTGAGTCGATTCATGATTCGGATCGCGTATCAAACCGCCAAACTGCTGAAATTTGGCGATCCAAACTGCTGAATCGACTCACTGATTCATAACGCTTCGAAGCTTCATGATGCAGTGTTTTGAAATCGTCATCACTATATAAGTCGTTATTTAGGGGTTTTTTTGCGCACAAAAACTATTCTCGTCACTCCATAAATTTATTGTAGAACCACTGTAGTGAGATGGACTTTGTAACGACGTCTTTAGTACCTTTTAAGGGTCTTGAGAGTGAACCGTGCATTGTGCCAATGGAGGCCTTTCAGAGCCATCAGATTTCAACTAAAATATCTTCCTTTGTGTTCCGAAGATGAACGGAGGTCTGACGGGTGTCGAACGACATGAGGGTAAGTAATTAATGACAGAATTCTCATTTTTGGGTGAACTAACCCTTTAATATTATTGTGGAAACTATGATAATTTTATTCCAAGATTCTTTTCATAGAAATTTCAAAAGAACATTCTTTTTAAGAACATAAACAGCATTTATTTGAAATGGAAATATTTTGTAACATTATAAATGTATTTAATGTCACATTTGATCAATCTATTACATCCTTGCTGAATAAAAGTATTAATTTATTTTCAAAAAACAATATAGTATGTAGGGATCCCCTATATAGTAGACCCCTATATGTGAAAACGGTAGTAGAAATTGAAAAATTAATTCCCAGTATTGGTAAATAAATTAAATTGAACAAGCAGCTAAAATAAGTTGAGTTATAAGATTGTGACTAACTTTAATTTGTGTGTGTGTGTGTGTGTTTTCTTCTTTTGTTTCAGGCAGTTCATTTATCTCCAATTCTACTGGCTCTAACTCCTCAGACTTGAATGGGGTGGGGCTTAAGCCTGCACTTCCTGGTGAGTTCACACCTATTGCCCAGGCCCACATTCACTCTCGGAAACCACGAGCTGGTGAGGAGTCAGGCAGTGGTGGAGAAACCTCAACCAGTGCTGCGATGGACATCAGTGTTGATTCAGCCGAAGGGAAACACCTTATTGACCTGCCGATAGATGGCATAGCTGCCCGGCTGCCCACTCTGGGTGAACCCCGGACACGTGGCTTGTCCCAGCTAGACTTTAGCAAGGAGGGAATCGAGGATAGTGCCCCTCGTTGGAAGAGCGAGAGACTTCAAGCAGATGGGACGTTGTTTGATGCAGTCACGATTCCTCCTCCTGAGTTTACCCATTCCCAACCAGAAGACATAATCACGGTGAATTTTTACAACCCTTCTCACCAACAGCAGATTGTCCTTGATCCTCCTGCTTGGGTTCAGGAGCTCCAGGGAGGAGATCCAACCTCCTGGACACTTTCTGATTTTTATGATTATCTGTCACCTGACTATTCGCCCACCGAAGTTTACCTAGAGGAGAGTCAACCAACACCACCTGACATGCAAGATGAAAACGTTCCTCTCATTGCCAGCGTGGTTCCCTCCAACACAAGATATTTTAACCCTGAAGATGGTGGATCTGGAGAAACTTCACCTGGAGTATCGGACATGCTTGACAACTCTGGTTGTCTTCTTGGATTTGTGCGCATAAACAGCACATGTGTCTCACCGTGCGACATCTTCACCAGTTACTGCTTCAACGGGGGACAGTGTTATGTGGTTGACGGTATTGGTGCCTTTTGCCGGTAAGACGTATACATATGTGTAAAGGCCCCTTCACAGCAAGAACAATAACTATAACAATAATTAAAGCTGCGAGCAGCGATGACGGGCCCAAGCCGGTGGCACCGCCACGCCGGTGGCATCAGTTTAACTGTGCACGGCAGGCAATATGCATTTAAACAGGATAATTTTTTTAAATCGCTCGAATATGCCACATTTACTGCAGCAGCTGGTGCCACTATCACCACAAGCCACACCCATGATGTAATTTAAATCTAGATTAATTTTAATGTCATAGGATAAAATAAATAAAAGTTATATTTTCCTGCTCAAAATTTTGTAAGTCCAGAAGGCCAGTATTTAATTCAAGGTGTTTGTAGTTCTTTTTTACTTATTCACACTAAAGTGATAGTTTTTTGTGATAGTCTATGATACGAAAGGGGTAAATTATCATTCCGAGAGAGAAAGGCACACACACAAACTCACAGGGTGAGAGAGACACCCCCCCCCCACACACACACACACACACCACACACACACACGTAAGCGCACACAATCAAACACACACACACCCAGGGTGAGCCTGAGAGTGAGGGGGGAGGGGAAGGACTGAGAGAGAGGCAATCTGCACATTGAACCAGGTTCACAAGATTTTAACAACAAAAAGAAATAAAATCTAAATGGTGGGAGAAAGTTTTTTTTATTTCACTCTCTGAAAAAAATATGTTGAATATATTTGAAATCAATATGTGTGGTCCAATATAAAAAATAAATAGAGAAAGTCACACACACACACACACACACACACACACACACACACACACACACACACACACACAATGATAGAGTGAGAGTGAGGGGGAGGGGAAGGACTGAGAGAAAGGCACACACACATACAGGGTGAGAGAGAGAGCCCCCCCCCCCCTCCACACACACACACACACACACACACAGAGAGAGTGATAGAGAGGGGGAAGGGGAAAGACAGGCGGAGGGCATTCCATAGACTTAATGGTTTTTATACTGTACAAACTGTAAATTCTATCCCCCTACACTACCCCTAAGCCTACATATCGCACACACACACACACACACACACACACACTACCCCTAAACCTACCATCACAGAAAACATTCTGCATTTTTACATTTTTATTAAAACATTGTTTAGTATGCTTTTAAAGCTATTTTGATTTACGGGGACACATGAAATGTCTTCATAAACCATGATTATGTTGTAATAAACACCCCTCCAACACACCCATTTCTGAGGCTTTGCCCATTTCCACTGACTGACATCTCTGATGTGTGTGTTGAGTTTCAAGCAATTTCAAGCATGCTAAGAGCCTCAAAAACAGCCAAAAGATGATTAAACTTTGACACACTGCCATAGCAACAGTATGTAAAATATCAGGAATCCATTCGTATGTCTACATCTGCCATGTTTTGTCATTATACTGATGAAGTTTGAAGTAAATCGGGTGAAAACAAGACAGTGATTTAGCATTTTTGAAAGTGACACACTTCCTGCTGCCAGTTGGTGGACACACACACACACACACACACACGTTTGTTTTTGTGAAATGTGAGGACATTCCATAGGCGTAATGGTTTTTATACCATACAAACCGTATTTTCTATCCCCTTACACTGCCCCTGTCCCTAAACCTAGCCCATCACAGGAGACTGTGCAGTTCACTTTCTGTGAAAAAAAACCTCATTCTGTGATTTATAAGCATTTTGAAAAGTGAGGACATGGGGAACGTCCTCATATTTCACCCTCTTTTTGTAATACCCATGTCATACCCATGTCATTATACACATTTGTGTCCTGATATTTAACAAAAACATGCCCCCACACACACACACACACACACACACACACACACACACACACACACACACACGTTTGTTTTTGTGAAATGTGAGGACATTCCATAGGCGTAATGGTTTTTATACCGTACAAACCGTATTTTCTATCCCCTTACACTGCCCCTGCCCCTAAACCTAGCCCTCACAGGAGACTGTGCAGTTCACTTTCTGTGAAAAAAACTTGTTCTGTGTGATTTATAAGCATTTTGAAAAGTGAGGACATGGGGAACGTCCTCATATTTCACCCTCTTTTTGTAATACCTATGTCATACCCATGTCATTATACACATTTGTGTCCTGATATTTCACAAAAACATGCCCACACACACACACACACACACACACACACACACACACACACACACACACACACACACACACACACACACACACACACACACACACACACACACACACACACACACACACACACACACACACACACACACACACACACACACACACACACAGACACACAGACACACAAACCCCTTAAAGCTATTTCATTTATGGGACACAGGAAATATTCTCATAAACCATGTTTTCATTGTAATTTGTAGTATATTTTTAAAGCTACTTGGTTACATTTTAATAATACATTATTTAGTATGTTTTTAAAGATATTTTTATTATGTGGACACATGAAATGTCCTCATTAACCACTACGTTGTAATAACAGTGTAATACCCATGTCATTATACAAATTTTCGTCCCTAATAAATCACATAAACAAGCACACACACACACACACACACACACACACACACACACACACACAGAGAGAGAGAGAGAGAGAGAGAGAAACAAGGTTTTTTTTTATCCTGCTTCAAAACTAAGACAATGCTGCCATCGTGTGTTCATTGAGGGAAGGGCAGCACACATTCCCCTTTTTTGTCCTTATTTAATCCCTCGGCATGGCAACACCGTTTGAGATATCCAAAATCCGTTCGCATTTTAACATCTTCCGTATCTTTGTTTCATGTTGACCGAGTTTGGTGGAGATTGAATAAATCGCCTACGAGGAGAACGTAAAAACTCAGAGCCTGAATTATACCAATATTCACGTTCAAACCAAAATATCTGACTTCCTGTTGGTCGAAGCTAATGACTGTAAATTAGAAAGTTGTCCGGCTCGATGAGGTCAATATATATACTGAGTTTGGTGATTGTAGATGAAACGACGCCCTTCACTTTTGTCAAAAGGTGGCGCTATAGAGCCCCTCATCCCCACCCGTTTCTGAGGCTTTGCCCATGTGTACTGACTAACATCTCTGATGTGTGTGTTAAGTTTCATGCAATTTCAAGCATGCTAAGAGTCTCAAAAACAGCCAAAGACATTATTAAACTTTGACACGTTGCCATGGCAACAGTATTGGAAATTTCAGAAATCCATTCATATGTCTATATCGGCCATGTTTTCACATTATACTGATGAAGTTTGAAGTCAATCGGGTCAAAATAAGACAGTGATTTAAAGCATTTTTTTAAAAAAGTGACACACTTCCTGCTGCCAGTTGGTGGCGCTATAACTTTGACTCACAAACGTCATATCCTTGCGATCGGCTTCCTACAACAAACACACAGCTGAAGTTTCATCCAAATCAGTCAATTACATTTTGTCCCCATAACGTAGGTGTTACCCATGAAATGATAACATTAATTTGGAATTTTTTTTTTTTTTTTTTACTTTTATTCCTCTTGTGCAGAACTCACACAGTACACATTTGGTCGTTGTTATTGTAGTTTACTTTAGTTGAGTATTTGTGCACATTTATGTGTGTGCGTGTGTGGTCAAACTGCAAACACAAAACAATTCACAATTATTATCTAGTAATGTTCACATCACCAAATACGTTTCTAAAACATTGTAACATCAGCTTTGTGTACTAAGCATTAAACTTTGTTTAACTAAATGCAACATATTTTACAGGCAATACAAACTGTAAATGTCTAAAACAAAACAAATATATAACATTAGGCGTTTAGGCGCTAATCGCAAATAGCGATCTTCATAGTGATACACAAACCATCACAATACTTAAACAACATAACACTTCTCACCACGCTGGGAATATAATGTAAGATAATAGTTTTAGCTGGAATTGTTAAATGTTCAAATCTTCATTTGAGATCAACATGGCTTTCTCACTCAGTTCTCTAAGTTCAGTTTGTTTTTCCCTGCACGATCACATCACTTGCGCTCACCGGAACAACGTCCTTAAAGGGGCAGCACCCAACATCAGGGATTACCAGTCCCCCCCCCCCCCCCCCCCACACACACACACAAATCCCTGAAGAGATGGAATGTTTTTTTTTTTATCCTGTTTCAAAACTAACACAATGCTGCCATCTTGTGTTCATTGAGGGGAGGGCACACACAGGCACAATACATTATACAAATAAATATTTATAAAATATATATATATTCATCTGAAAAATAGTATAGTCTTTTAAAATTAATCTAAGTTCAATTGCCAAACATACAATCTTAATTTAATTGAAATCAAAATATTATTTTACAAGATATGAGACAATTTCTGTTCCCCTTTTTTTGTCCTTATTTAATCCCTCGCCATGGCAACACCGTTTGAGATATCCAATATTCGTTCGCATTTTAGCATCTTCCGTATCTTTGTTTCATGTTGACCGAGTTTGGTGGAGATTAAATAAATCGCCTACGAGGAGAACGTAAAAACTCAGACCATGAATTACATAAATATTCACCTTCAAACCAAAATATCTGACTTCCTGTTGGTCGGAGCTAATGACTGTAAATTAGAAAGTTGTCCGGCTCGAAGAGAACAATATATGTACCGAGTTTGGTGACTGAAGATAAAACTAACCCCCCCACTTTTGTCAAAAGGTGGCGCTAGAGAGCCCCTCATCCCCGCCCATTTCTGAGGCTTTGTCCATGTGTACTGACTGACATCTCTGATGTGTGTGTTGAGTTTCAAGCAGTTTCAAGCAATTTCAAGCATGCTAAGAGCCTCAGAACAGCCAAAAGATTATTAAACTTTGACACGTTGCCATGGCAACAGTATTTGAAATTTCAGGAATCCATTTCATACGTCTCTATCTGTCATGTTTTCACATTATACTGATGAAGTTTGAAATAAATCGGGTCAAAATAAGATGGTGATTCAAAGCATTTTTGAAAGTGACACACTTCCTGCTGCCAGTTGGTGGCGCTATAACTTTGACTCACAAAAGTCATATCCATGTGATCGGCTTCTTACAACAAACACACAGCTGAAGTTTCATCCAAACCAGTCAATGTTTGCACAAGTTATAACACACTTCCTGTTTCCCTTTTCTCGCCATAAATTCGTTGCTTCGCCACGGCCAAACCATTTGAGATATCAAAAATCCGCTCGCAATTTAGCATCCTGGATATGTTCTCTTCATGCTGACCGAGTTTGGCAATGATCGAAACAATGGCCTCGGAGGAGTATATTAAATTCCAGAGCATGCGTTTTCCGAACAACCCATAATAGCTCACTTCCTGTAGGGCTGACGCATAACTTAGAGCACGAAAGTTGTTCGGCCTGATGAGATCTATATGTGTACCGAGTTTCATACATGTACGTGCAAGTGTGTTTGATATATGGACCAAGTTTTCAGACCCCACTTTAGGGGGCGCTGTCGAGCCCTCCTGCCACGCCCGGGTACCAGCTTCAGCCCGGCTCTGATGGCCGCGCATTCCGACGCCCGTGCGAAGTTTCAAGAGTTTTCGAGCATGTTAAGTGCCCCAAAAGTACCCGAGAAGTCGAAAAAAAAAATAAAAAAAACAAAGAATAATCTGAGGAAGAACAATAGGGCTCTGCGCCCTTTCAGGGCTTGGGCCCTAACTAGCAACATTCTGTTTTTCGTAAGCGGTGCTGCAGTTATGTCATCTGCCACTTTATATGCTCAAGCTCTTTAAAGTAGATTGGATTCTGTCAATGTTATCATTCATCAGCTGGAAAAAATTGGTTTGGTGATTTAACTTTCCCCTGTATTGTTATTGTTATAGCTGTGGTGTGGACTTCCCCATTCTCATAGAATTAGAACAATTATTAAAACTTTATAGTTATAGTTTTATATAGTTTTATAATTTTATATAGTTATAGTTGTTGTCCTTAGTGTGAATGGGCTTTAACTGCTATAGTTATCTGATTAAGGTCGTCATAATGCACTCCAAAAATATGACTTAAAGGGATAGTTCGCCCAAAAAGGAAAATGACCCCATAATTTACTCACCCTCAAGCCATCCTAGGTGTATATGACATTCTTCTTTCAGACGAATACAATCTGAGTTATATAAAAAAATGTCCTGGCTCTTCCAAGCATTATAATGGCAGCCCAAAATTTGAAGCCGAAAAAAGTGCATCCATCCATTATAAAAGTAAACCACACGGCTCCGGGGGGTTAATAAAGGTCTTCTAAAGTGAATCGATGGGTTTTTGTAAGAAAAATAACCCTATTTTTTAACCTTATTTAACACGTTATAAAGTAAAATATCTAGCTTCCGGTGGACCACCTTCCGTATTCAACATACGAAGAAAGTGTAGCGCCTCTCACAGTTCAAAATGCTTACGCTACATCCAACGTCATCGTTGCACCAGTTACGCTTTTTTTGTAAGTTGAATATGGAAGGCGGTCTGCTGGAAGCCAGATATTTTACTTTATAAAGTTTTAAATATGGATATTTTTCTTACAAAAACCCATTGATTCACTTTAGAAGCCCTTTATTAACCCCCTGGAGCCGTGTGGATTACTTTTATAATGGATGGATGCACTTTTTTCGGCTTCAAATTTTGGGCTGCCATTCACTGCCATTATAATCCTTGGAAGAGCCAGGATATTTTTTAATATAACTCAGATTGTATTCGTCTGAAAGAAGAAAGTCATATACACCTAGGATGGCTTGAGCGTGAGTGAATCATGGGGTAATTTTCATTTTTGGGTCAACTATCCCTTTAAATTGAAGAAAAATTATTCTAGCATCAACGGCATCTGATCAAAGTTTGAAGCTGTAACTCAATCCTTTCGTTGTATCCATGCATCTGTTCATGGTGTGGGATTATGTTTGTTTTACATTTTCAAGAGAAGCTTAGTGCTGGTCTCTCAAATGTCCCAAAATCAAATGTTGGGATTGAGTCTCAGTTGAAGGCATCTCTTGGGAACAGTAGTAAAACGGCCTATCCTCAATGATCTTGAAACTGGGCCAAGCTCGTGCAAACATGTGGGTCTATGCTAACCAGGTCAGGCAAGCATTTTTACAACTGTGTGTCAGTTGCCATAGGGTTTATAGGAAAGCGTTTAGGCCTTTATCTAAATGCTCAATTATACAATGTTGTGATTCTAATATAACAGCACCACTCTGACATTTTTGTTATTGAGTATAACTTATCGGTTTTGTATATGGTAAAGGAAAAGGTCATCATTGTTTAAGTTCTCCAAGTTGTTGCTGCATGAACATGAAGGCGTCTCTGTTGATGTAGGTGGAGGAACGGCAACAGCGCACTTATATAATTTATTATTTTCCCTCCATCTGTTAGAAAAATCAGTGATCATTAGCTGTTGCCTTGTACGTGCTTGATCCAACATGTGTTGTGCGGTTGGGTAGAACGATCTAGTTTTTCATCAGTGACCTTCAATAATACATTCCCAGTGCTTTCCAAAGTCTATCTACCATTATTAAATACAAATACTTTTATGAAACACCAAAAATTAACATTAATGCTATTCACACTAATAATTTCAATAGGGTAATAACCAATTGAACATGCTTTTTAATCTCCATTATTATTATTTTTCCTAGTTTGACACACAATAATACTGATATATACCTAATTCTTGAGATGATCAGTGTTGAATTCCTGTTTATATGTTAAGAATGTTTAGCATTTATCTCATTCACACTCAACTACTATAATTTCAGTACCACACTCTGAAATTCTCCAAGCCTGTCATCGTGGCTTGGCGGCATGTCACTCCACTACTGCCACAACCCTACTCACAACCCTTATTAAACATTTGCTCAAAGGGATTTGGGTCAGAGCCCAGATCTGTGAATGTGTGTATTTCAGTTTAAGAGCTAAAGACCCTGCCTCAAGCTGTTTGTCTGAGCCATAATAGTTTGGTTTGGGGAATCTTATTTGTGTGTAGTGAAGCCTCAAGGCTAGATGATGTGATGTGTTAAGCTGCTGTGTGTTAGAGCATTTAGACCACTAGCTTTGCGCGGGATACCAACACAGCTTTAAAGTCATAAAATAGGGAAAAAAAGTCAAATAGAACTAATTACATAAATAATTATCTATTTTGTTTAGTTATTTATAAAAATAAAATTAGATAAATTATTAGAAAAATATATTTTACTTTGTTTTTATTATAAAGTATAGGCCTTTATAGGACTCTGTGCAGGCCAGTCAAGTTCCTCCTCATCAAACTCGCTCATTGGTGTCTTTATGGAAATGAAATTGAAATTCATTAAATTGTCCAAAATGTCTTGGTATGCTGAAGCATTAAGAGTTCCTTTCACTGAAACTAAGGGGCCAACCCCTTAAGCCCAACCCCTGAAATTTGCACTTTCTTGATAGGCAACCTATCACGGTACCATGCTTGAATTTACTGAGCTCCTGAGAGCAACCCATTCTTTCATGAATGTTTGTAGAAGCAGTCTGCATTAGGTGCTTGATTTTATACACCTTTTGGCTGTGATTGGAACACCTGAATTCAATGATTTGGAGGGGTGTCGTGTCGTGTCCCAATCGTGTTCAAATTGTGATGGCTAGGCGACTGGGTCAGAGCATCTCCAAAACTGCAGCTCTTGTGGGGTGTGCCCGGTCTGCAGTGGTCAGTATCTATCAAAAGTGGTCCAAGGAAGTAACAGTGGTGAACCGGCAACAGGGTCATGGGCAGCCAAGGCCCATTGATGCACGTGGGGAGTAAAGACTGGCCCTTGTGGTCCGATCAAATAGACAAGCTACTGTAGCTCAAATTGCTCAAGAAGTTAATGCTGGTTCTGATAGAAAGGTGTCAGAATACACAGTGTATGGGGCTGCATAGCAGCAGACCAGCCAGGGTGCCCATGCTGACCCCGTCCACTGCCGAAAGCGGCAACGGTCGGCACATGAGCATCAGAACTGGACCATGGAGCAATGGAAGAAGGTGGCCTGGTCTGATAAATCACGTTTTCTTTTACATCACGTGGATGGCCGGGTCCGTGTGCGTCGCTGACCTGGGGAACACATGGCACCAGGATGCATTATGGGAAGAAGGCAAGCTGATGGAGGCAGTGTGATGCTTTGGGCAATGTTCTGCTGGGAAACCTTGGGTCCTGCCATCCATGTGGATGTTATTTTGACACGTACCACCTACCTAAGCATTGTTGCAGACCAGTATGTACATCTTTTCATGGAAACAGTATTTTTTTTTTTGTTGACAAATGTATTGTTTGTTTATTTTGATTTATCTAATTAAAGCTGCTGTCTGTAACTTTTTTATGTTCAAGATTTACAAAAATTATATAATGAGAATGTACAACATGAATCCATTTTCTAATCCGTGTTTTTGTCCTACACTGAATCATTATGGTTCACTTAAAATAAGTCTTTATATTGGGACTATTTCTGACCGGTCTGGAAGGAACCGCTGCGGAGGAGCACAATCCCTGCGTGACTCGCCATAGACATAAACAGAGAGAAGTAGCTCCGGCTGCAATGTTCTTCCGCAAGACGCATGCAGTTCTGTTCATTAACCGCTAGAGCGTAAAAAAAATGGACTGCAGCTTTAATATTTTTGTATATATTTTTTTTAAATTTGAAGTAAACCCCATTCAGTCCAGCTCCATTGGCTTGTAATGGCAACTTTCAATCAGACTTTGGTGTGTGGCACATGCCGCGGGGCTTCTTATCGATCGCTGAGATAAAAGAGTGACAGGGTGCTGTCTACACTAATGGGGTCAGTGGTATTAGAAAGGTCCAGGTTTCCATCTGTAGGGCATGTAAATAATGACCTATTAGATTTGAGGGGATCCAGAAGGTGTGTGTGCATTTGCTGAAATAGTAAATGTTTCTGTTTATCCAGGCCAATGGCTTATACTACATGGAGGGGTAGTTATTAAGAGACCACAAAGCTGAGTTTCCAATTGATCTCTTTAGGCTAAAGAGTAAACATGGCCTACATGCACACTAAGCATGGATTCCTCTGCAGTATTGATGGCCCTTTCACTTATTACAAAATGTACCCATAGGCTACAGAGTGTAAGTGTATATATATGTGGTTTGTGCTTGACCAGAATATCGTATGTCAGTTAGTCTGTTGACATTTATTTATTTGATTTGGCTTAATTTTCAAGCAAAAACATGCATGTCTATAATGTAATTTACTCAATAGTGACTAGTTTATTGAACTGTCGTATAAAAGCAATATCACACTTGCAATCACACTACTTTTGTGTTAGTATCCACATGGCTACGATTTACCTGTTGGCTTCCGTCTCAATGGACAAACCATATGGGCTAAACAAATAATAGATCAAGCATCTTCAATAAGATATTGAACACACCTGATACTATAACCATGACAACACTTTTATAATGTGGTAAATGAGAGAATTTGGGAATCTATTTTAGAAGCTGTGAAGTGAGCACAGCTCAGGTGCTTTATTCTCTGTGCGGCAGGCACAAATAGAGCAGCACATGCACATCCTTGACAGGGCCATCTGTCCAGTCGTGCAGCTGTAAGCTCTGTAGGACTAACCTTGCAGAAGAATCATTGTAATGATAAATGGGTCAACAGGCCACATAACACACTCATAGCACACATATAGTGAACAAGGATACTTCCATCATTAGTGTTTATCTCCCTTTCTTTCTTCTCTTTCTTTTCACAGGTGCGCTTGTTGTGGCCAATTTGTTTGAATGTCTAGTAAAGATCAGTTGTATGGCAACTTGTCTTTTATATAAACACACAAACTCCCCTTTGGACTCATTTATACGTTCTTTGGTTATTTCCAAAACTCTTGACCAGATTTACTTCTGTGCTCTGAAATGTGTTCAAATTCTGCTCATTGACTGGAATATATAACAATTCACTTTGTGCAAGATGTTGTTTATGTTGCATAACTTCCTCTTTTTTCTAACATCTCTTCTTTTTGCAGGTGTAATGTTCAGGAGTATATATGGAACAAGGGCTCCAGGTGTGAGTCTGTTATTTCAGACTTCCAAGTGATGTGTATAGCAGTGGGCGGGGCCTCCATCATGTTGCTCCTCCTCTTCATGGTTATAGTCTTTTTCTCCAAGAGGCTGCACATGCTTAAGACTGAAAACAGGCAACTTCGCAAGCTCAGGTAAAACTTACATGTATACTCGCACTCCTAAGGACACTTCCTAGAGTCTTAAGCCCTATTCGGACGGGACTAGTTTTCTAAACGACGTTTGAGTTACAATTCTTATCACTCAACGTCTGTGATTTCATGTACCGATTCGGAGGAAACTAACATCTTTGTGTTTATTACAGAGGTGGGAGTGTGTTTTTTCTAGATTATTATTATTTGTTAATATCATTTTAATCTATATTTATATATAAGTAAACTTCGAGTTTATAGCTGTGGCTGTTTATATATACTCTTACCTGACACTAATATTAAAGGGGTCATGAACTTTTTTGTTTTATGTTTCCTGGGGTGCACTTATAACGTTAGAGTGAATTTTTTATTGTTTATTTTTTACATCAAAAATTGCCATATTTTAGAAATAAAAGGCATTTTCCCACCCTGATTTTAAACCTTTTATTTGAACACTGTTTTAAGGGGCGTGTCTGCTGTGAGACTTCAGTGTAAACGCCCACTGCTGTGATTGGCTGACATTTTTGCATATGAAATAGCTAAGTATTACATGTGGAACTCTCGCAAAAACTTTTAGCATGTTTTAACTTTTACAGCTCTCAAGGTTAACTAATTGTGAAAAGTGTTGATTATAGCATTAAAGGCATGAAAGGTTGCAGTGATGAGCATTGTAGCCGATCACAGCCATGTTGAGTGCATGAATGCAGCGAAACTAGTCCTGTCCGAATAGGGCTTAGTTTCATTGAGTTGAATACATTTTGGCGCATTTACACTGAAGTACAATAAAACGTACAGTGTTTAGTGATTTGAACACAATGATATCACCGTTCTTTCCTAAAAGTAGGCCAATCTGACAGTGCAACACAATTGCGTGTGTGTGTGTGTGTGTGTGACTGAGAGGGTGACCTATATACTGTGCAGCCAAAGGCATTTAAACAGTCCAAGAGAGGGGTGAGATGGATAGCAGAGGAGTGGAAGAGAAGAGAGGAGAAAATGAGAGGAGATAAAGAGAAGGAAGTATAGTGATGAAGACAAGATGGCAAAAGTGAAAAGTCTGTGCAAGTTTGAGTTCTGTGTGCATGTGTGCTTGCATGCACACCGTGTGTAGCAGAAACAACATGAGCTTTTAATCCAGTGCATTAAATAGAGCCAAAATGTCCAAGTCACAGCACTATAATACCAAGTTAATCAAATAATCAAAGTTTTGCTTGTAGTGTACTGAGTTTATCTATGTACTGAGTTTGCCTGTACACAGAAAATTTGTCACAGCTACTTTTATATGGCCAACAAATGGAGAAAGATGCTAACCAGCCAAACCTGTACCCTCTTGGTACACAACTTTTGTCTAATAAAATCCTCTGTAGAGTGAGAATATCATCTGCTTCTGACTAGAACTAGCGAAAATCATGTCATGGGTTTTTGAGATTTTGGAAGAAGGCAATTTGTTTTGAAGCTGTCTTCAGTGCTGCAACAAACTAAAATCTATTTTATAATAATCAAAAAAGAACAAGCCCATTGATTTGTCCCACCCCAATGTCCTGTTTCAATAGGAAACAAACAAAACATATTTTTTTTTTATGCATGAAGGAGGCATTACATTGATCACAAGCAACTTTCTATTCAGCATTTGCATAAAAATATTAGCTCAGCTGTTTTCAACAGTGAATAGTCACGTGACACTGAAGACTGGAGTACTCGCTGCTGATCAGCACAGGAACAAATACATTTTTTATCTCCCGTTCTTTCTCTTTGTCTTTTTCAGTAAATGCCGTCCAAAGTCGGAGCAGCACATCGATAACTTCTCGCTGTCCACCGTCGCAGAGGGCTCTCAGGCAAATGTAAGGAAACTGTGTGACACCCCGACTAACCTCCCCCATGCCCGTGCTTTGGCTTACTATGATAACATAATGTGTCAGGTAACTTCCTCTCCTCACTTGCCCTCTGTTTTCCTCTGTGCATGTGAAAATGCTCGCTTTGTCTCTGTCTTCTCTCTTATTGTTTTACTCTTTTCTTTGTCTGGGAGATGTTTCTTTTCCACTCTTTTCTTCATCAATAGGATAATGATAAATAGAGATACCACCTTCTTCCTCCCTATCGCTTTGTAATTGATTCACATGTGCCCCCTTATGCCATGTGAAGTACTACAGGCTGCACGAAGCATTGCGGAAACTGGATTATTTTATGTTTCCAAACATACTGATCACATTAGCGGTTGTGTAGCGTGGTTGGGCAATCATTGCAATGATTGTCAAACGGTTAAACCTAAATTAGAGTTTTAGTCCTAACTGTTTTTATACAGGATACAATGAATATAATGGAGTATCTGCTGAGGCTGATGCCGATCGAATTAAGAGGGCATGATAACAAAGTATTAGAAGTGTGTCAGTAGAGTAATCCTCTCTCGCCACCCCACTCCTTAGAAAACCATGAGCAGATACACGTGGGAATATAAACCCAAAGAGGATCCCTGCAGTGAGGTAAGATGACTGGAACTGACCTCTTTGATACCCTGCTGATTCAAATAAAGCACTAATCCTGTAGCTTCATTATTACTCACCTGGAAAGTAATAGTTGTTAAAACACGTTTTCTTCTTCCTGAGAAATGATGTAGAAAAGCAAGAATAGATTTAGTGGATAAAAATAGAGACACGTCCTCACGTAGTTGCTATTGTGACTGTAACGTTACATCTTGCTAGCCAGCATAGTGTCACTGTCAGCTGTTAAACTTCTTGCATCATCTAAAGTACTAACAACACAGTGACCTTGTTCAAATGTGTGTTGACTGGACTACTCTACATGGTTTGTGCACCCCTAGAATTATGAGTAATGTCTATACCATATAATTGTTTTGTATTATCTGAAATATTGAATTCAATATTGAATATTTAATTGTGCCTACTCGTTTATTACTTATATATTACTTTTGTTGTCAAAAGTTGATCTTCATAAAGTTTATCTTTTTTTTTTTTATTATTAAAGCAAATAATTCAATAACTTAAAGGTTCACCCAAAAAAAAAAAAAAAAAAAAAATCCCATAATTTACTCACCCTCAAGCCATCCTAGGTGTATATGAAATTCTTCTTTCAGACGAATACAATCGGAGTTATATAAAATGTCCTGGCTAATCCAAGCTCAGTGAATGGCAGCACAAAATTTGAAGCCCAAAAAAGTGTAAGACGTATGCATAAGTGTAAAGGCCCCTTCACAGCAAGAACAATAACTATAACAATAACTAGCAACATTCTGTTTTTTATAAGCGGTGCTGCAGTTATGTCATCTGCCACTTTATATGCTCAAGCTCTTTAAAGTAGATTGGATTCTGTCAATGTTATCATTCATCGGCTGGAAAAAATTGGTTTGGTGATTTAACTTTCCCCTGTATTGTTATTGTTATAGCTGTGGTGTGGACTTCCCCATTCTCATAGAATTAGAACAATTATTAAAACTTTATAGTTATAGTTGTTGTCCTTAGTGTGAACGGGCTTTAACTGCTACAGTTATTCTTATTAAGGTTATCAATGCACTCCAAAAATATTACTTAAAGGGATAGTTTGCCCAAAAATGAAAATTACCACATGATTTACTCACCCTCATGCCATCCTAGGTGAACACTCTGCTTGTATGATAAATGTATTTTTAGAAATTCTTAATTATACTTCCTTGCTTCCTTAAACGGTTTTTAGGAACCCAGAGTTTAAAGGGATAGTTCACCCAAAAATGAAAACTATCCCATAATTTACTCACCCTCAAGCCATCCTAGGTGTATATGACATTCTTCTTTCAGACGAATACAATCTGAGTTATATAAAAAAATGTCCTGGCTCTTGCAAGCATTATAATGGCAGGCCAAAATTTGAAGACCAAAAAAGTGCATCCATCCATTATAAAAGTAAACCACACGGCTCCGGGGGGTTAATAAAGGCCTTCTGAAGCGAATTGATGGGTTTTTGTAAGAAAAATACTTACAAAAACCATATTCAACACGTTATAAAGTAAAATATACGGAAAAAACGTAACTGGCGCAACGATTACATCGGACGTTGCTTAAGCATTTTGAACTGCGAGAGGCGTTACACTTCCTTCCTAAGTTGAATAAGGAAAGTGGTCCGCCGGAAGTTAGATATTTTAATTACTTTATAAAGTTTTAAATATGGATATTTTGTATTACACAAACCCATCGATTCACTTTTTTTGGGCTTCAAATTTTGGCCTGCCATTATAATGCTTGGAAGAGCCAGGACATTTTTTAATATAACTCCGTCCGATTGTATTCGTCTGAAAGAAGAATGTAATTTACACCTAGGATGGCTTGAGGGTGAGTAAATTATGGGATAGTTTTCATTTTTGGGTGAACTATCCCTTTAAACTCTGGGTTCCTAAAAACCGTTTAAGTATGGAAGTAAAATTAAGAATGATGATCTTTCTTTTGTTTTGTTTTTTTTATTGCCTTCACAAATGCAATTTTTTAACCTCAGTCAACTTCTGTCGGCCCAATCCCACAGTGATTTTATAGTGGAAGATACTTTTTTTTATGATTAAAAGAGAGTTGACAGCTTCACTGTGCAACAGGGAGGAGAAAAAGAGCAAAACTGAGATGAGACGAGAAGTGAGGGATGATTGATGACAGACCGTAGACGAAAGAGCAGTGAAAATATCCCTAGGTGACTTTGTTTACTTGTGAGTTGTTTACTTGTATTTCCACCTCCTGGGAGAATTTATTTGACATTTTTCATCTTCTCTCTCTTGAGATTGAGTATTTACACGTCTGATTCAAGCAGCGTGAATAAAGTCTTCTTTTCTTTCCTTTGTGGTCTCATAAGGGATATCACAGGTAGCAAGTTACCAAACATGTTCAAAAAAAGCTTTGCTTTCAATCGACTTGTGTTTTAAAGCCTAGCATTAGTGAGTCACACTCACAGCAGTAAACGTTGCTTTGAAAACACCATTTTGTATTTCTTAACAATGCCTTATGAATAAGCAAGGTTTACTGTTCGTGGCATATGATCCAGTTAATGTAACCACTATGCTTATAGCGTGTTGATAATATATGTTGGTAAATGGTAAAAACTGCAGATATCCCTTGAAAGTCCTGGTCATGGATCAGTTTATGCTCTGAAGTTTAGCATTTCCTCCTCTGAGCTGTGGAGTAAAAACTGAATCCAGATCCATGCACTCTCCTCATAAACTCCAGACAGTTTTGTTTATGTTATGGTACTCCAGGACCTTGTTTACAGCTAGTATTAACATCCGGTGATCAGAATACAATCTTCAAATGTATAGCATCCCAGACATATGAAAGCCCTTTCCACTTCACAAAAAAAAAAAAAAAAATCATGCTTTCGGTTAATCATAATTGACATAAAAAGTCATAAAAAGATACACATTTAAATTGACATTATCATACATTTGACTTGTTGTAATTAAGTCATTATTTTGAGAAAGTCAATTAAAAGAAAAAAATAACTTATCTATTGACTCTCAATTTCATCTTTCAAATTTAGACAGTCATAACTATGAGTTTGTCAATTATGGCAAAGTTGAAATTGAGACACTAAGTGAGAAATTTGAAATTGACTTTGACATTGAGGTAATTGATTTGTTAAACGTTTGATTTAATTGACTTATCTCATAATAATGACCATGAAATACAGTCTATTAAAAATAAAAATTAAGTTATTATTTGTCATAATTGTCATAATTATTATTACTGCTTGGACAATTTAAAGAGTCACAGGCTGCTGTACTTATTAATCTCTGGTACTTATTTTGAATAAGTAATTACTTTGCCTCCGCTAAAATGTATGTTCTAGAATGAATGTGTGTAGTATGAATGAAATTAGGATGTATTGCCATATTGTCATAATCATGTGACCTACCAGCATCAGTTGTGTCACTTCACTGTCATTCATAAATCCTCCCTCATGGCCATTGAATGCACACTTCAGATCTCGCCTCATGTAGAAATTCCGGGTACTGTTTGCCTAGTCTTTTTTGAGTACTGTAAATTCAGACATACTACTACTCTTGTCACTTACTGTCTTTCGCCTATTACATACTAGGCAAGTATTTTGGATGCAGCCACAGACTTGCATAACACGTAATTGCACTAAAAATAGGGATTTAAACCAGCTAGGAAGACATTTTAAATGATCGTTCACCCAAATATACCAATTTTCAATCAATCAATGTTTTTTTAGAGCACATTTAAACACAAACCAAAGTTGACCAAAGTGCTGTACAATGAATAAAAGAATCACAATGATGGAGTCATTTTTACTTATATTTATATAGCACTTTATAAAATGTTGATAGTTTCAAAGCAGCTTTTCAGTGATAACAGGAAAAAAATATTCATTATTGCGGCTGTTGTTGATTTCAGTTCCGTTCAATTAGTTCATTTCATCTATAAAGTATTACTGCAAAAAATTGTCATCGTCCAGCTCAGTTCAGTTCTGTCTTGGAAATTATATTTATTTTCAAAGTAATTAGGATTCAGAGAAGTATTGAAAGGTTTAACAATTGTTTATTTCTTGCAAGAAAGGCATTTCATCTCTCCTAGGTTTCAGAGAGAGAAAGGCGAACTTCCCTCTGTGTCTGAAAGCTTTATACCCCCCACAAGCTAAAACACTCAACATCCTCTTTATTTTTTCAGCTTGTACATGGAGGGTTCACAAAAGTCACGTATCAAAGACTCATAAACATAGCATGGCATATTCCTTAATATAAATACACTCTGTATCTGCCTGTTGCCGGGCAGAAGTTTCCTCTTTTACAGTTTCTCTGAACTAGGCCCTTTTCTTGTTATCTAGTTTTATGCGAAACCAAGCAGAACTTAATGTTCTCTGAAGTTTATTTTAATAAGGCTTCAAAACAAGCAGAACTTAATGTTCTCTGAAGCTTTACTTAATAAGACATTGGTTACTGAAAATTATATGTTAAAGCATTCATTACAATTTCCATAAATTAAAATTTCCATAACAGTTCTCATATAACAACGTCCGTACAGTCAGATCAATATTATTGTTGAATATTAGGTTAGAGAAATAAAATCAAAATAAACATGCAATAGACAACTAACAGCTAGTATACAAGAGAGACCCAAAATAACATTCTTAGGGAATGTTAAAGGCCAGGGAGAATAAATGTATCATTTACTCTGCTTCATGTCATTCCATATCTTATTGTGTGTGTGTGTGTGTGTGTGTGTGTGTGTTCTCACAGCTTATTCCTATACATTGAAAAAAGTCATTAGAGACTGCCAAGCTCCAAAAAGCACCACAAAAGTATGATAAAAATAATAAGTCCATATGACTTATTCATTGATAGGTTTGTTTGTCATTGTATTGGAAGAGGTCACTGGAAAAACATTTGAGATGTTAATGCTAGGTGTAAAACGGTATAGGGTGGCGCATTGTTTGTTACTTTCTTTTTCTCTTTTTCTCTTAATCTTGTGTGTGTGTTGCTCCACAGGATGACACTTGCAAAGAAGAGCCATGCAAATGTCCCCCTAAAGAGGATGAGTCTTTGAACAACCAGAACTCGCTCACGCCAAAACTCCAAAATGACAAGGCCGCCACAGAAGACAATGCAGAGGAGGTAAACTCACTGCAGAACAACATGAACGTGTAGTAACATTCTATTGCCACAGGCTGGCGCCGTGACTGTAACGAGACACACATTTGGCACCACTCTGCCCCCTGAAATTACTCAAATTCTCTAATTAGTGGACTAAACATTGACATGGTACTCTTCCTTGCAGTCACCTCAAGGTGGCTCAATGTGAGCTTCAAAACACACAAGCTGTATCCCAATTCAGAGGCTGCATCCTTTGAAGGTCGAAAGAACATTGTTAAATGGGACATATGCCATTGACGAGCGGCAGTAACGTTCGTACTGGACATTTTGAAAGTTATATTCAGCTGTCTGAAAACAATACAGGGTACACAACCTGTCTAAATATGTTCACCGTGGTTCATTTATGTACATAATAAAAATATTAACTATTGTTAAAACACATCTTAGTAAGATGGTTTGAACATTTCTATCGTTAGATATTCAAGTAAGTTTGAATCATATACCTCCGTTATTTTCGAACATTAAAATCCAGTCGTCACCTGCAGGCAATGAATCTTGGGAAAGGCTAGGCTGCGAAAGATCCACTCGTTCTATCGGTCATGGCCTGGGAAACCTGTGGACGCATTTGTAGGCTGCATTCGAAAGAAACGTTGTATTGTGACAGCCTTTGCTACACCACTGTGACGCATTTGGAAGGGTGCAGCCTCTGAATTAGTACACCGCTACAAACAAAGCCCTGAACTAGCATGCTAACTTCTGTTTTTGTGCTGTCTTCACACGGTGAAGTTCCTATTGCCAGAGTACCCTACCAGCACACTGGCGTTGCCACATTCACCTTGTCCTTGCTTGCCGTCACTGCTGATGTCACGCTGCATCATGTTATTTCAAGCTTTCTTATGCTATGTCCCGCTAAGTCACGCTATGCTATGAAACACTTCACCCCACAACGCAAAGGTTTAGCCGCCAGGTTTTCAACCTTTGACCTTCAGTCCTCACCTCTGTAATGCCTTCACCTTATGAACTCCTGTCTGTCCTGCCTTACTCAAGTCAGCATGCATTGGTGTTCTTTCGTGCAAAAGAAAACGTCTGTGGGAAATAACATAGCTATTTAAAGTAAAAAAAATAAAAAAAATCTAAGATTTGTAGATGTTTGTTGACTTATTCAGTGTATGTCTGAAGAAGTACTGCTAGAAATACTGCTTGGATTGATTTTTATATGCAGTATCATACCGTTTTAAAGCTCATTGTGTCTTGAAACTAATTGATTACTAATTATGATGGAAAATTTGGTTTTGTATTTTTTTGGTTGTTGTTTTTTTTAGATAAAATAAATGAGAACGTTTGTTTGGAATAAAACATTTAACCAATACAATTGAGTGCCAGTGTATTCGTGTAACTCCACTGCTCCCATTTTGACTCCTTTTCACTTTCACTGCTCCTCCTCACTCTTTTGCTTAGCTCCTGTGCATGGCTATAGCATTCGTTAGGTACTGCTGCTAACCATACTGGACATTTCACCCTCATAACAATGCTCTATTGTAAGACTATAGGCATACTTTACATACTGGGTTTGGACAAAACATTAATCATTTCCACATTTGACAAATAACATTTGTCATTCGCTGTCCAATCTGATTGTGAGTTGGCGAAGGAAATGAGCAAAATGGATATAAATCCTCACATACATTTTTAAAAATGTAAATGAAAAATGTCAATTGCTTATGAACAGTGACAAATCTGTTTTTGTATATTTTAGCAAAATTACTTTTTTTATTTAAATTTTGGGCGGCTAGATGGCTTAGTGGGTAGCACTGTCACCACACAGCAGAAGGTCTCCGTGTTCTCCCCATGTCAGCGTGGGTTTCCCCCCACAGTTAAAAGACATGCAGGCTAGGTGGATTGGATATGCCAAATTGTAGGAGTGTGTGAGTGTGAATGTGAATGTGTCCCAGCACTATCAGTGCTCAGGAAGGCCATCCGGCGTAAAATCTGTGGCCAAATCAGGTGTGTGTGAAGCGAACCCTGCAAAGAGCGGGAATAATGCTAAGAAAGATTAATGCTTTTGTTCATCAAGGATGCATTAAATTGATCAAAAGTGACAAAGACTTTTAAATCATGAAAAACTATTTCATATAAATGCTGTTCATTTGAACTTTCTATTCTGGAAAAAAACAGTGTTACTGTTCCCATGGAAATATTAAGCACCACAACTGTTTTGCAACATTAACATTAATAATAAGAAATGTTTCCTGAGCACAAAATCACTATTAGAATGATTTCTGAAGGATCATGTGACACTGAAGACTAGAGTAATAGCTGATGAAACTTTTTGTTTTGCCATCACAGGAATAAATTAAAAATGTTAAATATTGAAATAGAAAACTCTTGTTTTAAATGTTTCACAAGAGACCCTTTTCACAGACTGTGATGATGCATTTAACGGTCATCAATATCGTAAATCCTGCAAGGTTTTTTGTATTTTCATTTTTTTAAATTATGCACATCTATTTTATTACTTTTGCATCAAATTACATAAAACAAGTTACCGCTGCGATGAGGGCGTTTCTAATACAGCGTCTATGGGAGTGATGGTAAAAATCAACATATTTCTCTCTTTTCACTGCCTTTATCAATCTCACTCTATTTTCCCCATTTTTGAAAGTTATGAAATCTCTATTGTGGAGTTTTTCTTTTGTTATTTGAGCAAATGGCACACAAAAAAATATTTCACATTCACAGCTATAATACTTAACCCAACTATGACGACTTCTGCTCTGAGAAACCCAGAAATGTGAAAAGGGTCTATATTGCACTATTGCAATATTGCATATTACTCTATTTTATTAATCAAATAAATACAGCCTTGGTGAATAAATGCAGACACTTTTTTCACATGTATGTATATTTGTGGATGGATGGATGGATAGATGATTGAAAATGAGCCACAAAATAAGGTATTACAAAAGTCTTGAAAAGATTAACCATACCCTCTACTTAATACAAAGTGCAAATGAAGTACAATCCTTTGTTTACTTCAACTTGCATTTGCTTGATAATCTGAGATCAGTTCCTGCAAGCTGATTACTTGCTCTTGAGTCATGCCCACCTCATATATTTTGTAAGGTTAGTTTCAAAAATCAACACTTTTGATTGGTTCTCTAGGCTGTAATCTGTCTAAAGGTGATGATCCACATGTCAACTTTTTTGAGCAATGTTGCTGAGCAATTTTGCTTTTTCCCATTGAGAATGGGCAACAAATTTCTATCTGGATACTTTAGATCGGTTGTGGGCCCTGTGTCTCACCTCATTTCACGTTGACGGCAACATTGCTCATAAATTTGCCCCGTGTATCATCACCTTAAGAGTTGATAAACCACCACCATGTCGAGTGATAAAAATGCGTACCAGTGGAAAATAGAAAAGTAATCAAATGTAATCAGTTACATTACTTTAATAAAGTAATTGAAATAGTTACACTACTTATTACTTTTTAAATAGTAATCTGTAGCCTATTACATTTCCAATGTAACCTTCCCAACACTGCTCATGAGGGACTCGTTATCAACAATTTGTGATTTATTTTTAAATTCTTTATACTTTCTTGCTTTTTCTTTGTTTTCGTATTGCCATGTGTTTGTGTCTATATGTGTTGTATGTGCTTTTTGATTCCTATGTTTGTGTTGTTATGCTTGTGTGTACTTTGTGTGTGCCTTTGTGTGTGTGTTCATGTCCAGGGTGGTGTGACCATCGACTTAGAGTTGCTCCTCCCCAAAGAGGTGAAAATGCTTCCCGAGACAAGCCCCCCGCTTCACTACAACGTCTTCCTCTACAAGCACCCTAAATCCCCTAAAAAGTCCCCCGTGCTGCGCAGGCCTCCGGGCAGATCCGTACAGGGGAGGCCCCTGTCCCAGCTCTGCTCCAGACGCAGCTCCGAACCCGGCTACAGCCCCATTAGCACTCGTTCCTTACCTGGAGTGCTCTCCGGGTCATCCAGCCCTCGTCTGGGCACGGCCTACACACCTTAAGTGGAAGCCTTCAGCGCTGTCTGATGTACAACGACTTGAACAAAATAAATGACAAATTATACTTCACATACAGTACGCCATTACAAATTGAGACATTGATTGTTAAGTGAGTGTTTTGGATGAACAAGACATGAATTCAGACATGAAACAATATATGAATATGAAACGAAACAGCTCATACAGATCATAAATGGCAAGACAAAGTAGCAATGTTGTGCAATGTGAATATAAAGGGAAAATAAGAAGTTGAAAAACTGTTCATTTGGTATTACAGATACAAAAGTGGATTTCAAATGTCTTACGGTGCCATGATAATGTTTTATGTTGTATTTTGTCAAACAGCACATTTATATTCCCACACATGCATTCACAGAAATGATGGAACCTGTAAACATTCAGGGCATACAAATGGATTATTATTAACAAGGTGCTTTTTTGTGTTTTTAATGCTAGATTAATACTTTCACTGAGAATAAAGAATTTTAGAATTGTTTAATTTGACGTTGTTTATTATTGGTTGCTTGGACAAAAATGTGGTAATCATTTTGGTCGAAAAATGTACGTTTATTTTCTGCACATTTTATTTAGCAAAAATTTGAATATGTTCACATTTGTCACACTGCAGTACCATTTAACTGCAATTTAGAAAATTAATAATTAAAATTTGGACCCGTTATAATATACCCAAAAATCTTGATGTTAAAAAAAAATACAGTGTATCAAAATTTGTTGAAAAGTTGCCCGAGTTGTTTTCCACATGCGATGTATACGAGACACCGGACTGATGTATGCTGATTATCTAAACTACCATGTTCTCTAACCTACTCCTCTACAAAACAGAGCTATTCTGCTCAAGCCAAAACCATCTTATAAAGAAAAAACTGGGTCAGTTCCTCTCCCAGCGCTCACTCCATCAAAGCAAGTCAAAAGCAAGGGACGGCGTGCACAGACTGCTGAAATAAAAGACTGGGTACTTAGAAGAGTAAAGGGCTCTTGAGCTCACCAAGACAAAAACATTGACTAGCTACATACACTGCATGCATGTCTAGTATTTGCCATTTTTAAGGGGGGGGGGGGGGGGGGGGGGTATTCATGAGAGATGCATCAAAACTGTTCAATACTATATTATAGTCACTACCCATTAAGCATAGAGTGAATTTTGTGACCTCTTATGCTACGCCTTTCTCTGACCTGTTTGAGTACAGTTTAAAGAAAAATGAAAACGTTAATAGACTTGATTGGTTTAAAGACCTGACTCGATTTGAGCATCCCTGTTTTACTATTTACACACATTAACTGCGGGATGTGCGTGTAGTAATTCTGTGGTTCTTTGTGCCTGAAGCAAATTGATTTAATCTAGACAGCTCCAGTAACCCATGAAGAGGGAACCGACAAGCTCATTATAGACAATCCTACAACACAACCAGACAGTGCCATCACATGGCCATATTAGTGCAGTGGTGCATTCAACAACACCCTTCAACAATGGTGCATTAGCACATAAACGTATGTTTATTGTATTATACACCACAATATGTAGATTTTATTTTGTATACTGTATTATTAGGGATGCATACTGCAACAATTCTAAGAATGGTCTTAATAAGTAAAGTGGGGTGTGAGACTAGTGAAAATTCCCTTTTCACTATAGGACCCTAAAACAACACTGGTAGGACATAGAGAACCATTCTAAAGCATTGCCATTCAGTTTAACCAAGCTTGAAGTGGTCTACAAGGAAGAGAACAACTGCACAAGTCCAGATGAGAAGACCTGATCATTTTCTATAAAGGTAGCCATGTAAACACATTTTTAAGTAAACTAGTTTAATATTGAATTTTATACAGAAGCAACATCTCACAGTGGTGTAAGTCTTTCAAAAAGCATTTCCCTTTTTATAAAATACTATTTTTGTTATGATCTAACACAGAGCTAAAAGAAAGCAGTGTTTACAATGCATCACAAAATGTTATGCAAGAACTAGAAAAGTTTGGTATTAAAATGTTTCTGGAACTATGGACGATACATCCAAAAAGAAATAGAAACACCCACAATCACCTCTTCCTCATAATCATCATCATCAGAGTGCAGACTAAAGTGCTATTTAGGAATAGAAATACAAAGAGTGATACTTGACACTTGCATAGAATTACAGTGCAAAAGCAGTTTCCTTTTTCTTGTAGTACGTGATAAGTTATAGTTTGTAATCACTTCAGAAAGTACAGTGCAATTCTGTGTTATACTGTACACGTGTTAGTGTGTGTTCAGACATAAGATCTTGTGTTGCAACTACAAAGAATCCAAATCACCAAAGATATATATATTTTTTTTTTTTCCGGCACCCCCTGTTGACACCCCCGTCATTTTTGATTGTGCTCTGTGTGGTATCCTGACTACCATTGACAGCTCATGCACAGTTGTTGGTATGGGACACAGCACTAAAGACTGCTGTGAAAATGGAGTTGAGAATGTATCCACTCCACAATCAGTTTAGGACTCAATGCGGAGATTATCCACCTTGTTCTGGAGAAAGTCAGTTGGAGCAGCACTTGATGTGAATGAGGATGGCACACCTGGTCTAGGAGTGGAGATCTGGTTCTGGGATGAAACCTGAACAGGTGATGGTGTAGGAATGAGGGTGCTAGCAAGTGATGGTGGAACTGGATTGTCCATCACTGGGACAGCTGCTAGTCCTGATGATGGGTGAGCCACATTTTGAGGGCCAAGTATTTGGCTTTGACCAGGAATGTACATGGTTTGCCCCCCTGGGCCATTAAACATGTTGTTGAATTGGGGTGGAACGTTCTGTTGTCCCATAGGTTGTTGGCCCATGTGTGTTGGTGCAAATGAATACATATTACTTTGTGGTGGTACAGCTCCTGGTGGCATTTGGGGCTGACTAAGTGGACGAGAATTTTGGCCGAAGGGTGCCTGTGGAAAGATTTGAGAGCCTGGATGTACTTGTTGGGGTGCAGGGTTTTGCTGAGGTTGCAAAGATGGAAAAGATGTGGCGCCATACCCCAAATAAGGCTGATGCCTGTTTTGTGGAAGTTGTCCAGGATGGAACTGATTGCCCTGAGGCTGATTTTGAGCTTGCCCTGGAATAGGAGCTCCCTGAGGATGGGTGGTCAGTTGGCCTGGTGGACCATGCTGGGGTTGGATATGTGGAACTAATGCAGGTCGGTAACCAGAGGGGAGGCCAGACTGTTGCTGTGTTTGGCCTGGCATAGGAGGTTGAACCTGTCCAGGTGGGAAGGGGGGGAGGATTTGACCAGGAAATGCACTTCTTGGTGTGGTTGAAGGGATGCTTTGTCTAGGCTGGGTGGTAAAACTTTGGCCGTGTGTTCCCTGTATGATCTGTTGGACAGAGGAAGGCTGAGTCATGACAGTTGGCATCTGCTGCCCAAGAGAGTTTGGAAAGGATACTTGTTGTTGTCCGGGTAAACCAGGCCTAATGGAATTTTGGGGAATCTGTCCCATTTGTGGAGGCACAGAATAACCCCCTGTAACAGCAATGGGCCCACCGTGAGCTTGCTGCCAGAGAGCTGGATTGTACCCCTGAGAAGGCACCTGTGGGGTGTTCGATTGATTAACCTGAGGATGGACATGTGTCATGCCTCCAGCTGATCTTGCCTGGAATTGCTGTGGTGGTAGCCCAGGGATTTGCATTGGAGCAAAGGGCTGGCCATAAGGTGCCTGATTTTGTGGGAGATTGTGGGACAGCTGATGCTTTGGATCTGTAGTTAGAAATTGGGGGTTTGGAAACCGAGTTGGGGGAAATGGGCGTTCCCCTTGGGGCCAGCTAACATGGCTTCCACCATGGGGAACAGGATTGGGAAGTACTGGAACTCTGGGCAAATTCAGATTTGGAGGGAGGCTTTGTAGTTCTTGTGGGAGATCTTCAAAAGAGGCAACAGAAGGACCTACAGATTCAAGACTGGAAGGGCCGGTTCTAGAACCAACAACTTTCTGGCCAACCACAGGCTTCCGAGCGGCAGGTATAGGAGGTAGCCCTTTTCCAATCTCCCTGCAGAAAGTAGTAGGTCAGACAATCATGGAATGAGATACATTGTTGAAAAACAGCCATTTGAAAATTAATACCTTTAGTATTGAGTGGTGGTAGTCTACTAGTTCATAATTTACACTGATGATAAGTAGATTGCAGATTCAATCCAAACATAGGCAACCCACATTCGGAAAATGTACTGAAATCTGAATCTTATCAACTGTAAGTCAAGGTACTTGATCCTGTACCTCCAGGTGTCTGTCTCTTCAAACAGTGTACAGAAATAAAATAAAATATCTTCCCACAATATCATACCCATCTACTTTAGACAACTTACTTTTCCAGCAAAGCCACTCGCTCCTCCTCTCTGGTTTTGCAACAGGACTTTGTTTTGTCCAACAGGCCAGAGGTCTTCTTGTCCAGATCCTGGTAGAAGTCTCTGCCCTCCTCCGCCTTCTTGATCAAGTCCTCATATGCCTCAAATGAGGCAACCAGGGCTTGCACAGTGCCATTCCATCTTCAGGACAAAATGAGAAGATTACATACAATGTCACTGAAACCGATACTAACATTTGAAACGCGAGTATTTTGACTATGAAAATACAGACAAAAACTTACTGTTGCTCTGTGAGCGTGAGTGTCTTGCGGACAGGGGCGTACTGCACATTTGCTTCTGTCAGGGCTTTCAGGATGTTATCCTGAGCAACCAAGTTCTGTTCTATATATCCCTTCAGCTGATCATACTTCTTCAACTGCTCCGCAAACAATGTCTGAAAGACAAGTTAGAGGGAAAGAGAGATAGAAACTAACATTTTTGACTGGTCACTTGTGCAATATGAATCGGCAGCAGAGTAGCACAAAGCGATAAAGAAAAGGCAGTACAGTTTCAGTTGGTCATTAACCTTGATCTCAGCACGATCTGTGGTTACCAGGACTCCAGTGATGTCATCTTTATGAATAAGGTCACGGAGCTGACTCTCCAATGAGATCCTTTGCTTTCGCATTTCATCAACCTTGCCAAGAATAGTCTTCATTTTTTGCAAGGATGATGTTTCATCTTAGATGAAAAGAGATAATTAAATTTTTACAACACACAGACAACCTTTATGTCTTCCGAAGTACATCTGTAAAAAACGCTTTTACCTTGACTGAGTTGTGGCTGGGCCAGGCTCTTTCTGAGGTCCTCAACAGATCCCTGTAACAGGCGTAGGTTTGGTATGTGCTGGTTCATGGCTCTGTGGAGCTCGGTGTTGGTGTTGCTGGCTGCCTGATGAGCAGCTTCATATTTCTTCAACTCTTTCTGAATCTCCTGCAAGACTGCAGACCTGGCCGGCAATCCCTTCTGCCCCACAACCTCCATTAAACTCTTCTCTCCAGCCTCATCTTCCTCAAGGGCACTACGGACCTCGTCCAGAGACGAACCCACATCAGTGTAAACACTAGATAGTGCTGCAACACAAACACACACACACACACACACACGACTGGATGTCATCAAATCCATCAAAATAAAATCAAACAATAATAGTAAATAATGAATTAAATTCTAATAGTGTCGGTGCTTATTCAGAAATAGCATTTCACAGATCATAGAATCCTCGTTTTCATAGAATCCTCATAAATAAACCCAGAAACATCACAAATTTCATCACACATTTTTTTGTCGTCATTTTAAGTTTTTGTGTGTGTCTGTGTATACTCTCACCTTGCATGGCCTGGACAAGCTTCTTGACAGTGTCTGGTCGTACACTGAGAAATGCACATTTTTCCAATACAGCGTCAGGCAGAGATTTAAACATGTCAATTTTGTACACCGAGTCACTGCTCAGAGACTCCATATATTTTCTGCATGAATCAAGAAGAGGAGAAAAATAATTCAGCTACTGTACTAGCCTATAGATACACAGAATAAATTCACTTTAAGAAAGGTTAGTTTCCTCCAAAAATAGAAATTCTGTCATTATTTGCTCATCGTTCCTGGAAACCTGTATGACTTTTTTTAAGGGTGAGTAAAGTATGACAGAATATTCTTTTTTTAGGTATATTTGTTTTTATGACTAACTTACTCAAGGATTTGGTTTTTGTCCTCTATTTTAGCCACAATGTCCCTGAGTAACTTGGCCTTCTCCTCACTGAGAGAGAGAAAAGAAGAGACATAGTGGTTAAAAACAGAAACTTTTGAACATTTAAAGTAACACATCAGTGAAGCATGTTACCAATGTTACAGCTGACCTGTAAAGGGATGAGGCCTCATGAGTTGCCATGGGAACAAGTTTAGAAAAGAGGTCAGGACCAGTGACACTTTGATCAGTTAGGCTCACAGGTAGGGGTTTCACCAACGATGCACCTGTGTAGCAAATGTCACAAATGTGAACTAAATAATGGATTTCTAAATTCGTTATGATTATTTTAAAAGAGATATGAGAGCGGTTTGTATACCTTTTACAGCCACCAATGCGTCCACACCGGGCACAGACTCATGGTAAATGAAGTCATTGTCTTTCTTAGCGGAGTTATATCTGAAACAGACAAAAAGTAGGAGAAAATTACATTAACAAAGTATTTTAAAACCCCTTTTGGAGAGATTAAACACCACAGTATACAATACAATAAATTAAATATCTTACTTTCCACCAATCACGTCCATCGTGAATTTCAAAGCTTCCTGTACAACTTCTGGTTGACTCTAAAAAGGTTGATGAGTACACTTGTAAATGTGCTTAATGAACAGGTGTGTTGTGTGTGGGTGTTTGAGAATCTTTACCTTGCTCTGCTTAATTGCCTCATTAAGTTTGTCGATAGAGGAGTGAAAGTATGCAACCTGTGGAGAAACAGCAGGCGACCTTACACTGTCATCAGAGGAGCTTATGCCCATATTGTGCAGTGATACAACTATATACAGTGATACAACAGTGGTAGACCAAGTAATGTCAAATATCAGCCAGCAAAACATAAATACAAATATTTCGATTAATAATAATATATAATAATAAAATAATAGCACATTCAATTTAAAATGTCATGTCAAAAAAAATATGCATAACTAAAAATGAATGCACACAAGCACATACTGCTTCTCCGTATTTCTGCTGTTCCTCTGACTGCTTCCCCATGTGTAACTAATGAAAATAAAATGAGGCATGGTTTATGAAAATAACAAATCTATGAAAATGCATTAAAGAGTTTAAATTCTCTTGAAAATTACTAAAAATGAAAATTGTCATTAATTGCTCAGCCTCATGTCGCTCCAAACCCGTAAGACTTTCTTTCATCTTCGGAACACAAATGAAGATGTTTTTGATGAAATCTGAGAGCTTTCGGTCCCTCCATTGACAGTTTACGCAACTGAAACTTTGACGCTTCAAAAAGTTTATAAAGAGATCGTAAAACTAATCCATATCAAATTTATAAGCTTAAAATAACACGCCACTATTTTTGAAAATAGGCTCATTTCCCAACTCCCCTATACAGTTAAACAGTTAGAATATCGAAAAATATTGAAACTCTTTGGTAATTTTTGAGCGAGATGCTAATGGTCTAATCAGATTCAATGATCTATGCTAAGCTATGCTAAAAGTGCTACCGCCAGACCCAGAGATCGGCTGAATGGATTCGAAAACGGTAAAACTCAACTGTTTAACTCTAGAGGAGTTGGAAAATGAGCCTATTTTCAAAAAAAGTGTTATGTTCCTTTAAACGTGCTGCGTAACACACGAGAATTAACCTCATTGGTTCTTGTTGAAGCTCATACTTGCTGCGTAACACACGAGAATTAACCTCATTGGTTCTTGTTGAAGCTCATACGTGCTGCGTAACACACAAGAATTAACCTCATTGGTTCTTGTTGAAGCTCATACGTGCTGCGTAACACACAAGAATTAACCTCTTTGGTTCTTGCATGTCAAGCAAACATGCTTGAGCTTCCATTGGTTTACCACAACCGGTGTGCGAGTTGATGAATGTTTATGTGAATAAAAGCCTAAATTCAATTTGTTTATCATAAAAAGCAATCGTTTCCCTTCAGAAAATTTTGGACTAAACCACTCAATTCATATGGATTCGTTTTGCGATCACTTTAATAACTTTTTGAAGTGTGACTCAAAGTTTTAGTTTCATAGCTGCTTATGTAGGGACATAAAGCTCTTAGATTTTGTCAAAAATATCTTCATTTGTGTTCCGAGGATGAACGAAAGTCTCACGGGTTTGGAACGACATGAGGGTGAGTAATTAATTACAGAATTTTTATTTTTGGGTTAAAAAAAATAAACCTTTCGTCTTTAAAGGGATAGTTCAGCCAAAAATGAAAATTCTGTCATCATTTACTCACCCTCAAGTTGTTCCGAACCCGTATGAATTTCTTTCCTCTGCTGAACACAAAAGAAGATATTTTAAAGAATATCAATAACCAAACAGTTGATGGGACCCCATTGACTTTTTACCATACTCTGGAAGCAAATGGGGTCCATAAACTGTTAGGTTATGCATATTCTCCAAAATATATTCTTTTGTGTTCAGCAGAACAAAGTTCATACATGTTTGGAACAACTTGAGGGTGAGTAAATGATGACAGAATTTTCATTTTTGGCTGAACTATCCCTTCAATAAATACTGCATGGTGAGTGTGGTGGTCTCACGTGTGTGATGGCACTGAAGTAGCTGATCTTCATGCTGACGAGTTTCCTCCACTCTTTCTGAATCCTTCCTGGCACACATTCAGAATTATCCAACACCCTCAGACAATCCTTATAATAGTCACACACCTGCAATCAAACATTAGTGTTGAAGTGGCAAGTGCTCTGTAAATCAAAGACCTGCTGTGATAAGAAAAACACATGTTACAGAACTTCCTACCTGAGCACAGATCTTTGCTATTAAATGACTCTTTCTGTTGTCTAATAGAGTTTTCTCCAAGAGACACTCTTGAGCCTGTGCCTTCAGTGAGAAGGATAGAAAAAGAAAAAGAGACGAAAGGTTGTCAGATTAAAGTGGATTTTCCCAAGTAATAAAAGTAGCATTTGTGTGGTAGACTGTGTTTACCAGCATGAGGCTGATGTTGACTGACAGTGCCTGGCCGCTCATGTCAGAGCTGTAGCTGTGATTGTAGTGGTCTCTGAGGTAAGTAAAAGCCCCGGCAGAACACTGGAAATGCGTACAGGACACTTTCATCCCCTTAACACACAGATAACAAACAAGGAGCAAAAGGTTAGAGACAGCATGAGAAATTTCAGTGAATCATTTTATTTTTCATTAGATTTTTTAATGGATTAGTTCACCCAAAAACCTAAGAGCTTTATGTCCCTAAACAGACAGCTATGCAACTGAAGTCACACTTCAAAAAGTTACTAAAGAGATCGCAAAACTAATCCATATGAATTGAGTGGTTTAGTCCAGATTTTTCTGAAGGGAAATCATCGCTTTTTATGATGAACAGATTGAATTTAGGCCTTTATTCACATAAACATTCATCAACTCGCACATTGGTTGTGGTAAACCAACGGAAGCTCAAGCATGTTCGCTTGACATGCAAGAACCAATGAGATTAATTCTCATGTCACGCAGCATGTATGAGCTTCAGCAAGAACCAATGAGGTTAATTCTCATGTCACGCAGCATGTATGAGCTTCAGCAAGAACCAATGAGGTTAATTCTTGTGTGTTACGCAGCACGTATGAGCTTCAGCAAGAACCAATGAGGTTAATTCTCATGTCACGCAGCATGTATGAGCTTCAGCAAGAACCAATGAGGTTAATTCTCATGTCACGCAGCATGTATGAGCTTCAGCAAGAACCAATGAGGTTAATTCTCGTGTCACGCAGCACGTATGAGCTTCAGCAAGAACCAATGAGGTTAATTCTCATGTCACGCAGCATGTATGAGCTTCAGCAAGAACCAATGAGGTTCATTCTTGTGTGTTACGCAGCACGTATGAGCTTCAGCAAGAACCAATGAGGTTAATTCTCATGTCACGCAGCATGTATGAGCTTCAGCAAGAACCAATGAGGTTAATTCTGGTGTGTTACGCAGCACGTATGAGCTTCAGCAAGAACCAATGAGGTTAATTCTCATGTCACGCAGCACGTATGAGCTTCAGCAAGAACCAATGAGGTTAATTCTCATGTTACGCAGCACGTATGAGCTTCAGCAAGAACCAATGAGGTTAATTCTCATGTCACGCAGCACGTATGAGCTTCAGCAAGAACCAATGAGGTTCATTCTCATGTCACGCAGCACGTATGAGCTTCAGCAAGAACCGTAAGAGTCTGACACAGGCTAGAAGTTGTTGAATAAAGTCGTTCTTTTGTTATTTTTTTGCGCACAAAATAATTGTGTGTCGCTTCTTAAAATTACAGTTGAACCACTGGAGTCACATGGACAACTTTAACAATGTCTTACTCTCTACCTTTCTTGGCCTTGAAAGTGTTAATTAAAGCTCTTGGATTTCATCAAAAATATCTTCATTTGTGTTCCGAAGATGAACGAAGGTCTTACGGGTTTGGAACGACATGAGGAAGAGTAATTAATGACACAATTTTCAATTTTGGGTGAACGAACCCTTTAATTGCAAATATATCTAAGTGTGCATGTTCACCTCCTCAGACAGGCGGTTATCCATAGCTCCCAGCAGCGAGTGCAATGCACCTAAAATGCATTAGAGGGATTGTTGATTGATGAATTAACAATGCAAAACATTTGCAGGAATGCATGTCTATGCTGATGCTTTGATTGCATTTAACTCACCCAGGTTATACAAGACACAAGCCTGCTCATAGTTAATATCGTCATGTGTGATATTCCTCCCTGAGAAGATGTCCGTCCTGTGAGGAGAAAGAAAGCAGGAAAGCTAAAATGGCATGACTTTCGCATATCTTGCATATCGACTGTAGCAAGTATGGTCTTATTGTCTTAAGCACCAACGGCAACATTTTACCAAGTCACGGGCACTGCAGCCTCCTGGCCATCTGCCATGGGAACACGACTCTGCAGAAAGTGCAGCTGACCACAGTACTTTCGTAGAGTGCTGCAGCCCTCAAAATCCCTCGGGATGTTTACCACACTCTGAGAATAAGATAGTTTTTAATGCAATCTTCATTGACAACCTTTTTAAAGCTTGCGAACATACCACTGATCTAACCCACCTGTCTAAGTTGCTCCAGCTTCTTCAGTGACTCACTGTAGTTCTCGGGGTTCTCACCATAGTTTATTTGAATGTACTGGGACAAAACACGGGGAAAGAATACGGTTATATTTTTCTTCTAATGCAATCCAATGCAACTGACACCAATGTTACTGTCATACACAGTATAAAACTACCTCAATCAGACAAGATCCTTTTGTTGGCTTAATGCAAATGTGTAAAAAATAAGGCTAGCAATTGTGAGGGAGATCATTTGGGTTTCAAATGACCAGGTTACACAACCCATATGCTTACTAGCACATGAAAATATCAGTTGCATAATAACATAACTGCTGTAAAAGGGATCTACGAGTAACAAAGCCCTTGAAATCATAAAAAAGTCAGCTCCTTGCAAAAGATTAGGATACAGATCTGAGTCTGAATGCTATGCAGCAGTTATAATAGAATAATATATGTTTCAAGAGGCAAATCATATACATTTGTGAAACATGAAAAACTCACAGTGGAATGAATATTGCGCAATAGTCAAGGCGTTTCTTCATTTTCATCTCTATAATCAAAATATTTAAAAACAAAATATGTTTTCTTAAGAATACTATCCTAACTTGGAATCAGTGTACAGTTTTTCATCGCTTGTCATCCAGTTAACCTTTTGTTAAGTAATTTTACCCATACTTCTGTAAAGTTCCCTAAATTACAAGACATGCAAATATCTGTTCTTTACTGAGATTAAGTTAAGGAGCTCAAAGGGGAGAGAATAACAGGAACGATCCTCTCTGGAGCTGATCACTGCCGTATAACAGGCTGGATTCATGCGACACGGATTGTCTCTCACCTGTCTGACAGGAGGACTGAACTGAAACTCCCCCGCTTCCTTCAGCTCCAGCCAAATCATCGGCATCCTGGGAACGGCCTCCATTCCGCTTCCACGAAGTATTACTTCAACTTTAATACGAGTTTTAAGCACTTTCGTACACTTTGTTTTATGTACCTAAAAAGACTAATTATGTCTCGATTTGATCAAAAAACTTGACGCCCCGATTCGCCTGACGTTCCTACCTTTGACTCGTCTTCAAAACAAATACGTCACCGGAACTACGTCACCACACATACGCGATTTAGATTAGCTTTACCTTGTTTGCCTCCAAATATGTTGATTGCACTTTCTTAATCTATTATTAACTATTTGTACTCATACGGTATTAAAAAAAACTTTTAAAAAAATCCAGTTTGATTTTTAATCTGAAATGGCCCAGTCCTTCAGTCTCAAAGAAATCATTATAGTTATATTGTATATCGTCAAGGTTGTCATTTGCTTCATTTTATATGGCAACTAAACACAAACAAAAGTTCTCAAATTTCCAAATTACTTTTTACCTCATTTTTAATAAAAATCTAGATCTTTAATTGTAAATTTTCGCAGAACTTTTATGTTTTCATAATACATATGTTAGGAAAACGATTTGGCTTGGCTATATTACAGGAAACGTTCTATTATAAATGTTATATAATAAGATTACCTTATAAAAGCCTTTTTTTTCGCGTTACAGTCACGTGATTTATATGCACTAGGTGGCAGCAATGCATCAATTCAGTGTTTTGAATAAGGAATTGTAATAATGAGCTAAAAGAGCTCTTTATGAAGTTTAGAACGTTCTCGCAATGAAAGCAAGAACAAATAGCCTACAGCATTTAAAATGTCTGTGTGTAAGATAAGTTATTGTTGTTGATAACCCTCCTGATCTTCCGATATAGGCTGGTATAGGGCTTGGAAATGTACAATAAGTTTAAAAATATTAGGTGTAGGAACATTAAAGGTCAACTGGTCTCTAAAATGCTTTGTCATAAGCATTATATTTTGTGTCTCTCCATAAATAAACACTCAGACAGCATATAATGATGGAATCATGACTCTTTCTCACTCACTCGCTCTCTCTCACACACGCACACACTTAAAAGCTCTCTTACACATAGCTGCTCTTGGGCCTTTGTTGCTCGGATCTTTTGTCCTGCATCTTTCCCCAGTCCAGCTGCTTAAAGATTTATTTTCAGAGCATGGAAATGGGAAATGTCACCTGTGGGATGTGTAAGAAGATGTGTGAGTGTACCGTAGGCTATATTTTGGTTTGTGTGGTGGATGGTTTATATATACTTAACCATGTGGAAGCTTTACTGCATGTGAGTGTCAGTTGTAAGGCTATAAAACAAGAAGAGATTTAACCTTAAGGCAAGTTTCATCATTTTTAAGTTTACTTTTTCCTTTCAAAACATATTTTAACTTATACATTTCATGCATTATTGATTTGTTTATTTGGAATAACTGGAATATTTGCAGCTAGTTGGCCTGCAGTAAAGTTTCCTGATGCTTGGTGATGACAGTAAATGAATCGTGTCGGCCGGCAAGGTCACACATGATGCATCTGGAAGATCTGTGTGGAGAACAATGTCTCGCTCTTCAAGTCCTTGTTTCTCCAGAGGTGTCTAGAGCACTGGCACTCTGTATTGATTGTTTAACATCCCACAGTCTTTCCTGAGCACAAGGCCTCCTTTCCTCCCTCTTCTGCGGGGTGGAGTGCTAATCTGCCTGCATGGGGCGGCCATGACATTTACCCAGGAATTATGGGAACATAATAAACTCTTAATCAAAGAGGCAATGACTTCTGCTACGAGAGCAGAGAGAGATGCGTCTGAGTGTGAGCAAAAGGAAAGAGAGAGATCTTTAAAGAGTCAAAGCTAGACAAAGATGCTGTCACTTTAGAGTGTAATTATGTAAAATATTGATTACCAATTTACATCTCCTATGTGTGAGACACGACTAGTCCATTAGCACTCTTTTGCATATTACATTTATGATGACAAGGTTATTTTATTTTGATTGGTAGGTTAGACTTTTCTTGTTTGTAAGTCTACTTTGCGTTGCATTTTTAATTAGTGTGAAATAAAATGGAAAGTATGACATCCATTTGTGAAGCAAATCTAAGTTTAAGGTAATGCTTAAATGATGTGATCTTTTTTAAATCAGACAGACCTTTAATACAACTGACATGAGCCAAGAGACCACTTCTCGAACAGAAATATCACGGGATATTCAATGTAAAATATTCAAACACTTAGTGGATTCTCTGCGGTGACCGTCCAAAAAAGTGTATCTATTTTAATGAGTTGAAATCATTTGCCAATAATTAATAAGATGTTAATATTTTATATCTCATCACTCATAAGCCCAGCTGGGTCCTGCCTCTGACTAACCAATGACTGACAGCCAGCAGTCTCTCTACTGTAACCATGGTGACACCTGGTCTCTCATGGACTCAAGACTTGGAGACTTTAATTGGAGTTTACTGAACTGAATCAGAGTTCGTAGAATTAGAGTGGCTTGAATAGATTATAAATTAAAAGGGAGACAGAGGAAAAGAAAAGATTTGAATGGGTTAACAAAGCAAGAAAGTTTGAGTGTTTGACAGCTACAGAAGAGGATAAAGAAAGACTGAGGTGTGTGTGATAACGATGGAAGGGAAAGATCAAACGTGATAATTAAATGGTTGCTCTTGTACATTGTAATGTGTGCTGGTTTGAAAACACATTCTTTAATATTAATAGATGCTAATCGCAGAGAGGAGTGCATGCTGGGTAACACAGAGCGCGTGGGCCACAGGACTTCTCCTGGTTGAGGTGGCAGGCAGCGTTGGATTAAACCCCCACCCTTCCTTCCAGACCTTTCTTTCCCTCTGTCATGCACACAGTCTGTTATTTAATAATATGTGGATTTTGGTTTACTATGCAAATTGTAGCCTACAATCTCACGTGTGTCTTTCACAAAATTTTTAACAAGAGCGGAGTGGCCATTTGTAACTTGAATGTGCAAGGCTTTCAGTTCATATTATTTTAATATATTGTCATAATTGGTTTGTAGCGCAAATAGCACTTTGTCATTCTTATACACTGCCGTTCAAAAGATTTTAATCGGTAAGATTTTTTATGTTTTCAGAAGTCTGTTAAGCTCACCCAAGGCTGCATTTATTTTATAAAAAATACAACAACAACAACAACAACAACAAAAACAGTAGTATTGTGAAATATTATTAATTTTTTTTTTAAATAAAATTGTACGATCATTCAAAAGTTTTGGGTCAGTAAGAATTTTTTTTTTTGGGGGGGGGGGTAAATACATTCAGCAAGGATGCATTAAACTGATCAAAAGTGACAGTAAAATACATTTATAATGTTACAGAAGATTCTATTTAAAATAAATGCTGTTCTTTTGAACTTTCAATTCATCAAAAAATCCTGAAAATTTCTTTTACATAATATTTTTGATAATAATCATAAATGTTTCTTGAGCATCAAATCAGAATATTAGATGATTTCGGAAGGATCATGTGACACTGAAGACAGAGTAATGATGCTGAAAATTCAGCTTTGCATCACAGAAATAAATAACATTTAAAGTATATTCAAATAGAAAACAGTTATTTTACATTTTAATAATACTGTATTATTATTATTTAATTAAATAAATGCAGCCTTGGTGAGCATACAGATCAAAAACTTTTGAAAGGCAGTAGTCATTTACCTATTACGGCTATTGAATCAGAAGTTTCACAGAAAACAGCTTACTTCCATGTTGCAATATAAGGTGGATAATGATGTCATATAATAATATTATAATGTGGTCACTGTGATTTTGCCAAGTATGATACATTTTGTTGATTCTGGAATATTTCTGTCATATAAATGTATTTTCCTAAACCTAACCCTATACATATAACTTATCCCTAAAAACAGAAGGAAATGATAGCCAAACAACACTGATGTATAGGACCTAATGCCCGGTTTCAGACAAAGCTTTAGCTAGTCCAAGATGCACGTTTGAGCTGTATTAACTGAAAGTAATTTACACTGACATATCTTAAAATATGCACACCAGTAATGTTTTTTCTAAGTCAAATTTGTTTAAATTCTTAATATTTAATATTATGTAATATTGTGCAGAAGAGAGAAGTGAATCGCGGTGCTTCTCTTGCGAGAAGTGAATAAGTTTCACTGATCCACAGCATGTGATTGGCTGTTCATTACTGATGTCACACCTAAACCCCTTAAGTCCGGATCAAAGCCTGAATTGACAGATAAAGCTGATGATCAGCATCATGGTACCAACAAAGCCTGATTGCATCCGTTTGGTTTTGTCAACTCGAAACTAATCCTTTAACCCTGAGTTTGTTCAACTACCATCATGGTACAGGCTTCTGGTGTCTGGAAAATTTGGGAGAAAAATAATTAAACCACCACACTTGAGGGTTGCTTTTACATACTCCAAATCATCTATTATATTAATAACTTTAAACATTATTCTGATCAACAGTTTTAAGTCTAAGAATACACATTTGCTGAAGTGTTGCCAAGTTGACTGAGTAAATGAAGTTTGGAGTCTATAAAACATCTTACTAAAACATTTGAACGGTAGTGTTACAGTGAGAGGTATGGTTTAAAAAAAAAATTATATTTTGTCATTGATTATTCACCCTCATGTCACTCTTTATCAAATACAAAAAAGTGTTGTTTTTTCTTTTTTTGTCCATACAATGGATGATGTTGTTTTGGACCCCATTCACTTTGATAGTTTAGTCAGTTAAACAGTTAAAAGTTCCTCAAAATATCTTCTTTATGTTCCACAGAAGAAAAAGTAAAACAGTTTTTATTTATTTTTGCTAAACTATCCCTTATTGAGGACCTCCTCAGTAGTTTCTAGCACTCTGCCCATTGGACACCAGCGTGCCTCTTTGGCTTGTTTCTCTCGTTCCATCCACATCTGGCAGAGATGTGTGTGTGTAAGTGTGTATGCAGAGGAGGGGTGCTGTGCTGAGCAGGTGTGGTTACAGGAGGGGGTGAGAACGCTGTGAGGTTCAGTGGAGTGATCAAGAGCGATTCGGGGAGGAAATCTGGAGGGACAGGATGTGTGTGTGTTCCGAGGATTAGATTGGGAGATTGGCAAGGCGTTTGGCATTACGCTCTCACTGGGGTCCACACACACCCCTACAAAATCTGCAAGGGCGCAGATGTGCCATGGTTCGGGGGATAGAGCCAGAAAATCAAGACCCCATGGTTAAACAATGTGTATGGTTGCGCGTGCACGTGTTGAGTACAACCGAGTGCTGTTCAAGCTTGATAAGACAGTTTTTAGTGCAGTGCCGACATCAGGGAATTCACTCATGCGATGATGGTACTGAGATAAAAAAAAAAAAAACTCTTTTGCATTATGTATGTCTACGGAGAGCCCAAAAACATTACTAGGTCAGGCATCTGACACATATGTATGTGGGTCTGTGAGGATTTATATAGGTTAAATCTTAATGGACGGATGCGTAAGACTAGTATATAGTATTCTTTCTGACAGAAACCGGGTCCCTTGAACAAAGCAGCGTTATCATGTGTCACATTTCATAAAACATGAATTGTTATAAATAGACACTACTAAACAGCCAACATTCACATCTTATCTAAGAAATCCATGCTGACTTTATCATGATGGGGAAAACTAACAGCAAAGCAAAAGGGAAGTTAAGCAGAAATTCAGATGTGTTTGTAAAATGTAATGTAGCCTACAGTGCACACGGTTGGTGATGATGGTGTCTCCAATCTGTAGTGGAAACAGAAAGCAGATGAAGGTTTTCTGGCTGAATTATACATGAACCCAATATGTGACAGCTCTGTTATTATGCATGAGGCTTGCATAGCTTGTTAACTTTAAGCACAACTGTTGCCCGCAGACATTCCAAGGCTAATGACATTGAAACGGTTGAAAACTTCAGCAGCTGGTTTCCAGCATTTTTTATTTACCATGAAAAAATACAGCGGCCATGTTTTACGCATTACAGTGAAGTGATTGCATGAAGCCATGTTGGTCAATGTATTTATAGAAAAGTAAAAGCATATGCCTATTGTCCAAGGATAATAATAACACCCTATTGTCTTGTACAAGTAGTCTCATTTCAGGTAAGCTTTTTGACACATGGTCCAATTTATCAGAAATTAACATGTATAAAAGGCAATACATGTAATTTAATGAGGAAAATATTGTTAAAATGAATCTCAATGAAACCTTTAATTCATGCATTGTTGGTAAATATATACTACATATATCAAAACTGTTAAATATGATCAAAATACAGTACAAAAATATAAATATATGTATGCATATATGTTTATGTAATATAAACAATAATCAATAATGTTATCTATTTAGATATAGATAGATATTCTTAAATATTGTTTTATTCATGTGATGGCGAAGCAAATCATTCTGATATGCTGATTTGGTGCTCAATAAACATTCCTTATCATCAATATAAAAACAGTTGTGCTGCTTAATAATTTTTCAGGATTCTATGATGTAGGAAGTTCAAAAACAATTATTTGAAATAGAAATCCTTTGTAACATTACACATGTCTTTACTGTCACTTTTCATTCTCATCCTTGATGAATAAAAGTCCATGTACACTTACCTAAAGGATTATTAGGAACACCTGTTCAATTTTTCTAATAATTTTTTTTTAATTTCTGTTGCAATTATCTAATCAACCAATCACATGGCAGTTGCTTCAATGCATTTAGAGGTGTGGTCCTGGTAAAGACAATATCCTGAACTCCAAACTGAATGTCAGAATGGGAAAGAAAGGTGATTTAAGCAATTTTGAGCGTGGCATGGTTGTTGGTGCAAGACGGGCCGGTCTGAGTATTTCACAATCTGCTCAGTTACTGGGATTTTCACGCACAACCATTTCTAGGGTTTACAAAGAATGGTGTGAAAAGGGAAAAACATCCAGTATGCGGCAGTCCTGTGGGCGAAAATGCCTGTTTGATGCTAGAGGTCAGAGGAGAATGGGCCGACTGATTCAAGCTGATAGAAGAGCAACTTTGACTGAAATAACCACTCGTTACAACCGAGGTATGCAGCAAAGCATTTGTGAAGCCACAACACGCACAACCTAGAGGCGGATGGGCTACAACAGCAGAAGACCCCACCGGGTACCACTCATCTCCACTACAAATAGGAAAAAGAGGCTACAATTTGCACGAGCTCACCAAAATTGGACAGTTGAAGACTGGAAAAATGTTGCCTGGTCTGATGAGTCTCGATTTCTGTTGAGACATTCAGATGGTGGAGTCAGAATTTGGCGTAAACAGAATGACAACATGGATCGAAAGGGCGAAAGGGGGCCAAACACAGTATTAGTATGGTGTTCCTAATAATCCTTTAGGTGAGTGTATGAATTGAATACTTTCTGGATGCACTGTATATATGCTAATTAACATGGTGGATATTACATTAAACTTTTTCAAAATGGTCAAATAATGTTTAAAAGGTTGTTAGTTTGAGTACACTTTTTGTTTTGTTGTACTTCCAGAAAATGTCCACTACAGCATCCATTACTATGCTGGTGCTTCTTTAGAAAAAGACTAGGATGTAGAGAAGAAAATGCATATGTATAAAGTGTTTACGTGACCTTTCTACAGTGTAGTATATTAGTGTGTGTAACGAACACGGTTTGAGGTCTTCGGATTCTACTGTAGCCACTCCATCTACACACTCGTTCCCTTCATCAGTCAGTGAGCTTTAACTCATGCAACATTAATGCCTTGATTTATTCTCCTCACTTAAAGAGAGGGAGAGAAATGTCAACCATTGTCAGCATCTATTCATCCTTCCGTCTGTGCCTCCTCCTCCAGCTCTCTTCTCTAATGCACAGAGGTCAGCACAGTGTGTCCCATCAGGGTATCCTTACAGAGTTTTGCTGTCAGTTTGATGTATTTGCAACTGCGTCCACCAAACAGATTGTCAAATAAGTCTGGAAATGCTGAAAACTCTTGCATACACTCACAAAAATAATCAACTTAAAATAATGAGGTTTAGTAATCAATAAATAGTGATTTTTAAATAAAAGCTGATATGATTACAGGTCAGCTTAAAAAAAAAAAACTATCAAACTAAGAGAGTAGATTGATCACATTTGTGTATGTATGTTTTGAATGCACAGAAATCAAAATAACTATTTGAAGACGCATGTGTGTGCACATGCAGTTTGAGTTTAGTTTAAGTATTATTTCTTTAATTCCAAACTCAGCCTCTGAAGTCATCCAAGCCTTACATCAAATGCAATGGTGTAAAGCGGGTCGCCTCTGGACTCTATAGAGCAGTGGAGACGTGTTCTCTGGAGTGACGAATTACGCTTCTCTGTCTGGAATACGATGGACGAGTCTGGGTTTGGCGGTTGCCAAGAGAACGGTACTTGCCTGACTGCATTGTGCCAAGTGTAAAGTTTGGTGGAGGGGGATTATGGTGTGGGGATGTTTTTCAGGGGTTGCAGGGTTTTTCCTACATTGAAAATTTTTGGGTGGCCGCCAAAACAAATTTTTGTCCCGCCAAAGCCTTATTTGATCAGTTATTGTGATTTATGTATGATTGATGTAGTAGATGACTCTTGCGCTAGCGTTAACTGAGTGACAGAGAGAACGATCAGAGAGCTCCTCCCCCGCTCATACTGCCGCACTCTCTCGTCTTCAAAATAAGCATTCTTAGCTTTCTAATATTTCACATATTACGTTAATCAAAATCAAAACGTCGGAAGACCGAATCCATGTTGCACGTGGCGCTATCAGACAATGTTTTCCTTTAATTACCGCTGGGTGTAAATTGCGCTCAAAAAACGTTGACTATTTTCTGACCAGCTGACATAAACCATACTTTCAATAAACGGGAAACAAATCCTATCCGGTTATGAAGTGTTTTCTGTGTGTTCACTGTTGACAAATCTTTTGCGATGTTCTAACAGACGGGATTCGCACACAACGCATCTGCTAATGTCCGATTCGCAACCTAATGACTCCTTTGAACCGAATCATTTTAACGACTGGTTAGAACAGGGGTCGGGAACCTTTTTTGACCAAAGAGCCATTTTTTCATTTTTGGTTAATGCATTTTTCCAAAAGAGCCACAGAAAAAAATAATATTAAATTATTATTAAAAAACATGCTTTTTTCCCCAATACAATTTCAACAATAGTAATTATTAGGTCCATAACTAAAAAAAAACACATATGCAGAAAACAATAAATAAATTGCAATATGGAATTAATTGTGCAGGGCTTTGTGAGGTTGAGTTATAAATCCTCTTTGTGTGTGTGAACATCTACTGTGTTTACGTGAATACTCGACTTGGCATTTTGATATATTTCTGTAGTCTATTAATCTGACGTGCAGCCGAGGACAAAGCTGTGCTTGTCCGTGTTGCGCTCGGAGCGCGTGCACAACATCCTGTCAGTAATTCAATTGTCTTTCGTGACTTATCACGCTTTTATCATTCATTTTCGTCAACTGAAATCTGCGTGGATTATCATAAATACACATTTATTTATCACAAGGGTCTCTGCGGCAAAAGCGAAAGTACCCGCGGGTGAAATGTTTCGAAATGTCTCTTTCCACAACAGACCACCAGTTTCAATAAAAGGATATATTAAAGTTTGTATAGCCTACTTTTATATTTTCGCTGCTGTTCTAAAAATGGTTTTCGGTTACCTTAAACAAGCCACAGCTGCTTGAATCCCAGAGCAGAAGCTGTTACCACAGAAACGCAAGTGGTTATTGTTTGCTGTCGCGAGACTCGCGACTCGTGACACTCGCTAACAGCACTGAACTTGCGCGGCCGGTACAACTTGAATATTAGTTATTATCATACGTTTCATTAACTTCGGTTGGCTGTACAACAAGGGAATTGTAATTGGCTGCTTTTTTTCTGCAGAGAGCGGATCTCTGTTGATGTGTCTAATTTTTTTTATCGATCATTTACAGGGTGAGAGATGAGCCACATTATTTTTGTCAAAGAGCCAGGTGTGGCTCGCGAGCCATAGGTTCCCGACCACTGGGTTAGAACAACTGATCTGTCCAACACTGAACTAATGAATCAGTTTAATCATTTACTCTGAACACATCTGAAATGAGAACACAAGTGTGCTTACCCAATTTAGCAAGAGTGGGTGTAAGAGTTAGTTTTAATTATCCAGTCTTTCAGCTTATTTATGTTCACAAGGTGTAGTAAAATAAATAGCCTATAAATAATTTAGTTTAGACTGGAGTGAGGTGAACCCAGAACAAAGTTGTTGTTAGCTAGCTGATAATTTTATGAAATTGTATATGGCAGAAAATTAGGCTATTTGTTCATTTTTTTAATACTACTTTTTAATATTGATATGATTATATACCAAAACAATTATCTGTAAATAGTGTAAACACGAGGAACAAAAACAAACATCAAGGTATCAAAATAAGAAGCAAAACTTACAAAGTTTCTTTGAATTTATTTAAAATGTATTGTCAGTATTGCGCTTGCAGATCACGTGGGTAGGGTACTTTTTTACTGTGCATGTGTGTGTATGGATGACCATGTCTGTCAGCCTCCACCGAAGACCATTTTTGACCCAGGAAAAACCCTGGGTTGAGCTTTTGGTTCCAATGAAAGGAACTCTTAAGGCTTTAGCATACCAAAGACATTTTGGACAATTTCATGCTGGCAACTTTGTGGGAACAGTTTGGGGATGGGCCCTTCATGTTCCAACATGACTGCGCACCAGTGCACAAAGCACGGTCCATAAAGACATGGATGAGCGAGTTTGGTCCGGAGCAACTTGACTGGCCTGCACAAAGTTCTGACCTCAACCCAACAGAACACCTTTGGGATGAATTCGAGCAGAGACTGCGAGCCAGGCCTTCACGTCCAACATCAGTGCCTGACCTCACAAATGCGCTTCTAGAAGCATGGTCAAAAATTCCCATAAACACACTCCTAAACCTTGTGGAAAGCCTTCCCAGAAGAGTTGAAGCTGTTATAGCTGAAAAGGGTGGGCCGACGCCATATTCAACCCTACAGTACTAAGAATGGGATGTCATTAAAGTTTATGTGCATGTTAAGGCAGGCGTCCCAAAACTTTTGGCAATATAGTATATGTGTTTGTATTTTTTTGCTATAAAATATGAAAATACAAGAAATGCATAGATTATATCAAACAAGTTTTATTGTTTAAATACCCAACTGTGCTTGACAGTTTAACATGATCCAGTTTTAATACAGAAGCATGAGTTACCTCTGTACCAGAATATTTTGTGTTTACTTGACAAAAATCACTTCTTTAAAAGTCTTTCAGCTCAGCAAGGCTGAATCCACTAGATGAAAGACCCTGATCAAGGGTCACGTCATGCCCGTGTCCTTTAAACCAGCGTAAGCAAGAAGACTTGTGGGATCACAACCTCATTCAGGCATGGGCTCCCCAAACTGGAACATGTCGTCATCGTAGAGGTCCTCAGGGAGCTCTTCGTCTCCATCAGCAAAAAACGTGGGGAACGGCGGACTCTTGTTCTTCTCCAACCGAGTGGGTAGAGCTGTGTCCCTGACCTGATCGAGCAAACGCAAGCACAAAGTTTAGACAACTGGAGAAGCTTCTTTATCAAGATTACAATGCTGTTTTTACAACACTCGTCTAAATACTATGATGTCATCATTTGCTTAATGAGTCGAACTTTGAGATACTTCAACTTTCAGTTGAGTGTGTATGTAAGCAAACTCTACGAGACAAAAACGCTGACCACATATGATCGATTCACCAATGCACTTTGTACACACAAACGCCTCTGTGCATTGATATAGATAAATCACTCAGCTCGAGGGCGCGCTAGCGTGCCAAGGTCATTGCTAGTGTTGGCATTGACAGTACAGCACGCAACAATTTTTTGGAGCTAAATGCTGCTGAAAGTGAAGACAGAAGCAGAGAAGATAAAAGCATAAATATGACCTTCAAAAATATGTGCTTAACAATTGGCATACTTGGGAGTTTGAATAGGTGTGAGGCGTTTTACCTTAACAAGACAGTTGCGGTGACCCGGTACTGAACCGTTGACGTAGAGGACGTTATACTTGGTGTTCACCCTCCATATCTGCCAGAGAAAGGATTTTCACACACAATTTTTCAAATTGTGACACCGGGTGAATTTACAGTAGGTGCCTCCTAAGCACAAGATATGATACAGCTATGTATATTTTGAAATTGTGCTTACTGTGCATCTTGATGTGTAATAAATTAATTCAATTTGTCAGAGTACACAAAATATAAAAGAAAATGTGTTTATGCCACCCTAAATCTAGCAAACTGCACAGTGCAATGCAGAGAAGACGTATCAGCAGTATAAGCATTTGGATTTTGGACAAATGATCACACTGAGCAACATATTTGGATACAAACAGTCTCTCAAAGATATAAAAATGGCATTTTGTCCATTCTCATCAATGTACCTTCAATCCATGAACAGTGTCATATATGTTTCCCATCCTTCCTGGCATCTTCTTTCCTTTGAAAACTTTTGCTGGATCCTGATGGCGAGGAGACAAGTTACTTAACTCATCCATTAACCATTCAAAGAGCACGTTGAGGTCACGCTAAACTCTCGAGAGACCATACGGGACAGTTGCGGCTATCTGAAATGACTGATGTGAAACCTCTCAGAGAAAGTGCTTCAATATCTAAACATTTACAGTGAGAGGGATATACTGTGTTTCTGAGAGGAAATTCAATCAGTTCCTATCATCTCTGTGACATAATGTTCAATCAGGATTGAATGGCAGCCTCCATTTTTACAGATCCACCCTAGATATTAACATGCAAGATCAACAGGAAAAAAAAAAATAGTTCAGTGATAAAAGCATTTATCAGTTACTGGTTATACATAATTACAGTATATTAAAAGTAATATATAGGCCAATATTGGACATCAATCTACATTATTACAAAAAAAAAAAGTTTGTGTCATCTTTATGTGCTTTAACTGATACCAAAGATCATATACACCGGAAAACTATGGAATTGGGACTGTGGATAGATTTTTAAAAATGAATTGTGATTAATCTCACACTTGAAAGTCATGAAATTAAGCATACATCACTATATATCCAGCAAAGTAAACTATCAGATTGAAGGGTGATTCTCACAAAACTGTATATTCAGTAGGGCTGGGCGGTATATCGAATTTGTAAAATATATATAGATATATTTTTTCAAAACGATACGGAATGAGGCAATACCGTTTATATCGATAAACAGTAGATTAATACGAACGCATCAGAAAAATAGCGGAGTACGCAGAATGAGCTTATGCAGGGAAAGTGCATGATACAATTTGTCCTAAACATGACATGCTTTATATTAAGGGCTTTAAAATAACTGGTAAGATAAAGTTAACACAGCAGCTTGCCCTGTCAGATGCTCTGAGAGATACTTGTGCTGACAAACAGATAAATACTGTTATAAAGTAAATATGTCAATTTTGCTGTCAGGAGAGGAAGAGCCTTCTGCAATTGGGCGCCGCTGCGTGCACGTACGCAAAAAAGATGGAATGCGTTAGAATAGGAACGCAATAATTCTGACTAAAGTATGCATATTTCTAAAATAGCTTTCCTATAGCTCAAACAGTAGAGCATGGCGCTAGCAACGCCAAGGTCATGGGTTCGATTCCCAGGGAAAGCAAGAATTGACAAAAATGTTAAATGTGTACCTTGAATGCAATGTAAGTCGCTTTGGATAAAAGCGTCTGCCAAATGCATAAATGTAAATGTAAAATATTTGTTGTTGGACAATAAATGTGCCATATGTGGAATTTTAAACTTACAAGTAAGTATATTTTTAGGAAAGTGACCATTATAATTGGGCAGTGGTGTAAAGTAACGAATTACAAATACTCTCATATTCTCAGGAATTGTCCTTATTAAGTAGTTTAAAAAAAGTGTACTTTTACTTTAGTCAATTTTAAGTGCTGTATCGGTACTTTTACTGCGCTATTTTCCCTAAACCTGCCGTCGCTACATTATGTTTATTTTTTTCCTGTCAACGTGATTGGCTAAGACGGATAATCAGTCCTGTGTCTCCATGTGTCACGCGTGTGACTCTCGTCAAATGTGTGACACCCTCGCGCTAATGCAGACGCGCAGAGTATAAACAAGGCTTTAGACCAGCCTTGAGTGAGAGGCGCGCGCACTTTATGAAAGGTTGTTGTTGCTACTGTATGATGACTGAAATCGTGAAATTGCCTTAAACAATTACTAAAAATTGACTGCAGAATATTACATTTTCTAATATACGCACAAATGGTCCGTATTCTGTTAGCGCCGCACGAGCTTGCGGTGCCATTTGCTGGAAACACTTCATTTAGCTTGATTGTTTGCCAGGCTTAAAAGTGCATTAGGCGTTAACCAATACTATCAATCACTGCTAGATTTGTGTCCCTTACAGTTCGGCTTGTCAATAGAGGACGCTGTAGCGCCCCTATCAAAATTCCAGAAATATACAGGTACACAAAAATGATATAAAAATAAAATAGTTTACTCATACGACGTGCCGGCTGTTAGTAAGAGAGTCAGCATTTAATAAAAACTGGCTTTGATCGGTTAACTATTTTATATTTTCTTCAATATGTTTCATGCAATTTCATGGGTGACGGACGCCGGACAAATGAATGTCTATCTGAGTCAAAAAATCTACGGGCAGCATGTGACCTGAAGCTGGTCTCTAATTGGTTTCTTAAAGATCCTCCTCCAGACGCAGGTCGCTGCGTCCCTGGTGAATCAGAATTGGATGCGTGTTATTTTATCCAATCTGATTGGTTCTCGTCACCTGTCATTCAACTTTACGCTCTTGGCCACTAAAGCGAAAGTTGCTGTTTTCTTTTGTTTTTCCCTTTCCTCATTCAATTATATGTGGGAAATGAATGTGTAAAAAGATAAAAGTGAAGACACTGTTTTCTCTTTAATGCTTGAATTTAGTCAACTTGCATCTTGATACTGCTTTGTATTTATTTGACCCACCTATTGGTTGCTTTCTCAAATATTACATGGCTTTATTTTTAGTGCTAGCAGTCAAAAATAAAACTTGGAGAAATATTGAAATACTGTTGGTGATCTCATGTTTTTTTGTTCTTACTTAGAATCATCCATAAAAGAGTAAGCTACATTTTTAATTTGCAGAGTATAAGGTGGAATAACATTCATAGCATAATACTCGCTACTCGAGTACTTTTAAAAGGGCTACTTTTTACTCCTACTTTTAGTAGTATTTAGGACAGGTACTTTTACTCTACTTGCACTACATTTTTTGACAAGTAACAGTACTTTTACTTGAGTATGCTTTTTCAGTACTCTTTCCACCACTGTAATTGGGTAATCAAATATAGGCTAATATGCTTTTGTTTTTGTTTTTATTTTCATTTTTAGTTTAGTGAATTTAAGAAAAAAATTATTAATTTAGATTTTAGATTGTAAACCCTCTTTTTGTACATAATATATTGCATAGCCTACATTATGTTCACTGTGTTTGTTTATAGCCTTTAAATATCAACATTGTTTTTAGGACATAATTAGGGAGGATGTGAAATAATTATTATTAAAATAAATTCAGATTTTTTTTTTATCCAAATAGAAAAAACATGGATACATACCATGTTTCGCCATTCAACCAAAAAATTGCGAGATATGATTTTTTTGGCCATATCGCCCAGCCCTAATATTCGGCAAGCTTTTTTAAAGGTAAATTTAGGTGTCTTTCTAAAAAAGGACACCAAGTAAAAATAAAAAAATATTTATATTTTATATTATTTATATTATTTATTTATTTATTTATTTATTTATTTATTTATTTATTATATATATATATATATATATATAAATAAGGAGTCCATACAATTCTTACAAAGCATCCATGGAAAAAAGCATTAAACGATTAAAGAACAAAACTTTTCAGAATTCAGTGTAGAGAATATGTACAGTGCAACAGCAAGCTTTTTAGAGCTTCTTTACATTTTAGACACGTCAAGTTGCAATACTGAACTAAACCACAAGGAGATGCCAAAAAAAACCCCTAAACCAACCACCTTGAACTGTCTGCATATACCTACAGTACACGGATCCATTCAAAATGTTTAAACAAAGCACCATAAACATGAAAGATAAAAACATTATGGAAATACATGTTGTGATATTTCCGTCAAGAGGTGCATACATTTTTGGTCAAGATCTTTTATTACTGCAAGAGTCAAGCACTCTGTAAAGTCTACTCTAGTACATCCCAAAGACTTTCAATGGATTTAAGGTTTGGACTCAGGAGGTACCAATTTGTGTGTGAAAATGATTCTTCATGCTCCCTCACAACCATTCTGTCACAATTTGAGCCTGATGAATCTTGACACTGTCATCCTGTAATTTCCTAAAAAAAATGTCTTTGTGACCCCAAACTTTTGAATGATAGTTATTAGCATGAAGTGACAAGTACAGAAATAAAAACACTCACCCCTCCTGGCCCCAGAGAGCCTGGCCTCCTGTGCGTTTTAGTTTGTCCATGGGAAGCTGGCTGACCTTTGAACCCCCAACGCTTCATTACTCCTTGAAAACCCTTGCCAATTCTACAATTAAAAAGAAGATCAATAGCGTAATTCATTAAAGTAAAGTAACATTCAGTTATTATATGCTGTGTGACAACATAAAGAGATATGAGGATGGAGCTGCAGATAGGCAGGATCTCAGGCGTGAAATAGGGCTGACACGACTCAGATGCTATGATTAATCAAGAGCTCTTTGAAGCAAGACTCTCTTCAATAAAGGTGATGGGCGTAATTTTTTTCAATGTTCATCATTATTTTTGCAATTCCATTTGGTGAAACTAGTGGCACTTTTATTTAAAGTTATGCAAAATTCCCTTTTACATTGTTTTTGAACATAATTATGTGTCTGCAGTGTGTACACACCACCCTATTCATAGTTTTCAGTCACGTGATTGTCGCGGAGCCCTGGAGGGCAAAACCGCCATAGAACTCCATTGAACTACAGCACAAGCCTGTCAAATTTCCATCTTTAAACAAAAAAGTGTGAAAATGATGCATGTTTTGGGCCCTTATGATCCACATACAGCACCTGCTGCAGTATTTCAATCACTAAAAACAGCGGGAGGTTTTTAAAATGTTTAACGTGAAAAACACTATAGGGTGAGTTGCACCAATAAGGATTAAATTAAGCAAAGTTTAACGCTAATTTTTTGATATGGGTTTTTATTTTAAATCGAATTGTTGCACCACTTAATTTAAAGTGCCGTACCCACCAATAAAATGCCGTAATGTACTCAAACAGTGATATTAAAAAAATAAACTCAGTTTACACCTTTTTTTATGAAGCATACCATATACAGGTGAGCAGATGATCCCAGAATATGAACACAACGCATTTTCTTTATAATGGTTTTCGATAGAAAAAAAAAAGTTTAATGAGAATCTTTGTGTTGCACTAATATTCTGCGTTCATCTGCTTTCCTGTACAAAACTACAAAGCCACGTAAGAGTAACGGCAATACAGGTGATCAAAAACAAACATGTTTTGTTTTTTGATGCCCTTTATGATCTGTAAAGGCTCCGCCCTCTTCTGGAAAGCAGGGTAGGGTGCAGCAGCTCATTTGCATTTAAAAGATACACACACGAAGACAGCATGTTTTTGCTTCCACCCAAAAGGGGCCATTACAGCATGGTAGATTAAATGATCTGTAGGATAATTTGAGCTGAAACTTCACAGGCACATTCAGGGGACACCTGAGACTTATTTCACATCTTGAAAAAAGTACCCTTTACAATGCACGATTGCACATATTGTAAAGTATTTTAGGAGTATGGTTCCTTTTCTATTATTCAAATAGAAAAATGACAAGGAATTACAGTGAATTCCCAAGGACAGTTACTGCCGTTTTATCAATGACCTAGAGGCTGGAGAAAGTGGTTCTGTGGTTTCTCAAAGGCCTTTCTCTCAGATGTAATCAAGTGTAAATCTGTGTACGAAGGAAATCTCAGGCTGATCTACTGCAGAAAGAGCTGAAGTGACTCTCAGCCGGCTCTGGCACTCGTACCCTGAGATTCACACACTCATTATTTGATGAAGCTCTTCAAATTAAATGGATGGAGGAAGGGATGGGGGGTAAAAGGGAGAGGGAGAGAGAGAACGAGAAAAAGAGAGAAAGAAAGAAAGTGAGAGAGAGAGCATGCGAGAGCGAGAACGAGCGAGAGAGAGAGAAGGCACTTCCATTTGGGACAGTAGGATGCACGCTTCTGCTGACCAAAATATCAGTAAATCAAGCTTTGTGACAGCATTTGAAAAAAGCATCTGCATTTCATGCCATTTAAGTTAGCGTGTAAAACAGTTCTGCAGCAAAACGTTATTTAAAAACGTATCTAAGAATGAGGAAAACGAACAATATCTAGTGTTGGTTTAAAGGGTTACTTCAGCAATTTAGCATTAAGCTTTGTATCAGTAGAAACTAGGGATGTTAATGATTAATCGATGATCAATTAATTGTCGATAATACATTTAATTGATAAAAACTATCAATCATCGATTAATCAGGGTCATGCGTGTGCGTGCTGCTCAACCGCGAAACATGTACTGTAAATCAGACACGAGGAATAAAGCCGCACCATAGACTGTAAAAAGGGTCTGCGCAGTGCGCGAGGGTGATGCCTGTTAGTATCACTAAATGGAAATAAAAAAAATGATGGATATAATCTAGTCAAACAGACAGAGTGTCCCATCCCAAACTCCTTCCAATGGTTGAGCCAATATTAAAAAATAAAAGCTGCCTCCTTGTCATTTCTGACTTATAACAAAAAACCGAACAATGCCTAAAAGCTGCTATGTGACAGGGCGTACAGCAAACAAGGTAAAAAACTCTGAACTAAGTTTTTATAAGCTGTCGACCTAAAAAAAAAATTAGGACAGTGGGAAGACATTTTTTGCTGTGGCCCCTAGGGAGCGATTGGGTGCCTTGCTCAAGGGCACCTCAGTCATTTTCAGCCAGTATTGAGAATCTAACCCACCACCGGTTACCAGTCTGACTCTAACCATTAGGCCATGACTGCCCCCATGTTTGACCATCCTGGCATAGAGACAGAGCACATTTAGGCCACGCCCACACCGGGGGAGGGGGAGGGGTGACCAATCCAACCCTCTCCATTGACTTTGTAGAGCATGAAGGTAGTGTTTGTGTGTGTTCACTATTCACTATTCTTAATGTGTGTGCACTAACTTGGATGGGTTAAATGCAGAGGACAAATTCCAAGTATGGGTACCATACTTGACCTTGATGTCACTTTCACTTAGTCTCTGCATATTAAGATGGGATGTATAAGAAAATTACAGAATTTGTTTAATCTAAAAATGTGTATTAGGTGTGTGCGTTTATATTTGACTCACGTTTTCGCTGTGACGTCCACATATTGTCCTGGACGGAAGTGAGCTGCATAGAGAGGAGTGCCTAGATAAAACAAAACAAAATACATTACAGAAAAAAATAACAACAAAACAAAAACCAAGAACACAATGTCATATGGTTTATTTACTCAAACGTGTAATTAAAATTATACAGCTGAAACAACTTTATTCTTTATCAGGCAATAAGTAAAGAGCTACCTGGTTTGACAATGGCGTTGTCTGTCACACAAAATGTGACGAGTTTCTGTTTGGGAGGAACTCCTGCATTCCGGAAAATCTCTAAATATCCCTCCGGCCTCTGAGAGAAAGACAGATTGACTTTCAGTTGCTTCAAGTGATATACTAACTTTTATAATCCTTAAAAAAGGAGAAAGGGAGAAAAAAAGAGAATACATTAAACCCAAACTGCTCTGCAGCGTTTTGGGAGTTGATTGACTGCAGAGAGACTGAAGGCTCAGACTGAAGGTCAGGACAATTGACAATTACACTTCAAGCAGCACTTTGTGGCAGCTGTCAAATATAGACAGACGACACGCAGACACACAGTAGCTTACTGCCAAAAAAAATAAAAATAAAAAAAGGGACATCGACCAAAGGTTTTTTTTTCATTACAAACTCCATAGAACATTATATTTGAGAAGTTTTACAAAATCCTCCCCTCCAGCAGCTCGTGTTTTTTTTTTCTAGCACCAAAAGTTCAACTAATAGAGAAAGACAAGAGAGAGAGGGGCGAGAAGACGAGAATCCTTGGTTTCCCATTTTAATTTTCCCTAACATGTGCACATACACACACACACATATATAAAGGTGACCTCTATATCTACTTCTCATTCATTTCTCTCCAGGAGCGCTTCAGGTCTTATTATACTCCCTCTCCACAGAAACAGAACAGCTCTAGTCTATTATCCTGTTCCACCTCAGAGAGGTCAAGGATCGCCAGAAAGGTGAAGAGAAGGGGGAGAGAGTGTGCAGATAAGAGCAGTCTTATTGAAAAACATTAAAGGCATTTCTCACATGAAACGGAGAGACGTTTTTTCCACCCACGACCAGAGCTGCTGTCCGCCCATTATACTCTTCTTTGGATAGATGTTTCACCACATGACAGTCCTGCACCTGAGAGAGAGATTTGAGTGTGATGAAATTATAATCAAAGATTAAAATTTGTTAGTTAATCTCATAAGAGCAATCAACGAACTTTCAGATTAATTTTAAGTGAACATAGACCATTGGATCCATTTAACATTCAGCAGGCCAACATAAATACAACAGAACAAAAATACATATGAAATAAACAGTGCTTTTTAGGTGGGTTTAACAGTTTCCAGGTACAGAAAAAAAGTAAACAAATGTTAAATAACGCTGCATATTCTTCACTGTATAAATTAAATACATATATTATTAAATTGAGATGTGGCTAAATTCTACTGTACAACATTCATATATTTCTGTCACAATTATTTTGTTAAACTGAACTTTTATTTTGATGGGTTGCAGTGAAGTTTCTGTACGTGTGCTTATGATATGACAGATATATTTTGTTGAATGAAACAGTAAAATGCTCATGAAGTGACTGGACATGAGGACAATATTCACAGACACAAGTATATATCGCGATTTGATATAAGTGTACTGACCTACGTTTTATTTATTCATCAAAACTTTGACAAATTCAGTGATATTCAGTAAATTCTGTTTTTATGACTGGATTCAGACTGCGTTTTCCACATCACGGAAATGTGCGATTTTTTGTTGTTGGTCTTTTGTTGTTTGATTAACATTAAAACGCAGACAGCAGCGCAGCAGGAATATTACATTATAATCTTGGATTATGCAACAGACATTATACAGCTCAGTGCCTTCACGCAATTAATGAATAAATCATTGGTTTGTTATATCTGCCTTTCATGCTATAGCTGATATGCCGATGGTTGTAAATTGATCAAAAATCGGCCGATAAATTGGTGCATCTCTACAAATAATTATTTTTTAAAGGTGTACTGTGTACATTTTAGCTGCATCTAGTGGTGAGGTTGCCAATTGCAGCCGCCCACTGTTCACCTATCCCTTTCTAAACACATAGAAGCTAGAGTGGCCGACACAGGACAAAGATGTCGTCGTCTGAGACAGCAAAGAGTAGATATCGCTCTGTAGAGAAGTTTGTCCGTTTAGGGCAACTGTAGAAACATGGCGGCGCAAAATGGTGACTTCACTGTAAGGGGACCTCTGGTGTATGTAGATAGAAATGGCTCATTCTAAGGTAATAAAAACATTATGTATATTATATTGCATTACTTTCAATAGATCCTCATAACTATTACACACTCCACCTTTAAAAGAGGCAAAATATAAATGTATTAATTTTACAATAATACAATGTAATTTCTTCACTTTCACTTGGCAATAAAATGGCTTTTACACTTGAAAAGGAACAGACTGATCTTTTTATTTTTATAATTCCTATATTAACTTTCTTATACATACAAGATCTCTATAGAAGTGATGTCATCTCATCTGCATTTAATTGACCTTAAACTTGATCCTCTTTACCTGTAGCATGGTCACCACGTGTCTTTCTCCAGATTTGGTCCACACAGGCATCATTCCGAGTTTAATGGCCACAAGACCGACTCTCCGACTCCCTAAGGAGACGCAGATTACAAATCAATTCAATCATAAAAACTAAAGTAGCTGTAGCTATCAAGCATCCGCGTTATCAACTCAATTGAGCACAAACAAGCTGCCTGCCTCCTCTAGGACCGGAGAGGAACTGACACCCACACACTCCAGACTTCTGGCATTGTGACCCACCTTCTTCCCACTCATGTCTGGGCCAGGGCTCATCCTTGAGGGGGTTGAGTTTGTCTGTTGTCAGTTGTTGGTATTCATCTGTAACAATCTTCTTCAGAAAGGAAGCATTATCTTCTGTAAGGTGTTCATCCCACCATGTGTTCGTCCGATGCGTCCTTACACACTGAATGACAGGAATTCTGCTGAGACACAAAAAACAGAGGCATGACGGTGACTGTCACGCTTATTACGTAAAATCACGTTAAAAAGAGATACCACTGACAGTGAGATTACATAAAGTTGTTAATATTATTAATATTTGCACACCATTTCAAACTAAAAAATAAAATAAAAAATACTGATATCAAATTTTTAAATGAGTATATATGGTATATGTGAGGTTTACATGGTCTTGAGTAAGGTACTGCATTCTTTTATTATAATATTCTGTTTTTAACGTGAATAACTGTTATCAAATACCTCTGCAGCGCTGCTCCAGTTCGGCAAACGATTACTGGCGCTCCTCTTAGCAAACCATCAGCAAGACTAATAAACCTGCACGTCAGCGCTGTCATTTTTATTATTTACAAAATTATCATGCAACACAAAACAGCTAAAAAATTCAGCCCGATCCCATCATTGTACTCAACATGACAGTCTCGTGTTTGTCCTGTAGTAGAATGTCATTCCTTCAACTTCCGGTGTTACACTGAAATACGGTCCCTGGTCTCTCCTCCTTCAAAATATTGTTCCTTTAAATTATTAGTTCCATAAGCACTCAGGAGTGTTATTTCATTATTAATATTTTGTTGTTGTTGTTGAAAACAAAATAATAAGATATTAATAACAAAACAATAATAATAAGAGTTTATCATTTACAGGCAATGTTGTAATTTCTGGGTAGTTACCAGCCTAAATGTGTTTGCTAGTCTCTCTCAGTCTGACTCTGTTGATTAATAATAAAATGGGGTTAATAATAGATTCTGAAACACCCCAAACTTCACAATATAGAAGTCAAATCATGTGATATTGTTAAATGATAATGGAATGTAGGCTACTATCAAATGAAAAAAAAAAAAATTATATAGGATATATTAAAAAAAAAAATTCTTACCACGAAAAATATAAATATGATCAATTTGATCAAGCAGTTGTTACATCCTAGCAATTGGAGGAGCTGTCTTTGTAGTTCCTTGAACAGTAATGCAAATCTTTCATTTTACACTCTATTGGAAATTCTTATTTCCATGCACTCTCAAAACTAATTATTATAATGTTATCCTGTGACATGCTAGAACATGTTCCTAACAAAACAATAAAATCAAAATATATTAAATTTCCACTATGTTTAATATGTGGAATGCATTTGGAGAATATCCTTGCTTGTCCTGCAAAAGCCTGATCAAAGGTGAACCAGGTCCAGGACTAAATACATCCTGTCCACTCGCAGTGGAGCAAACAGTTTTTCTGCCATTTATCCAACATTATTTGTTTAGTAATCCTTTTTAGGACAACTAGTCAGAATTTAAAACCTTGCTAACTGATATACTGAAATGCAGAAAATACAAACAAGCTGCTGGAGGATGTAGACGATTAGGAGGGTGAAGGATTTGAGGACCTCATGCTGTTGTCTACCGTGTTTTCCTTGAAACCTTAGCGCCGTTGCAGATTGAGCTCTAACCACAACTCAGCTGCTCCTCTGTCCCACCAGCTGCTACTTCCTTCATGCTGCCAGCCCAATCCTGCCAGCTGCTTCTTCCTCCAACCTGCCAGTTACATTTTCCTCCGACCTACCATGCAGTTTCCTTAACCACCCTACTACCTGCCTCATCCACTATGACAGCTGTGTCTCAGTACAGCCCGCTGCCCTACCACTGATGTTTACACTCAGGGCTCTGAGGAACATTAAGTATGTACATATTGCTGCAGCAGCAGGGGATTCTTTCCGGGCATCAGGATATACTGACCACACAAAGATTTTGGATGTCTATAAGGCTGTTTTCACTTCTAAAAATCTGAATCTGAATGTATGTTGAGGTGCACAGCCTCAGATGTCAAGTCAAGTGAGCTTTATTGTCATTCCATAGAGACATACAAATGAATGAAATATCATACCTCAACATGGCCACAGTGTTACATATAAACATACACAGACCAGTCTGTTACCTAAAACATATTAATATAGTAAATATATAAAAAATTTTAATCCTACATTTTGTGAGTTAAAATTATGGAAACAACTAAATTGTTAATATTATTTTGTAATGTAATGTAGTGGAATGTAATGTAACATAACATAATATAAATGTGCACACACACTCACACACGCACACGCACACACACTGTGCAAACTGTACATTCTATCTCCCGACTATACCCAGGAAACATTCTGCATTTTTAATCAAATATTATTTTTTAAAGCTATTTTTAAAGCTATCATGGTAATGTCATGTTTACGTCATAATACCAGTCTAATACCTATGTCATTATACAAAAATTTGTGTCCTCATAACTCACAAAAACAAACAAACACACACACACACACACACACACACACACACACACACACACACACACACACACACACACACACACACACACACACACACACACACACACACACACACACACACACACACACACACACACACACACACACACACACACACACACACACACACACACACACACACACACACACAGTGAATCAAAACTTAATTTTTTTTATGTGAATATTCATCTTAGTAAATATTCGTGCTCAATTGCTCATTATCTAAAATATATCACCTCCTGAATAGTGAATATTGTGAGAATATTCAGGGAATATTCATGAAATTGAGATTTAATAGGGGTCCCCTAGAAAAACTGCCCATTTGCCCATTCAGTGCTGAAAAAGAAATTTGAAAAAGAAAACATCTGCAAAATCACTAACAAGAAATAGAAAAAGGAGATGATCTCTCTTTCTCCTGATATCCCATAGTCTTTTCCTGGTGATCTGAGTGTTTAATTATACATGATGGAGCGAACTGAAAGGCTGTGTGCATGTGTGGAGAGGAGTGTGTGCATGTTTGTGTGTTTAGACTTCAAAGATTTCTCTGACTCATAAAGAGTCGATCACGCCTCCATGCAGAACTTCATTTCTCAAGGTCTTCTGATGCCTGTTAAAGAGCCTGTACATTCAATCATCTATCTAAACTTGCATTTAGTGAATTACAGTATTGTAGCCTTAAAGAGAGACCTGTGTGTGTTTAATTTGATGCTGAGCAAGTGCATTCAGTGAACATCTGTATCAAAACAAAAAGATGAAACACAAAAAGTGGGAAAAACATTTCTTTTTATTGGCAACATGCAAAATACAGTCCTGGTTGCTGTAGTAAGCAAGCATACACACACACACACACACACACACACTCCAAACAGAAGGAAGAAGAAAAGAAAGAAATGCGTAAAAGGAAAAGAGAAATGTGTCTAATACAACACCAGAAATACACACCTACTATTCTCAAACATCTGAAAGGGACTTTATTATGTTAGATTAAGAAACTCTGTAAAACCAATGTCAAGAAACCTGTAGAAAAGAACAAAAACAAATAATCCCTAAATACTGTATTCACAGAATTGAGTCCATTCCACATGCTTTCCAATAAATAGTCATTCGTTTATAGAGCTATATACACAGTACACTTAATTTTATGTAACATTTGTAAGTCGTAAAGGCCTCACATCAAAAATAAGTTAAAAAATAAATACACTACCGTTCAAAAGTTTGGGGTCGGTGAGATTTTTACTTTTATTCAGCAAGGATGCAGTAAAGACATTTAAAATATTATAAAAGATTTCTATTTCAATTTAACACAGTTCTTTTGAAATTTCTATTCACAGAATCCGCATATTAGAAGGATCATGTGACACTGAAGACTGATGTAATTGCTGCAGGAATAAAGTACATTTAAAAAATATATATATATATTTTTTCAAATCTACCGACTCCAAACTATTTGTAGGTAAATTAAATAAAGCAACTAAATGGTTGCACTTCGGATTATAGAGGACTAACAGTGTTTAATAATTGAGCATTGGTCATGCACTGGCCAAAAACTGATAATCACTTGCCTCCTAAACTATTACGTATTGGAATATTATGCTATATTGGACTATATAGCCCTTGTATAGCAGGTCCACCGAAAATAAAGTAATATAATATAGCAAAAAAAAAAAAGGAAGGGGAAATAATCCGGCACTAATGAACGAATGCAAGTTGGAATCAGTCTAACATATGAATCTAAAGGAGCTGTCCAGTTTTCGGCTTTTCTTCTATTTACACAGAGTAGGTTACGGCAGATCAAAAGGTGTTTGCAGATTGGTTTGGTTGCAGTAAAGCAACTTAACCCATTGTCATGGTAAAGGTGCACTCAGTGATTTCTACCACATTAAAAAGTTTAACACATAATTACTTGAAAAGGGGAGGGGGTATCTAATGCTATTTCATGCATTCTGACTTATTTACACTAGCTGTTAAAGAGTTGGATTCTCATGCTAAACATGGCCAAAGTTTCAAAAAAAGAGTTGGACGTATGATGGAGTATTTTTGTGCCAAATACACTCCTTCAGGATTAGAATAAGTTTTGGAAAGTTTTTTTTTTTTGAGTATGGCCCTGTATGTAGTCATAAAGGGCGGAATTCCTTGTATGGGCACTTCTCCCGGATGAGCGTGTGCTAGGGTGCATCAAATTTGAATGGGAAATTTTAATTTCAAAATATCAATTTGGCTGGCATTGCATTTTGTTCCAATTAACATAAAAATGACTTTTGCAAAGTTTTGAGGAATTCCATTGAGATTTAGGGGTGCCACCTAACACATGAACTTTGGAGAAATTTCGAAAAATTAGCAATTTTTAGTCTAATTGGCAAAAGGTTGACCTGGAAATGTTGAGTACAGTGAACTTTTATTCAGTAACATGTTCTATAGGGTTATCAAAGTAAAAGTTGTTTGTTTGCCCTTTGGGCATTTCTCAGAATTCAACTTTCAAGATTCTCCATTAATTTGTCCTATAGACAAAATGAATGGAGGTCAATGGGACATGTTCACGTGGCCTTACCCTGAATTTTGTGCAGCAGTGATGGATGTCGGACACACATATAAAGTTTAATTGACTTTATTGTTAAACAGAAGGAGCGACACACTTAAAAGAACATACCCTCTCTAGTGGCTAACTCACTGGTAACTAACAGGGCCTAAGGCCACGTGTTTACCAAAGCGTTTTAGCCGACTGAAAACACTAGGCGCTCTGCTGAAAACGTCTCGCTGTGGGCGCTTGAGAGCGTTTTGGCAGCGCAGCGTTTTTTTCAGTTGAGACTCTTTGCTTGTTATGATACAGAAAATCCGCGGAAGTATTACTAAGTATCTCATTTCACAGATAGTTTGTTTCTGTATTGATTCTATATAAAAATACTGATACAATGTAAAGTATTTGCTCTGGCTCTTGTTTTTAAATTATTTGTGCTTGCAAATATACTTGTATTTAAAATGTTAATTTACTGTAACAACTACAATGCTACTCTCAATAAACATGAGACATCTATACTCTGAATATGACATTGTCCACTCTAGAATACTGTTGATGTTAAGCTTAATAGCTTAGCTAACATAGATAGCTAACTGTGGTTAGCAATATGTTGCTAGCTAACGTTAGCTGGATGTAATGAGCACCAAATACCTATAAATATGACTTAAATGACTTGTGATAAATAAGTATTCAAAGACACAACTACAGGTATGATAGTAATATGTAATAATACATAGCCAACACAGATCACCTCAAACAGAAAGATCACCTCAGTTTTCTTTAGCTGTAGTATTGTTAACCTCAGATCTCCATGGCGACCATTGAGCACTGTTAACCACTTTATCCAACAAAAACAGATGTGCGGTGGCACCCCTAAATCATCATGTACTGGGAAAATATTTTGCATGTGTTGTTTCTACATATTTTGGAACACTTTTAGCACCCAGCCATATCAAAGTTCAAGAATTGTGTTTTTTGATGCACCCTAGCGTGTGCGCACATCAACCAGGGGTGCGTTTCCCGTACAACGACGTTACTCACTGCTTAACTACCATAGTACATTGCATCGTTGAAGAAATCAACTAGCTACTAACAACTGTTTCCCGAAACCGTATTGTCGCAAATCTGTCGTTCAACCACATTGGTTAATGATGTCACGCAGGTGGTGGAGTAATAACTGTTTTTAATGAATTAGTTTGAGATCGGATTCATGCTAGATTTTTTGCTATATATATTATGGACATGGCACCTGAGGACTAATTAAAATTTTTCTCAGTTATTTTGCTTTATTTCCAGATTCAATCATTGGCTCGTTCTTGCGTACTAGAGCACGTCCGCACATGCGCACTCTTCAAAAACGGTGCTTTAAATCTCTTGACAAACTAAAAGACGTAAATTACATTTCTATGTATTTGAAAAAATATATATCGGTTGTACTGAATGTCAGCTTGCTTATTTTGCTCAAGATTAGGATTTATTAAGCCCACATGTCATGCAAACAAGAAACTATGCTTCTAACCACAGGTCGAGAGCTGTCATTGCAACCACACAATTTTGTGATGCTTTTTGCGAACGTTCGTTGGAACTATGGTTTCGGGAAACACCGACTCGTTGAACGATGCTGATAACGACGGAACTTGCGACCATAGTTGGCTAACGATACTTTTGGAAAATGCACCCCAGAGCGAGAGCAAGAGCATGCCCATCAACGAGCTTCGTTCGGGTTACAGAAGTCGTCTGCAGGGTTGTCCTTTTATTTTTAGACCACAAAATCAACAATGTCACTAAAGAAGTGTGTTTCTGGTTGTGAGGGGAAAATAACCTTGTTCAGCTTCCCAAATAATCCAGCGTTAAGGAAACAGTGGATGCAGTTTGTTTTTCCGGAGCCGCAACAGAGTTCTGCAAGTGTGTTTGTTTGTTTGTTTCGAAACCGCAGGCAGTGTGTGAAACAGCATCAAATGTCTGTGTTTTGTTGGCAAACGCGTAAGTGCATATAATGTAAACAACACGAACATAGTGAATCGAAAGTTAACAAGGGATAATGCCATGATGTTTTGTGTGTGATGTATTGTGTGTGTGTCTTTTTAGCTCCGCCCACTGCACGCCTCCATGAGTTTGGATCTGTCTTTTATAAATATGATAAAACTAAAGACTCTTCGGAGATATGAAGGATGCAATACTACTCTATAGGTTCTTAAGATTAACATGAGATTGGCAGAAACTGTGTGTGTTATGCCCCCTTTAATAGTCATTTCACGAGTTTGTTTGCCCATACAATCTTTAAGCTAATAAGGTTAAGCGTATTTGGCTTGTTATCCGCAGTGGAGGGGCACGAGGAAGCACCTTCAACTCGAGCTTAGATATACCCCCCAGTGGGACTACTAATCCTTGGAAGATGAGTATGGTAGCAAAATGCCTAAATTATGTTTGTGGAGTTGGGGAGGTGGAGGGATGATTCCAGAGCAAGGTGAGCGGCTACTTGTATGCTCCGGCAGTTAATTGAAAGATGATTGATAATCACTCCTCCTGAAAAAAAGGAAAACGGTTAAAGAAAAGTTAACAATCTCATAGGAGAGTGGGGCGCATCATGAGCACGGCCATGTTGAGACCACATGACCAGCTGAATACTACTCATTTTATCTTGGTAACTCCAAGATAAGTGTTATCAGACACTTTCACTTATGGAACAAATTAATCTTGGCTGACTGCAAATAGATTGTTTCTAAATTGCCATCAGTGACTTCAGTGCAAATTTTTGCTTTTGTGTAATGCTATATTCACACCAATAAGTGCAAGTAAAGGCCTGTTCACACCTAGATGAATGTATAGTGTGAAGATTTGATGCAATAAGCCTTTTAATTCCAATGAACGGCTGTTATTATGTCCGTTCAGACTGACGTGAACATCTGCATGCCATCAATGCTATGTAATTATCTTTTTACGGAGAGGTGTTCACATTTCTTTTCATCACACTGCAAAGAAACTGGCAGTCGCAGACACTGACATATTACAGCTTTGTCAGACTTTTATTCTACATGTAGCTTACTTTACTTTAGAAATAAATTGTAATTATACATACCTCAACTTTGTAGAGTAATTGATGTTATCAATGTAATAAATAGAGATTTGGTTTCCCATGTTAACTTAATTTGTTTTCATAATCATTAAACTAACCAAATAAATTAATGTCACTCCTCTTTTCATCAGTTTGCACTGGCTGCCAATAGCCGCTCACATTAAATTCAATGCACTGGCGTTCGCCTACAAGACAACCACAGGCCCTACACCAATATACCTAAACTCCCTTGTTCAGACTTATACACCCTCCAGAAGCTTGCCTTTGGCAAGTGCACGACACCTCGTGGTGCCATCTCTGGTGGAACTGCCTATTTCAATTCGAGCAGCCGAGTCTGTATCCATTTTCAAAAAATGTCTAAAGACACATCTTTTCCACCAGCACCTGACCAATTAATACTAGCACTCGCCTATTCTATTCGTTTTTCTTTTCTGATTCTGATTATATATATATATATATATATATATATATATATATATATATATATATATATATATATATATATATATATATATATATATATATATATATATATATATATATATATATATATATATATATATACTTTTACCTCGTTAAATAAAAAAATAAAATTAAAAAAGTATTGCCAACAATGAGATAATGATGTTGATGGCTATATATTCATTTCAAGAAAATGTCATCGTTGAATTCGACCAATTTAGACAGTCAAGCTAAAAGTTTTGTTTTAATATAGGGAATTTAGGGCTTTGTATCGGGGGAGATTTTTGTTGTTTTGGTGTAAAATAAATGCAATTGAAGAGTTGATTCCACCTACTCCTAACCTCCAAAAACCTGGAAAAAAAGAGAACACATGTAGGTCTGGACTTCATTTTGTTAATGGGAATTGATTGGATCGTTGGAGTTTGCTAATTGCTTGCAATCTCATGTGAGTGTAAGTTTGCTGGAAGAGAGGGATTAAGAGAAGAGATAGCATGGGTATAGGGAGGGGAAGTTATTTTGATTAAAGATTACACCTATAGGTGCAAATTAATAATGCAACCTTTAAATAACAAAAAAAAATACTATTTCAGTTGCCTCAAAATAGCAACGCGCCAACATTGCGTCTAAACACACCTCATTTTCAGACCAGCACGCCCATGGGTGAACAGATGGGAGCGAGTGCATTTGCCATTTAAACAACTGGACATAAAAATAATAACTACGTCAGGCTGAAACTAACAAAAAACACTTGCATCGCACCTAGCATATAATATGAATTAAAAAATGATGTGCACAGATAGATAATTTAGAATAAACATGGCAATATTCCATAACAAAAAGAAGAACTGTCGATTTGATTTATGGTAACTTTAAGTCCAAGACGACTGCCATATTAGCCAGGCAAACCTAAGAAAAAAGACTGAGTGCACCTTTTATAGCACTAACAGCTGCGAAAGAAGAAAATATGAACAGCTGTGGACATTTTTGCCCAACGCTATTGAAAACCTGAGTAAAAAAAACAACAACAACAACAACAAGGATGGACCTGCTTGTCGATACCTATACTGATGCAGCAAGCTCTGAAATGATCAATGAAGATATCTTGAAGCTGAGACTCTGTGGCTGCTTATATGGCTGTGCGTAGCTCAGGGACTGAAAGCCCTGGAAGACTCATAGTCCGACAGGCATTTGGGCTTGATGCCTTTTCCATTGTAGTAATCCACAACTTGATTGGGAACCTCAGCCAGCACACTTTTAGCCAGCGCTGCAGGAGAGGCCTGTGTGGAAGAAAAGACAAGGCAAGGATGAGAGAAAGGAATATAGATGAAATCTCACACTCTCTTGTGCTTGAGTAAGTGATACAGGAAAGGTGTCACTCCTATTTCTCTCTGTCTGGCAAAACAGGTGGAGACAGACCGGTGAAAACACAGCAGGACATAACTAAAAATAAATGTGCGCACACGCACACATACACACGCTCGGTTTCTCGCCGAACCATTCGTATCGGACAGCCAACTTCACACCTCCAGTGTTGCGCTATATTTATGAATTGTGTGATATTGCAGAAGTTGACCTGAGGTAGCAAGTTTCCTCACAGCAGTACTCTTGACAGTGGAGAAAAAGCAAAACAAAACCCTTCTCTGGAGTTTATTGCACAAGAAGCCTTGTACAAAAGGTTCAGTAAATCGAATGGAAAAACCTACCTGAAGATTTAAAAAGCACAACTACACCTCCAGTCACATAACAACTGAGAAAATACAACATAATTATGAAAGAATCTGAAGAGAGATTTTTGCCCAAAAGTTGTCATTGGCCACACTGCAAGATTTTGTGAGGGACAAATGGAAATGATTGAAGCAAATTCCCAACTTTTTGATGTGGGAGACACTCCCTAAAATATAAAGGCATCAATATATCTTCATTATAAAATATATTGCGTTTCACTCAGCAATGTTAAGTTGACTGAACAAACACTTTAGTATTTTAGTAGCTATACTAAAAATGAATATTGTCAGCTTAAGTGCTTGTTCAGTTAACTTAAAGGGATGAAAATTGTGTCATTAATTGCGCATGTTTATTTTTGATTTTTTCAAAAAATTATTCTCATCGCTTTATATAATTAAGGTTGAACCACTAGAGTCAAATGGACTATTTTAACGACGTCTTTACAACCTTTCAGGCCCTTGAAAGTGTTAATTAAATTGCTGTCTATGGAGGGGTCAGAGAGCTCTTGGATTTCATCAAAAATATCTTAATTTACAGGTTTGGAACGACATGAGGGTGAGTAATTAATGACAGAATTAGCATTTTTGGGTGAACTAACCCTTTAACATTGCTGAGTGAAACAAAAAGCCAAGAGTCAAACTGCCCAACTAAATGAAACACCGATCACCATAATGGTGACCAAATATTTCCAATAAAACCAACATTTAAACCTCTGTTAATTCTCAATAAGAACTTCTAAAGATGTCTCTCAGGGTTGGAGCCAAACTCTGCAGGACAGCGACTCACTAGGACCGAACTTGCCAGCCCCTGCTTTAAGTAGAGGAAAACAATGGTATAATTGTACCCTAAGGACCAATTGTGTACCTTTTAAAGGTACAGTTACTTATACGTTTTGTTCCCTAAGGAACAAAATTGTACCACCACTGTACCTTTTTTTCTGAGAGTATAGGACATTTAGAGGAGTTCCTGAAATGTTTTTGAATTTTGTGGTTCCCATTATGCAGAAGAGTGGTGCCTATGTTGAATTACTTTGTTCATACAACTAAATTGTTATTTGTACAAATTACTCAATATAGTTGCGTGGAAACCCACTAGTTAGAATTCATGTAGTTACATGAGTTTTTTAGTAATGTGAACAAGGATGGTTAGAGTGAAAATAACAACAGTTAATTTTTTTTTTTTAATGTATGAGAGAAATGTTGCAATTCATGCAGTTAAGTGTTGTGAAAAAAATCATTATCTGTGTGTGCCATATATAATTATGAGCTATTAGTTTACCTTAGCTACAATCGAATGTTACTGTATTGAAATTAATTCTGAACCGTGTCTCGTGTCGCCGCCAATGCGATCCATTTTAGGATCAAATAAAACAACTGAATTCAAGTTCTTCTCACAGCTGTCAACATTTTTTTACATTAATATTTATTTATGAAAAAAATACAATTACACCGTTAATGATATATACCAGACTTTTTGAGATTATTCAAAAAAATATATAATTTGAACTCATGTAGGCTTTATAGAAATAAAAACAAATATGTATTGAATGGAATAAAAAAAAAACCTGAGCTTTGCATGAACTCAACTTCAGAAGCAAAGACATCGCTGGGTCAAAGCAGGACAGAATTCGCCTAATGTCACTTAAAGAAATGCTTTCATAATGAAGACTGTTCTACATGAACGATTTCCCAGTCCTTAATTAAACTAAACACAGGCCTGTAAAATCTAAGAGCTTTGATGTTTTCCTTCCCTGTGTTCCAGCGTCGAGATGCTTGTTATTGGAGCTCAGACAGACAGCTGTGAGAGCAACGCACTGACCTGAGAGAGGAGAGAGATGAAAAGAAACCAGGATGCCTTCAGATGTACGGCATCCTCTTGTAGTTTGGTTTCCTGACTATGCCCTGACCGGAGGTACCATACAGTATCTTAAATCAGCAAACCTGGCATGAAGCATTTCTTTTCATTAGACACATCTGTTAATTAGGGCCCAAGCCCTGAAAGGGCGCAGAGCCCTATTGTTCTTCCTCAGATTATTCTTTGTTTTTTTTTTTTTTATTTTTTTTATTTTTTTTTTCGACTTCTCGGGTACTTTTGGGGCACTTAACATGCTCGAAAACTCTTGAAACTTCGCACAGGCGTCGGAATGCGCGGCCATCAGAGCCGGGCTGAAGCTGGTACCCGGGCGTGGCAGGGGGGCTCGACAGCGCCCCCTTAAGTGGGGTCTGAAAACTTGGTCCATATATCAAACACACTTGCACGTACATGTATGAAACTCGGTACACATATAGACCTCATCGGGCCAAACAACTTTCGTGCTCATAGTTATGCGTCAGCCCAACAGGAAGTGAGCTATAATCGGTTGTTCGGAAAACCCATGCTCTGGAATTTAATATACTCCTCCGAGGCCATTGTTTCGATCATCGCCAAACTCGGTCAGCATGAAGAGAACATATCCAGGATGCTAAATTGCGAGCGGATTTTTGATATCTCAAATGGTGTGGCCGTGGCGAAGCAACGAATTTATGGCGAGAAAAGGGAAACAGGAAGTGTGTTATAACTTGTGCAAACATTGACTGATTTGGATGAAACTTCAGCTGTGTGTTTGTTGTAAGAGGCCGATCACATGGATATGACTTTTGTGAGTCAAAGTTATAGCGCCACCAACTGGCAGCAGGAAGTGTGTCACTTTCAAAAATGCTTTGAATCACCATCTTATTTTCACCCCATTTACTTCAAACTTCATCAGTATAATGTGAAAACATGAGAGATAGAGACGTATGAAATGGATTCCTGAAATTTCAAATACTGTTGCCATGGCAACGTGTCAAAGTTTAATAATCTTTTGGCTGTTCTGAGGCTCTTAGCATGCTTGAAATTGCTTGAAACTGCTTGAAACTCAACACACACATCAGAGATGTCAGTCAGTACACATGGACAAAGCCTCAGAAACGGGCGGGGATGAGGGGCTCTCTAGCGCCACCTTTTGACAAAAGTGAAGGGCTTCGTTTCATCTACAATCACCAAACTCAGTATATATATTGACCTCATCGAGCCGGACAACTTTCTAATTTACAGTCATTAGCTCCGACCAACAGGAAGTCAGATATTTTGGTTTGAAGGTAAATTTTTGGTTAAATCGGGGTCTGAGTTTTTACGTTCTCCTCGTAGGCGTTTTATTCAATCTCCACCAAACTCGGTCAACATGAAACAAAGATACTGAAGATGCTAAAATGTGAACGGATATTGGATATCTCAAACGGTGTTTCCATGGCGAGGGATTAAATAAGGACAAAAAAGGGGAACAGAAATTCTCTGTCTGCTGCTCTCCCCTCAATGAACACAAGATGGCAGCATTGTATTAGTTTTGAAGCAGGATAAAAAAAAAACTTGTTTCTCTCTCTCTCTCTCTCTCTCTCTCTCTCTCTCTCTTGTTTGTGATTTATGAGGACACAAATTTGTATAATGACATGGGTATTACACTGGTATTACAACGTGTATGTGTGTGTGTTTAAAAACATACTAAAACAATGTTTTATTAAAATGTAACCAAATAGCTTTAAAATAATCATACTATTTTTCAGATCAATATATTTATTTTATTTAATATATTTCTTCTGAATATTTATTCTCTGTCTGCCCTCCCCTCACTAAAGGGTGGCAGTGTTGTGTTATTTTTTAAACTCTCTTTCTGTGTGTGTGTGTGTGTGTGTGTGTGTGTGTGTGTGTGTGTGTGTGTGTGTGTGTGTGTGTGTGTGTGTGTGTGTGTGTGTGTGTGTGTGTGTGTGTGTGTGTGTGTGTGTGTGTGTGTGTGTGTGTGTGTGTGTGTGTGTGCAGGCCCGTCGCGACAAGGCAGGCAAACCAAGCAATTGCTTGGGGCCTCGAGCTGGCCTGGGGCCCCAAGACAGCGACAGGTTAAGAATAAAATGAAACGACAAACTGTGTGAGCGCCCCATTGATAGTCAATGCAGTAAAGTGCAATGACACTGTTATCGGGATCCCCCTTAAGGGGCCCCTCTCAGAAGTCGCTGACAGCAGCCAGCCAACCACGCGATCTCTGCTGCGGCAAAATACAAAATCTTCGGATTTTAAGCGGAATTTTATGCTTCAGGAAGCCAGAAAAGAAAATAGAGAAAGGAAGAGGAGGATAAGAAAAAACAAGATAGTGGTATGTGATAAATTACACTGGATAAAATAGCTCTACTTGTCTTGTACAAAAAAAGTGTAAGTTTGCAGCAGGTAGGCTAGCAAAAATATGTTTATGTTAGCTATCGTTACCTGCCTGACGGCAAATGCTGCTTGTAACGAACAGTTAGTGCAACTTTTTTTTCGAAAAGACGGAATGACATGAGATTGCTATAGCTTTGTAATAGGTTTTGATGAAAGTGGCATAGCATGCTCTACTAACTATTATTTATGCTATGCATAAATAACCTGGAATAGTTAATATAGCATGCTATATTAACAATTATTATAAACATTATTTAACCAGAAAGAGGCAGAGGAACATGATTTTTTTCATAGCTTATCTTAATGTGCTAGTGTCGGGATATATACGGTAGTAGACAGTTTATGCAAATATGACATTATTTTTATGAGTTACCAATAGATCTTGAACAATTACTTTATTCTGTGGCAATTTTTACACTGTTACATTTTGAAGTACAGTATCAGGACAACCCACATGTTTGACTGGTACTGTTTACATGTTTTACTGGTACTGCCCACGTTTTACTGGTACTGTTTATTAACTATTTAACAAGGTATTATAGTCATCGGTTGCAACTTTATAATAACCATCCAGATAATGTTTATAGACAGTTTACAAAACAACTAGTAACCCTTAAGTATTCCCAAAGTGTTAGGAATATCTGGTCCGTCTATCTATGTAAAAGTAATGTTTATAGATGTTTAAAAAATGGTTACTTAAAGGTTTAAAAAAAAATTAATGATACAGTGGTGTTTTTTGCAAATGTTTTCAAATTTTATGCACAGTATATGCAACAACAGTATTTGCACTGTAAACCTTTTTATTAATATAAAGTGTAGGTGAACTTAAACTGTATGGCTATGCTGGTATGCTGTGTGTGTGTGTGTGTGTGTGTGTGTGTGTGTGTGTGTGTGTGTGTGTGTGTGTGTGTGTGTGTGTGTGTGTGTGTCAGTGTCCTATCTGTGTGGATGCGTCTCATGTCAGCTAATCAAGGGACACTGACACACACACACACACACACACACACACACACACACTCGACGCATAGATAGACTCGCGTCAGTTTCCTGCTCACATCGAGTTCTCTTTTGCTCTTGAACAAACAATAACACAGAGGATTGTGAGTATTCTCATATTCGAGTCTTAAATTAGTTAAATAACGTCTTAAATGAACTTAAAGAGTTGTGAGGAAATTAGATGCGCGGGACAGCGCGTGAGATCCACGGCTGTTCTTAAAGTGACAGGAGCACTGATGATGCCTGTCATTAATGTTCATCAAAGAACAACGGGAACAGAGAAAATTGTAGCTTTAATGATGATTCATCTATATTTCATTTATTATTTATGCAGTTAAGGAAGGTTTGATAACTATTACATTTCTGTATAACAGGGAAGGCCATGGGTAAATATAACATTTATTATTTTGGTGATTTAGGTAAAATGGTTTAAAAAAAACACAGCAGAACCACAGCGCATCTGATATGACTGGCATAACGCTGGCGAAGTTAGGGACCGTCTGCAAAGTTACATACAACATTGAAACGTGTATAACGTTACCAAACTTCACTAGCATTTAAAGAGAATGACAGTCATAAAACTGACTGTAAAGTGTTCATCTAGGTGTCAGGTATGATGCACACATTTTGATATTTAATAAAATAAACTGTCAAATCATATGGAAATATGGATATGCATTATTTCACTTGGATACTGTTTGGGCTCTAACACAAAATATGCTTGATTTAAATGCATCGTAGCTGAACACTGATGAGAATATTTATTGAGAATATATTTACAGAGATAATATTAGGGATTATATTTACGACAAATTATTATTATTTATGCGTTATGCGTTGCTATTGACGACGGCCATTAAGTAAAGAAATCCCACAGAATCTAGCTTAAAAAAGTGCTTAGAGCTGCTTTAGTTATTTGTTGTTTGTTTAATTTCAAATATAAAACTTGTTGAAATGTTTTAAGTGTGTGCATCTGTTCTTTTTGAACACTTTCATCTTGTTTGAACAAAACCGTGATAATATTGATAACCGTGATAATTTGGGTCACTATAATCGTGATGTTAAATTTCCATACCGTTTCATCCCTACTTTAGTGTGAATAAGTAAAAAAGAACTACAAACACCTTGAATTAAATACTGGCCTTCTGGACTTACAAAATTTTGAGCAGGAAAATATAACTTTTATTTATTTTATCCTATGATATTAAAATTAATCTAGATTTAAATTACATCATGGGTGTGGCTTGTGGTGATAGTGGCACCAGTTGCTGCGGTAAATGTGGCATATTCGAGCGATTCTAAAATATTCTCCTGTTTAAATGCATATTGCCTGCCGTGCACAGTTAAGCTGATGCCACCGGCGTGGCGGTGCCACCGGCTTGGGCCCGTCATCGCTGCTCGCAGCTTTAATTAAGCTTTGATTTATTAGGTATCCAGTAAAACTTTTAGGTTTTGCGTTCTATGTACAGGGTTACACCATATCCTGACAGGATTCTTTTAAAATGTTGTGTAGAAACATTTTGTTATTCCAACATGAGTGTGAGTAAATAATGACAGAATTTATTAAATTAAGTATTCAAGATACTGCCGTTTTATACTCACATGTTTGAAGTTGCGGAAGGGCACAAATTGCACAATGTCCCTCAGAACGGGTTCTCCTTTAGGAGAACGGAGGATTCCATCATCACCGTCCAGCATCTGCATGTCGCTGAAATCCGCACTGCCTATGCCGACGATGATGACGGACATGGGCAGGTGGGAGGCGTGAACGATGGCCTCTCGTGTATCTGCCATGTCTGTAATTACTCCATCCGTCAGGATTAGCAGTATAAAGTATTCCTAATGAAAAAAGAAAAGGATAAATGAGGAAAGTGATAAATAAAAATGTTGAAACACACATATGATATCCAAGGTGTTTGTCTTTGTCTTGCTCTCAAAGCCCCATTAGAACCAACAAACCGTTTCTTATCTTATTTTAAGCATACTGTAGACATCACTTAATTTGCCAGTGGGGTAAGAACATTTTAATTTAAAAAATTATATATATATATACACACCGATCAGGCATAACATTATGACAGTAACAGTATGCAGTATATATTAAGATGAAGTGAATAACACTGACTCACAGCACCTGTTAGTGGGTGGGATATATTAGGCAGCAAGTGAACATTTTGTCTTCAAAGTTTAATTGTTAGAAGCAGGAAAATTGGACAAGCGTAAGGATTTGAGCGAGTTTGACAAGGGCCAAATTATGATGGCTAGATGACTGGGTCAGACTCAGAGCATCTCCAAAACTGCAGCTCTTGTGGGGTCTTCCCAGTTTGCAGTGGTCAGTATTTATCAGAAGTGGTCCAAGCAAGGAACAGTGGTGAACCGGCGACAGGATCGTGGGCGGCCAAGGCTCATTGATGCACGTGAGGAGCGAAGGCTGGCCCGTGTGGTCCGGTCAAATAGACGAGCTACTGTAGCTCAACAAGTTAATGCTGGTTCTGATAGAAAGGTGTCAGAATACACAGTGCATCGCAGTTTATTGTGTATGGGGCTGAATAGCCGCAGACCAGTCAGGGTGCCCATGCTGACCCCTGTCTACTGCTGAGAGCGCCAACAGTGGGCATGTGAGCATCAGAACTGAACCACGTAGCAATGGAAGAAGGTGGCCTGGTCTGATGAATCACGTTTTCTTTTACATCACGTGGATGGCCGGGTGCGCGTGCACCGCTTACCTGGGGAACACATGGCACCAGGACGCACTATGGGAAGAAGGCAAGCCGGTTTGGGCAATGTTCTGTTGGGAAACCTTGGGATCCCATGTGGATGTTACTTTGACACATACCACCCACCTAAACATTGTTGCTTTCATAGAAACGGTATTCCCTGGTGGCTGTGGCCTCATTCAGCAGGATAATGCGCCCTGCCACAAAGCAAAAATGGTTCAGAAATGGTTTGAGGAGCACAACGAGTTTGAAGTGTTGAATTGGCCTCCAAATTCCCCAGATCTCAATCCAATCGAGCATCTGTGGGATGTGCTGAACAAACAAGTCCGATCCATGGAAGCCCCACCTCGCAACTTACAGGACTTAAAATATCTGCTGCTAACATCTTGGTGCCAGATACCAGCACACCTTCAGGGTCTAGTGGAGTCCATGGCTTGATGGGTCAGGGCTGTTTTGGCAGCAAAAGTGGGACCAACACAATATTAGGATAATTCTATTAATGATCGGTGTATAGTTCTGAAAACAAGCCGTAACATCTAATGTAGTTTGCTTCTCAAGAAAATTTGAAAAGAAAGTGAGACAAAAATCCTGATTAAGTAATACATTTGCTGTACTCTTTTATGCATTTTTAATATATACTTCAGCAACTTTGGTTGTTTTTATAAAAAGCAACAGCAGTAAAGCAGATGGTGTCAATATGGTGCTGAGCAGAAATTGAGCTCTTCGGTCTAATTAAAGGTGTTCTCTCTCTTCAGAAATGTGTTCTGATCTTTTTCTCTTTCTCTTGGAAGAGTGGGGGAAGATCTCTGAGGGAAGTTTTTACACCGGTTTATTTAATTCACTTTGTATTTGGGCAGGCAAAACTGGCTATATAGTTGTAACAGAAACATCTTTTGAGTGGTGTCGGGTCAACTGATGTGGTGTTAATTTGAAAGGGATTATTAAAATCTTGTTTAAAATTGAGCTTACTTACTACACAAACTGGCCAATGACATGGAAATGTTTAAATACAAATGGGGAGTTAATCAATGTATTTGGGATGTTGATTACGATGGCTGCTTGCAAATTTATGTTTAAATGTAATTTTGTTTGAAACTTTTTTCCCCTCTCTCTCTACTTTACATTTTTTACTATTACTGTTTGTAAATACAATCTCTGTCTCTCTCTCTCTCTTTCTTTCACTCTTCCACTAACCATGGCCTCTTTGGTGTGCATCTCCTCGGAGGCCGAGTCGGCAACCTTCTGGATGATGGGAGCGATATTAGTGGGACCATACAACTGGATTTTTGGGAGGCAGTTCTGATAAGCCTCAACAACACCTTGAATACCTGTAAAACACACATAACCAGTCAGGTCATCTCCAAAAATATACACACTTGTTCTCAAACATCTTGAATTAAGTTCATTTTAATTTTAAGCTTGATTTAAGCATAAAACTCACTTAACAGACCGGAACTATTGGTTTTGTAATTCATATCCATTTCATATTGCCAATTTCTTACCTTTGACCTCAGAGATAAACATGGATATGTCGAGGTCTTTTGAAAACAGGGACATTTTTTTCAGATCAGATCTCTGAACAAAGTTTCTTGTTAGGGTTAGGATGTGAACCAGATGTGAATTTCTTATTGATTTAAGCAAATTGCATGTGTCACAAGTACAATTGTCTAAAATTTGCACAGTAATGCACAGTAAATGCACATGGCTTGTTGATCAAAAGTTGATTCTCAGTCAAATTGTTAAACTCTACAGAACTTCTAAACATTCTTTCATCGTGTGAGCCATCGCATGCAATATTATCCATTCAACGATCAAAATCTGTCAGACATGCATGTATTTTCCATAAATATCTGACATGGAATGTTTGCTAAATTGGCAAATGGCCTGCTGTTGTAATGAAAGAGGAATCACAATCTTAAATTTCGAAGCATATATATGGCGTTTACCCAGCACAATCACTACATTTTTTTTCCATTTTGAACACGGAGGAACGTCACAACCATAAACAGCAGCAGCTACAGCAGTACTGTACATTTTTATTTATATAGTGCATTTGTGTTGTAGAAATGTGTTACATGAAAACTGAAGATTCACAGATACAATAAGAAGAAATGTAAGAATGTGTGGTGGAGATGGTGTTATAGGGGAAGACATGATAGACTGTGTAAAATAAACAAGCAACTGTGGATTTTCAGTTTACATGCACATTTCTAACTAGGTTTTGAAGCATGAAGTAAATGTTTTGGGTGAGATATTACATTTTGCAGACATGTAATACAGCTGATGTTCCAGCAAACAGTTGAACTTATGGTTTAGTGAATGTTAAAAGACTGTTTCGAAAAATGTGCCAAAGTGATTGAGAAAAAATGTAAATGCAAGAGAGTCAGTTAAAACATATTCTTTTTGAGTGTGTGTGTGTGTGGGAGACGTTTGACTCATAGATTAAGAAAGCACTGGAGTTCACTGAACTTTCTTTTTGAAAAAAAAAAAAAAGAAAAGGCATGAAGTTATTTTGTATATATAATGATATATAATGACTCACCGGCACATTCTGGGTTATCCTCATCAAAATTCACAGCAAAATCATGAGAAACCTAAAGAGAATAAAAAAAGTAAACCTAGTTAGAGCCAAACCCAAATGATCAGTGACAGTGATGATGGCAGAGTTACTGCTTCTGGAAACAAATTGCTTTGTTCAAAGGCATGGAGAAAAAGATTTAAACTTTGAACTCTGCCAATATTAGATTATGATATTAGAGTCCATATAATGTAATGGAAGAGCTACAACATTTTATTTCTTTATTTTATTCATAAGTTTTCATGGTTCATTTATATTCAGAGTCGTTGCAGCCAATGAATGGGTTAAGACCATGAATAAAACATGGAGCTTCCCTGTGGCTCAGACTGCGGTCAACTAAAATGCATTCTTAGAGTCACATCCAACCATGCTGCGGCCGTGACCTCTGATTGTAACATGTCAACCAATCAGATGACCTGATTTTGAGTGATTGGCATTGATTAGCAGGAATGATGAGGTGAGTATTGTAAAAGGGCATCAGCAGTTCATGAATTATTCAGAAATCTCCTGTCAGGTAACGGCGAGGGATTCAGAGCACTCTGGTTTGCCCGACGATTTATTGTATTGTGTGGAAACTCCTTGCAGTTTTAAAATGCAGTTTACAAATTCAGTCAAAATCAAATCAATAAATAATATTATAAAATGAAAATTCTGTCATCATTTTTTCACCCAAGTTGTTCCAAACTTATATGAATTTCTTTCTTCGGCAGCCACTGACTTATACAGTATTTTTTCCCCTCCATACTATGGAAGTCATTGTGCTCCATAAATATTTTGCTTGCCCATAATCTTCTAAATATCTTTTGTGCTCAGCAGAAGAAAAATTCATACAGGTTTGGAACAACTTGAGAGTGAGTGAATGAAAACAGAATTTTTTTACACATAAAAAGAATGAACTTACTTTGAAGTCGGGTGGGATTTGGGCTCCAAAGCCAAAAGCGGGAAACATTTTGTCGCTGGAAACAGATCAGAAGAAGGAAGGATAATGAGCGTGCATTGAGCCCCAGAGATGAGCAATGAGGTGAGCAGGGATGTGACATTGTGAGGGGTCAAATATAATTGACTCCAAGCTTAAGTGACATCTTGGGAGAGAGTGATTGAAGTGTAGAAAGACAATCCTTGACATGACAGCTCTGCATCCTACAGGCGCTGGCAGTCATAAGACTCAATGCCTGATTGATTGATGTAATGTGTAGTTAATTGATTAATGGTTTGAACGTTTGGTTAATGGCCTGTACTAAGAAAATAACTGGTGTAAACATTTCACGATGGAGTAGAGTAATAGTAGAGTCTGTTAAATTTCATTTGATAAAATTCAAGGATTAACTGTTTGCTTGACTGGCTGCCTGATTGATTAGCTGATTTATTGGTTGACTGACTGACTGATTGAGGGATTCAGTGGTGGGTTACCTATCGTAGTCCTGGCAGATCTCCCCAACGGCGATGAGCGCTTTGAGGTACTCATTGGGCTGATAAGGGTGGATGTAGTGGAGGGAGCAGCTGTTTCTAGGATCGCCATTTGAGGCAGTGAAATCAATCGCCACCTGCAGAACAACAACACTTAAAGTAGTTAACCAAAAATGAAAATTCAGTCATTCTTTCTTCAGGGCAACACAAAAGGAAATTTTTTGAAGAATTGGTTGCTTTTTTCAATCCAATTACAATGACCAAAGCTTTCAAGCCTCAAAAAAGATGCATAAACACAATAAAAAATAGTTTATAGGACTTGTGCTCTATATTTCAAATCATACGATAGCTTTGTGTAATGAACATACTAAAATTTAATTATTCACTGTCACTGATAATCCTCCAGAACTGTAATTTGAATTTAAGAACCAAACAAGTTTGATTTCTGAACAAATCATTCAGGATGGTTTTGTAAACTGACTACAACGATTCGTAGAAATCAAAATAATTTGTTCATGAATCGGACATTGCATCCATTCATGTAAGAAAAGAGTGGAAAAGAGTGGCAACAACAGAGTCAACGATTTACAAGATCCAGCCTATATTGTCTATATGAGTGGAGTTTGTTTTTTCTTAAAGCTTAAGATTACATTAAGATAAAAAGTGGGTGAAAATCCTTCCAAAAGCCATCCAAAACCACTTACTGTGAACTGAATCTGACAGCCTCCCATGATGTAATCCAGGAAAGAGTGCATCTTTATGATCTGAAACAGAGATAAAATAATAATAATTAAATTGATAGTTCTGGTCCTGGATCCTGATCGGGTAACAGAGCATTCAAGTTGTACATAAATATAGCTAGGATACATAACTGTTTTTAACATACACGCAGACACACACACACACACACGTTGGGTTTCCGTGTTTTATGGGGAATTTCCATACACGTAATTATTTTTATACTGTAAAAACTGTATATTCTATCCCCTTAACCCTACCCCTAAGCATCACCTTCACAAACCTTCTGCATTTTTACATTTTCAAAAATAAAACATTATTAAAGACAAGTAACGTCTCGGTTACGTATGTAACCCTCGTTCCCTGAAGGAGGGAACGGAGACGTACGTCGGAACTGACCGACGAATTGGGATCTGTCTTCAGAGACCAGTCTACTTCGAGTGTATTAGAAAACGAGCCAATTGTATTGGCATGCGGTCCACACACCGCCCCGCACCGCGGGTATAAATACGGAAGTGGAGTACCGCATATTGCTTTTCCAACTGAGGAGCCGAATAAGTGACTCGGCCCTTCAGCGGAAGCACAGCACCTGGCGACGGGACGTACGTCTCCGTTCCCTCCTTCAGGGAACGAGGGTTACATATGTAACCGAGACGTTCCCTTTCAGTCGGTCACGTTCGACGTACGTCGGAACTGACCGACGAATTGGGATCCCTACCAACACGCCAGGGATGCTGGCCCTTCCAGCGCCCTGCCTGAGCTCACTGGACCACTCCTATGTTGGAGTGGGAGTCAGGGCTCCCGGCAGGGAAGGTCAGTCACTGCTGTTCCTGCAAGACCCACTCAGCGTGACTACTGGATAACGCTGGGAAGCGTGCCAGTCTCAGGGAGATGGAACGCTGCGGAGCCACGTCCTCCAAGGGAGGAGAGGTGGAATACTCATAAGGACTAACCTATCAGGGTAGTGCAACATATGGCAGTCTCTGGGGTGGATCCAACCTGGTCCCAGGGGGGAAAGAACACACCCAGAGACGACAGAGCGGGGCTCTGTCAAGGGAAAGACACGGGGCTAGCCGAGTAGGGTAGCAGGTACCGTGGAAATACACATATGGGGTCGCCGTGAGGGGACCAACACATATGGAACCCAGCCTACACACACGTTCCACAAGCATACGGGTGCAGGCCTGGCGTCAGACGGCCGCAACGTCTGACACCGAAGGGGTGACGGAGGAGCTCGACAGGGTTCACCATTTCTGGGGAACACAACTGGAGAAGATAAACGTACGAATCTGGCCATAGGCGGGAGTGGCGTAACAAGCCGACACAGGAACGGGCACTTCACGTCTACCGGCCGTTGGAGGCGAGTACACGGGAAGAAACCGGCTCCACACGGAGGCTATAGAATCTAGCGAACGTGTTAGGTGTCGCCCAGCCCGCAGCTCTACAGATGTCTGTCAGCGAGGCGCCTTGAGCCAGCGCCCAGGAGGAGGCAACACTCCTTGTGGAGTGTGCTCGCAACCTGAACGGGCAAGGCACGTCTTGCAATTGGTACACTAAGACAATAGCATCCACTATCCAGTGGGCTAACCTCTGCTTGGAGACAGCCTTTCCCTTCTGCTGGCCTCCGTAACAGACGAAGGCTGCTCTGAGGTCCTAAAGCTTTGTTTCCGGTCAACGTAAGCACGAAGAGCGCGGACAGGACATAAAGCCAGGGCTGGGTCTGCCTCCTCCGAGGGCAGAGCTTGCAGGTTCACCACCTGGCCCCGAAAGGGAGAGGTAGGAACCTTGGGCACGTATCCGGACCGGGGTCTCAGGATGACGTGAGAGTTACCGGGCCCGAATTCTAGAAACGATTCGTTGACCGAAAGTGCATGCAGGTCCCCCACCCTCTTGATTGAGGCCAATGCAGTCAGGAGTACCGTCTTCATAGACAGGATTTTTAACTCAACGGACTGCAAAGGCTCAAAAGGAGGGCCCTGAAGTGCTCTGAGCACCAGGGCTAAGTTCCAAGAGGGTAGCGAGATAGAACGAGGAGGATTTAGTCTCCTCACACCTCTGAGGAACCTGACGATTAAGTCGTGCTTCCCTAAGGATTTACCTTCAACTACATCGTGATACGCCGCTATTGCTGTGACGTACACTTTCAGGGTGGAGGGAGACAGCCTTCGCTCCAACCCATCTTGTAGGAAAGAAAGCACAACATTAATCGAACACTTTCGGGGGTCTTCGCGAGAAGAACACCACTCAACGAACAGGTTCCACTTCAGAGCATAGAGGCGCCTCGTAGAGGGGGCTCTGGCTGAAGTGATGGTGTGTACCACTGCCTGTGGCAGGCCACCTAGAACCTCCGCGTCCCATCCAGGGACCAGACATGGAGTTTCCAGAGGTCTGGACGCGGGTGCCATAGAGTGCCCCCTCCCTGAGAAAGAAGGTCCTTCCTCAGGGGAATCAGCCAGGGTGGGGCTGTCGCGAGGAGAGTGAGTTCAGCGAACCAGGTCCGGTTGGGCCAAAAGGGCACAACTAGCAAGACCTGCTCCTCCTCCCTGACCTTGCACAGTCTGTGCTAGAAGGCTCACTGGGGGAAATGCATATTTGCGTAGGTCCCGGGGCCAGCTGTGCGCCAGTGCATCTGCCGAGGGTACCCCGTTCAGGGAATAGTACCACTGGCAATGGGACGAGTCCGGAGTGGCAAACAGGTCTACCTGTGCGGCTCTGAAAAGGTCCCATATCAGCTGGACGCTCCGGGGGTGGAGTCGCCACTCTCCCGGAAGTGGACACTGACGAGAGAGCTTGTCGGCTGTCTGGTTCAGCGCACCAGGGATGTGAATGGCACGAAGCGACCTCAGATGCTTCTGACTCCACAGGAGGAGGTGGTGGGCGAGTTGGAGCATGCGACGGGAGCGCAGACCACCCTGACGGTTGATGTACGCAACGGCCGCAGTGCTGTCCGTGCGGACCAGTACGTGTTTGTGCTGAAGCAGCTTCTTGAAGCGACTTAGCACAAGACGTACTGCCATTAACTCCAGGCAACTGATATGCCAATGCAGCTGGGGCCCCGTCCACAGACCCGAGACTGCCTGCCCGTTGTACGTGGCCCCCCAACCCGTGGCTGAGGCATCTGTGAATACCACAACATGCCTGGACACCTGTCTTAAGGGCACTCCGGCCCGTAAGAACGAGGGGTCGGACCAAGGGTTGAAGGTTTGGCGACAGTACGGGGTAACTGGGACCTGATACTGGCCGCTCTGCCACGCCCACCTCGGGACTCAGTCGTGTAGCCAGCGCTGAAGCGGTCTCCTATGAAGCAACCCGAGCGGCGTTACCGCGGCTGCAGATGCCATATGCCCAACGTCCCATGCCCATACGCGAACGTCGCGTTCTCGGAGTGGAACAATGGCTGCCTCCGCGACTTTCTTGAAGACGCGAGGCGATAGGGACAGCCTGAAGGGCAAGACTTTGTACTGATATGCCTTCCCCTCGAACGCAAAGCGTAGGAACGGTCTGTGTCGAGGGAGAATAGAGACATGAAAGTACGCGTCCTTCAGGTCGATCGCTGCAAACCAATCTTGGGGACGGATGCATTCGAAAATGCATTTCTGCGTTAGCATTCTGAACAGAAGCTTGTGCAGGGCCCGATTCAGAACACGCAGGTCCAAGATTGGCCGTAACCCACTGCCTTTCTTGGGTACAATGAAGTAGGGGCTGTAGAACCCTGACTTCATATCGGCTGGAGGAACCGGCTCGACCGCGTCCTTCGCCAGTAGGACATCGATCTCTGACCGCAAGACATGGGCATCGCTGCTCCGCACGGAGGTGAAGAGGATGCCCCTGTACTTGGGAGGCCGGTACGCGAACTGAGTCGCGTAGCCGAGTCTGATAGTACGGATGAGCCAGCGAGACGGTCTGGGGGCTCTAGCCAGGCCCCCAGAAGCTGTGCAAGCGGGATCAACGGCACTATAGACGTACCCGGGGTGGGGCAGCGAGGTGGAACGTTCAGACCCAACCCGGACGGCCCGGAGGCGACCCGGAGTGGTGTCTGATCGTTCCAGGGTGGGGAAGTGTGTGGGAGAGAAGGCCCGGGGGCGTCCTCTAGCCTCACACCGCCCCCTGGCGAAGAAGAGAGGGAAAGCCAGGAGTGGCAAGGCCCGGGGGTGTCGCACACAGCCGGCTTGAGCCTCTCTGGGCCCAGGGACAAAGGAAACTGCTCTGAGAACGTGGGTACCGCTGGACTCCGGAGAGCCAGCGGCAGGACCGAAACCGAAAAATATATTCTCCCCCCGGTCCTCCTCCGGGGGAGGGAGGGGTGCGGACACCGACTCCCTGAGCAGTTCCCCTCTTGCTGGGCTGCCCGTTTCAGGGCCGCTTGCCCTTGTGCTTACCAGCGGACTTTGCGGGACCCTGGACGGGTTGGGCGCCTCCCTTGAGCCCGGCCACCTGCTGCCTGGGTGGAGGCTGCTGCTTGGCTTAGCAAGGGCGGAGGCGGACGCAGGGAGACACCCTCGGCGACAAGCAGATGGAGGTGCTGCGGACGACGACTGGGTGGAGGCAGCAGCTGGTCGTCATGGCAGGAAGTTTTTTTTTTTTTTTTTTTACCTCCATCTGCTTCTGGGCCACCAAGAACCGCTGGGCACAGTTCTCGATGACGTCGTCGAAGAGGCCAGCCTGACAGACAGGGGCGTTGAGGAACCGAACTTTGTCGGGCTCACGCATATCTGCCAGGTTAGCCCCAGCTTTCTGGACCACTAGTGTGGACATCGCCTGACCCAGGGAGCGTGCAGTGACTTCCGTCACCCGGAGGGCGAGGTCCATCACAACACGCAGTTCCTGCATAACCCCTGGGTCGGGACTACCCTCGTGCATGCAGGACAGAGGGCAGTGAGAGAGGGAAAAAAACTTAAACATTATGGCCCTTTTGGCGTTCCATATTTTGGCACCAAATAGTTCCACACTGATAAGTTTTTCCAATGCACATCCGGGTAGCCACCCCAGAAAGCATGGCTGTCAACTCTGAATCTGATTCAGCATGAGCACACTATTATAGTGGGAAACTCAGCATTATCATTTCCAGCGCATAACAACCCTCTCTCCGATGCAGCAATTGACATCTGTCCCCCGCCAGAGCCCCAAATGAAACGCTAGGTCCCCCCTTTTTTCAAAAAAGGACCAGCAATCCCATCCGTAAGCTACCAGCAGGCATGTGGGACAATGAGCGTGGCCGTCCGACTTGACGGCACACGGCGCGCTGAACACTCAAGCCTCCAAGAAAGAGGCACGGTGAACAACGCGCCGACGTGGTCATGTTCTCATAAGGGAACATGAACCACCCACGAACAAAGTCTCAGCATGCTTGTGATGCGATAGAGGAGTGGGGGCCCACGGGGAATGTACCCGGCGGGGAAGCCCCACTATAATCCTCAGGCCACCAAGACTTATTAGCCAAAGTAGACCTTTTCCGGTGCACCAGAAAAGGAACTAGATCGGGGAATAAGCAATGGGACTCAACACCGTTTGAGGTCTCACAGTCTCGACCGCGCACCAGAGGACCGAGTGACGCGCTGGGTTGCCGTGGCAACCCCCGCTGTCAGCCGGCGCCAGACGGCACACGGCGCGCTGAACGCTCAAGCCCGAACAACGCGCCGACGTGACCACGTTCTCCTGGGAGAACGCGGATCACCCACGAACGCAATCTCACATGTTTATATGCCAGAGAGATCGTGGCCGTCAAATGAGGACAGGAAACAACCGCATCCAGAAACACACGGTTTGAATGACATCTTGAAAAAGACGCAGAGTCAAACCGTGTTGCTCTTTTTAGAAGGAAATGCTCTTTTAGAAGTGCTGAAGCAATCAGGGAGATGACCGCGGCTCACAGCAGTCCGATTGCAAGCCTGCGTGTGAGCACTCAAGAACGGAAACGCCCAGCCAACCAACACAGGAACAAGTGTATGTTGCAGCGGCCGCTCGCTGACTCGCGCCGTCACACCAGCACCCAGGTAAGAGAGCGATCCTCCTCGAGACTCGTTTAAACACTCTTCGCAGAAACAGCTTGATACAGCAAACCGTTCGGCTCCGAAGTTAAAAGCAATATGCGGTACTCCACTTCCGTATTTATACCCGCGGTGTGGGGCGGTGCGTGGACCGCATGCCAATACAATTGGCTCGTTTCTAAAGGCCAATTTATACTTCTGCGTCGAGTGCACGCAGAGGGTACGCCGTACCCTACGCATAGACGCGTTGGATACGCCGTACCCTACGCCGTAGCCTGACGCGCACCTCTCCAAAAATGTAACAACGCGGCAATTCTACGCGGACCGCAAGCGCTGTGATTGGTCTGCCAGAACCCTTCCCTCAGGTCAATAAATAAATAAAAAATCTGCGATAGGAGTGGTGTGTGTGTGTGTCCAGAAATTGGATGATAGTTCCTTATGTCTGCTATAACACAATATTTTGCAGTCCAGCGATTCTTTATGGTAGTAAATAAATACATAGATCCACTGAGTATAGTTTATTTATTTTCTCATTAAAACCAAAGATGTTAATCAGTAATTGTATATCAAGAACAGGGACACATTAGGGTATATTTCGTGAATGAAGTCGCCGCAACAGCAATCGATTGCTCGAGCCACCGATACTGAAAACAGCGGCCACCAGCTCCGCATGATTTCACAAACACATTCCAGCGCCAGATCGCCTTATTTAACTTTACTAATCAACTAGAGATGCTTAATTTGTATTAGATACAACAACTCAAGCTGCAAGAAAAGCCGCTCTCTCACTGCTGCTGATACTCCGACATGAATGTACAGATTCTACACAACAAGCTGCTTCTTCTTCGGCTGTTCTCTTGATTACACCAACATGCCCGAGGACACTGCCTACTAGCGTCTGCATGTGTAATTGCACATTGACGCAGACAACAGCGCAGAAGTATAAATGCTCACGACGGCGTCGGCTACGCGCGTAGCCTACGGCGTACACTACGGCGTACACTCGACGCAGAAGTATAAATTGGCCTTAATACACTCGAAGTAGACTGGTCTCTGAAGACAGATCCCAATTCGTCGGTCAGTTCCGACGTACGTCGAACGTGACCGACTGAAAGGGAACAGCTAGTTTTCAGGTAGAGACATTGAATAAAGTAATCAAATGTAAAATAACACTGAATAATCTTAACTGTATGAATTAAACAAATATTAATATTTATTAAATAAACAGTTATTTGCTATTACAAAACTTATTCAGTCAGAGCAGTGAAAGATTTTTTTCTTTGTCCTTTGTTGTTTGATTAACATTAAAAACACAGACAGGAGAAATAGTAGACTGCTTTCACTGTAAGACCGAAAGCACACACAAAACTTTCCACACAGTGTGCAAGTAAAGAATTATGGTGCCTTTTTCCATCTTGTACTTAAATATTGACATTGCCAAGGCTTAAACTTTTGTGACGATGTAGAGCTGGCCTGTCAACTGTTCCCAGCATCTTTCACGTTTGTTTAAGCTGCATTATTAGAATTTATAAAAATACTAACGGCCAGCTAGCATTAAACACGCTCTCCAAAGTAGAGTTTTACTCGCATTTGCCGCTTGGCGAGTTTTAATTTTAGGCCCTGCTCACACATATATTTTCTAATAACCTATTAAAATGTAACATAATACTTGTACAATTAGCTGAACTTTTACTTTGCTTTTTAAAATTGAATCAAAATATTTAACTGTTTTAGATCCAAGAATAACTGGGGGACCTCCTGTTGAAAAAATCCTGTATCCAATGAAAAATGACATTGCTAATCAAAAACAAAGATGGTTACAAAACCTTTGTAGTACTTGATTTATACAATGTGTTCTGCGCAGATCTACATACAAAGCCTTTCCAACCCATTGAATGGACCAGTTATTAAATTAAAAACCATATCAAAAACGCATATTTTCTACCCCAAATTACTTATAGTAGAGTGGTACAGTAGGATTGATTTACACTTCCTGTTCAACCCAGATCCAAAATCCTTTATTTATTTACTGCCAGATAAAAAGTGTGAAAATGTTCTCACCTTGCACAGGGTAAGAATTACCATTCCAGAATTTCTGTAGTTCTTCTTCTTCACTTGGTACTTCGGATTAATACACTCCCACTGGATCTGTCAGAAACATGTTACAGTAAACAACACTACAGCACTATGCCATTCATTCAGCTCTGCAGTGAACTCCATTGAGCCACAAGATGGATTGCCTGGGCTTGCAGGTCTTTCATCTGGTCTGAGGTGTGCATGTGCTATATCTGTATGAGAGAAAGATGCCCACAGGCTGATAGGCACATTGACAGATGGATGTCTAAAAGACTCAGTATAACATAATGTTGAGCTTTCAGAAAATGTGAGAGTGATTGGCTGTAAGCTAGCAGTGCTGGCAAGACTTTCACAAGCATGTCAGTGTTAATAAGTCACCTTTTGGCCAAGATCGGTTTGTAGTTTCTCTTGTGATAATGCCTGTCAGGACAAAAAAAAAAAGATATGTCTATCCAAGCCAAACAGATTTTCATTCAATTTACATTTCTACTGTGAATACAATAGCTCAGGGAAAACCTACAGTGATGCCAACAATCCAAAGATCTCAGTCTTGAATCCATGAGTTATTTAAAGTGATGCAAGAACAATTATCTCAGCCTGTTCTAAAAATCTGTTTTTCTCACTGAAGAGCATGCAAGACATTTTCTTCCACCCCTAGAGACTGAAAGCATCAAAGTTTCCCGCTGAAAATGAAGCACCTGTTTGTGAACCCCGCTAGCAGGGCAATCAGCATTCGCTGACGGACGAGGTATTCCACTGATTAACAAACGAGAACGAGAAGCGTATGTTGAAGCCTGTCGACTTTGCTCCTCTGAGCATTCAAGGGGATGACGGTGAATATGAAGTTAATGGAATTTAAAGCCACACATTAACTACTAATCAGTGCAGCCGGTAATAGATTTCAAATGAGAGGAGCAACAGAGCAGAGTGAACTCATTCAGAAGCTATAGACTGATGCACCAGTGTGTGCGGCATGGTAATAGTGTGTGTGTGTGTGTGTGTGTGTGTTTGCATATACACTATACGATCAAAAGTACGTGGACAGCCAAACATAATACAAAGTTTGTATGGTTTTTTGAGTCAAACAACAAAAAAAACCTGATATTTTGCTTAAGTTTTCTAATAAAAAACTAAAAGATAAATTGTTTTTTGTTTTCTCAAACAAGAAAGTTGCAAAGATGTTCAGTCTGTTGCTATGCAGTTACTAGTGTGTTATAGTTGGTTGCCAGAGTGTTGCTATGTGATTGTTAGCCCATTGCTATGCAGTTGCTAAGCTGTTCTGAGGTGCGTTTCCCAAAAGTATCGTTAGCCAACTATGGTCGCAAGTTCTGTCGCTACCAACATAGTCACCGATTTGGCATTTCCTGAAATCATAGTTCCAACAAACAATCGCAAACAGCATCGCAAATTTACGTGGTTGGAACTACATCTCTTGAGCTGTGGTTAGAAGCATAGTTTTTAGTTAAATGTCATGTGGACTTAAATAGATCATGCTCTTAGGCACAATAAATAACGTGCATTCTATATCTTTCATTCTCTTCAAATATGCATTTTAATCTATATATTTTAGCGTGCCAACAATTGGCACCATTTTTGAAGAGTGCGCATGTGAGTAAAATGTACAAGGGAACTCCGGAGTATATAACGTATGAGGGAACCCGTAGTGAATCAAACATCATATAAAGAAAAATGACATGAAACTAAAACAAACCAGGGTTTCTTAGTGTGATTTTAGACCACAAAATCAGCTGGAAACTGCACATAAAACATGTTCAATTGTTGGCAAAGACCATAGCAATATTTAAAGCAGCACTAGGTAGTTTTTGCTCTCGGGGTCCCCCTACAGTTGGGAAACAGTATTGTCCTCTACTACGGTCGTAAACTGTCATCTTACATCAGTGGATGCATCACACGTGCATTTGTTGACATGATAGCCCTGAACACTGTCAGAGTTCACATGCAGGTGTTCTGCTTGCGTCGCGTGTGAAATGTCTTCATCCCAGGTACAGTGGCATATGTTTCAGCATGTCATATGAATATAATTTCATGGGTTTTATTTTTTTCAAACGCCAAATGATCGCGATGCTCACGTTTACAAGCCAGCGTCATTATAGTAGCCTGGTCTATTGGTTACCGTTTTACAGAATCTATATGATACTTCAATTCAATGTTTGAGTGGTAGGTAATAACCACACATCGTCAATATTATAATATCAAGCTACCATAGATGAATCTGCAAATTTGAAAAATCGATTTGCATTATAGCTTGAGGCAAGACAAATAAACTAATATCACAGACATGTTAGGTATCCTAAAATATGATTTTGTACGTCTTATCTTATGTATTTACTTGCAAGAATGTAGCCCCTCCTCCTCCAGCTCACGCCAATGAGCAAACGCTGGCCAATGTTGATCCTCGTCCTGCCTTTAATCCGATCACTTTCTCGTTTCCTCTTTTTGCTTTCCTCCGACAAAACCTTTGCTTTCTTATTTTTCTGTGCTGCTTCGGCCATGACTTTAACATTCGGCAAACAAATTATAGTTGGGCTCGCACGTCCGAACTTAAGGTGGTGGAAGTGACGTATATGCCGTAAAGCAGTCGAATTTTGTAGTTCTTTTCTTTCTCTCGCAAGTCATGTTCAAAGCAATAAATAATCTACTTCCGGGAAAGTTACAAACAATGTTTATGGAAAGGCAGGGTGGGTATAGCTTGAGAGAAGAATTAAACTTTAAAAAGCTTACAAAAAGCACAACTCTAAAAAGTATGTGCATCACTATTTGTGGGGTTGTGGAACGGTTTGGAGCTGGAGTTAAAACAAAAATTAAACAGTTTGAAAAGTTATATAAACACTTTAATAAAGGGATATGAAGAGGAATAGAGGAGATTGTGAGTGTGGTTCAAATTATAGATTGCATTGTGATAGGTGAAGGGTTGGTGTGAAATGTACAGTAAAAGTTTGGTTGGTGTTTAAAATGATTATATATTTGTTATCTTACTAAGAATATAAAATGATATGTATATAAAAAAATATATAATATATACTGGAATTACTTAGTTATATAAGAGGTGGGGGAAAAAAGCTTCTGCTTCATCTTGCTCCTTTTCGAACAAATTGTAATAATAGTTATAATCGATTAAAATGATTGTTTTTTGCTTTGGTATGGTACATACCAAACACACACACACAAGATTCCTGATTGCTTGGAATTGTTAATAATGTTCAATATTATGTTTTTTCAGGAAATGAGCGAGAAGGAGAAAGTGGCATCTACATCTGAGCCTACTTCACCTTTCCATGAGGAGACAGCAAGTGAAGCGGCACCTGAGGCTTCCCATTTCCAGGACACACATCGGTGACACAAATCGGCACAATGCCAAATGAGTCAAGAGTCAGATTAAAAAACAAGAGTCGATTAAAAAACAAAAACAAAATGAACATCCCTAATATAGCATATATTGTGGCCCCCTCATTTTGGACCCTCCAAAAATTAAATTCTGGCTTCGCAACTAGTTGGTTCGTTTCTCTAAAGATGCATCATACTATGGTAGTACTAGTTAATCAGAGTTACATCGTTGTACGGGAAACGCTCCCCTGAGGCTCAGGTGTTCAAAGTGGTTGTTAGCCTGTTGCTATGCTGTTGCTCTGTGTTCTGTTTGTTTGCTAGAAGAATGTTGCTGTGTGGTTGTTCCTTCGCCTGTTGCTATGCAGTTGCTATGAGTTCTGGTTGGCTTCCAGTGTGTTGCTATGTGGTTGCTAAGGTGTTCAAAGTTGTTGTTAGCCCATTGCTATACAGTTGCTAAATTTTCGTTGGTTGCCAGAGTGTTTACATACAAAATTACATCCAGGGCATTGATCGGTTCCGATGTTCGGCACAGTTTTTCTGGTAATGTGAGGTATTTACAGATAACATTTTAAATCTCCCAATCCACCCGACAATATCAAACATGTTTGATATTTAGGATTTTAAATCGGCATGATTACGACTATGATTATGCTAGTACATCCACAATAGCCAATGAGAGACAATTCTACAAAGACAAGACCAAGGAACTTTTGAAATGGCGACGGCGAAACAACAAGCAGCTGTACAGGTCCAGTCGACAACGTAGAAGGAGGAACGGCTGGTCAAAATGTACACAGCTAAGTATTGATACAGCAAGTTGCTGCAACACAGTATCCATTTTGTTTACATCCGCTTCCCCAAGAGATCACGTGTGGTCTAAATCTGGCACGATACTCTTATAAAATGTGATGCGCCACGATTTTCAATTCGTTTGAGATTTTGAAAAATCTCTGAAAATCTGTGTAGATTCTCCTTATGTGCATGATGCAAACGAATTTCACAATCGGTTAAGATTTAAACTCCTGTAGTCTGAGCCTGGCTTAAGTCTTCAGAGTGGTAGCCTGTGTGTATGCAGTTGCTAGGGAGTTTTAGGTTGCTTAGCATTGAGGCTCAAAGGTTACATTTCGGCCTCATCAGACCATCTGGTCTGGTTCTTTGAATTTCCACAGCCTTTCACATGCCCGTGGGCAAGCTCCAGTTTTTATTAATGAACGCTTTCTTCTTTGCACATATCCATAAGCTGGAGTTATGAAGAATGCATGCTATTGCTCTTGCTCAGTTAAATGTGCTTCAGGGTATATTCAGTGCTTTAAAAAGGTTATAATGTCCTTGGCCTTTCTCCCCCCCCCCCTCCTCATGTTATTTGTAGATGGTGAACAATTGTATTGCGCTGAATTACTGAATTGTTGCGTTGATGAGATAATTTTGGAAGTAGGGTCTGTTTTGTGACTTTGTGTGTGTTTATTATACCTGCTTCCCATCCATGGCTGACTTCATCTCCTTGAAAGTGGTTTGAAATTCTCCTATGAAGTCATGTTTGCCATTAGAATCCCAGTCCCATACTGTACACTACAACAAGAAAAAAAAGAGTGTAAAAAAGCTAATCACATAGAATTGACAATATACATCATGTTTATGATACAGCTGAATTAATTCCAATATAACTGCTTTTTGATACACAGAACCACCATTATCCTACATTTATAAGATACTGATCCACATGTTTTATAGGGTAATTAAAATTAATAATTTTAACTTAAATTGTGCATAAAGGTGTGCGACTTACAGTTCCCTAGAGAACTGTGATAAATATCCTGTCCTAAGTAGTTTCCTATAACATTACTAAAGGTCACATTGTCTTCATATTAATTAATCCATTTCCCTCATGGGGACCACAGGTTGGTACTATCCTTGTGGGGACAAGTACACACACGTACACACACACACACACACACACACACACACACACACACACACACACACACACACACACACACACACACACACACACACACACACACACACACACACACACACACACACACACACACACACACACACACACACACACACACACACACACACACACACACACACACACACACACACACACACACACACACATACGTACACACACACACATACGTACACAGTACACACAAAAACGTATGCAATATTCTTCTTATGATGCACCTGCAATATTGAAAATGTAAATATTGAATTACGTTTGTTTTTCTTACCCCACTGGTAATTATTTTTTTCTTGTTTTAAGGCAAATGATACAAGAAAAAAATACCTTGCCAATAGGATGGGAAAAAATAAAATATCTATAACTAATTACTATTAAGTCTTATCATCCTATATTTTTATTTTTAGATAATTTTATTGGAAAAATGCTGAAAATAAATGACTGTGTAGTGTTTGAGTAAGAAAAAAATATATAGACATTATGGCGATATGAATAGTCATCAGATGCACTAGAGTTAAATTATATCTAAAGCTCTAGTCTACTAGGAATATGAAGGAATAAACGTAAAACAGTATACATCTTAACAATAAAAACTATGAGAATTTCAGCTTTTAACCTCCACAACTCTTCTCATACACATTTGCAAACATTTGTTTTAATTCTAAAGTTGCTTCAAGGGGCAACAATAGTAGTGTCTCATAAATGATAGATGAGAATAAAATGCACACAAAGTAAACAGCGCGTCCAAACACCAAAACGCTGAGATAATTAATAACATCACAAATGCAGCCAAAATGAAAACATCACCAGCTTTTCTTGCTATAGTGAGACTGAAATGTCACAGTTCATCTAGAAGATCTTTTTTCTACTCTGCGCTGAATCTGGAGCTAAGGAGTCTAAAGTTTTAAGATCTAAAAAAGGATTGCGAAAGTCATGCAATGTACAGACAAACTGCAGCAGGTCATCTTGTTATCATAACACTTCTTAAATTTTAATATCCTTTGTCATGTTGTTTGTTTAAATGTATAACACCCACGCCTGTACGCTGTGTATATGTGTCATTATGAGTGTTGGTGTGTGGCAGGAGTGGCAGGAAGACAGCACACTGTAGCATTGCTGTTAATGAATCATTGATGCTGGGACATAAGCGGGTGGTAATCAAAATTTGAAGGCCATTTAAAATATTAATATAGAGATGCTGTGGTTGACTTTTCAGCTGAAGAAGCGAGAACCAGCAATAACTCAACATGCAAAACTCACACCTGCACCTCTTCTCAATATAAAGTTTGGAAACATCCCCAAAAGATACACTGTAAACCCGAATAAGTTGGCAAAACTCAAAAAATTTGAGGCCTCAAAATATTTAAGCTAAGAAATTCAAAGTTTAAGTTAGCAGATCCGGCAGATTTTTATTTTGTTCTTATATATTTGAATTGTTCTTAACTTGAAATGTTACACTAATTCATACATTTAACTTAAAATTTTCATGTAACCTCAATGTGAATATTTGTAATAGAATAAACTTAAACTCACCATGATGGCAACTCTCCATTAACAGAAACTCTTCTAAAATGCATATCAAAACATTAACCACTACTAAATCTCCCACTTAACATTAATCTTGCACAAAAAAACATTATATAACACTTAATTTTATCATTTACTCTCCCTTTCGAGTGCCATGGGCAAAGCATGCTGGGAAATAGAAATCCTTGTTTCAGTTAAACTTAAGTTTGTCTAAATCAAAATAAATAATTTAATAAAAATCAAAACAATAAAACAGTTCAGTTTCCTTAAAATATATCAGTTCTGTGAACTTGAAAGGAAAAGAAAGTGCTAAATACTCATAAAAGTTCATTTGACTGAACTAATTTGCTTAATTTAATTTAATTTAATTTAATTAATTTGTCCTACTCAAAAAAAATATTATTTTGAGCGTTAAGGTAGGGCTACAGAACTAAACTAAAATATTTTTATGTTTTTAGAATATATTATTAATTTATTCAAAATTCAAAATTAAAGAATTAAATCACAGCTCTAACAACATAATACATTAACGCACAGGCTAGATTTCAAATTATTATTGCTCATTTTTGTTGCCTTTGGGCCGTTACATCAATATTTGTTGAAGATTTAATAAAGGGCTTAAATGATAAATGACTGTGTCAAAATTTGCACAAAAACATTGTTTATCTCTTCGGGAAATAAAACCATAACCCACTGTAAATTATCTCACAATTGTACAATTGGACCCTAACTCTGTTCTTTCATTCCAGTAGAATTTTATGACATAATTTACATAATTTATGCAATTGTACCAAGATTTACAATAGATGGGGCTCACAACAGCAAAAAAAGTGATTGTGAGCTTTCAACATAACATGGCTGTCTTATAAATATATTAATTAGTATGATAACATGAATAAAACGTAACAGTGGCTCCGTAACTCTGTGAATCTGAATTCAAAATGTGTTTTCACTGCAGAGACATTGCTGTCTGTGGGGCGTTGAGTGTAAAGAAGTCATGAATATTAAACAAACCAGTTCATGTTTATTCAGGGACATGTCACCTAAAAAACTTCTTTCCCATCTGTCTGAATAGATGTCCTTGACTGTCCAACATCACCTACACATTTTTTGACCCAAATCAAAAATGCCATAATGTTTGAGTATTAGATTGAAAATGTATTTTAACCAGCTTTAAATGAACATGTTGCACAACTACTTATTCAGCCACTTGATATAATTGCCAAAGGCTTAATTCAAAGTGGCTTGTTTCCAAGCATTTAGAGCATTAGTTAATTTGCAGTAAGTGGTGGTTATGTTCAAGTAAAGCTAAGAGCAGCACGGTAATGTGCCACGGTAGAGCTGATCAAGGGATTCTGCTCTCAAATAAACAAATTGAGACATCAGCTCTAAATTATGCTCTCCTTTTGTCTTTTTCTTGGCCTGAAACTTTAACTTTCTCTGAAATGTCACCTGAGCAGTATGTGAACGTTTTAGAAAGGCTTCAGTTCCAAACAGCTTTTGTGCAGAATCTCAGTGTGATGCGGCAGACTAAATCCCATCTAAACTCACTGTTATGAGAATACAAAGAGAACCATCTTTTGAGCCAGATTATTCCAATACAGCTCTCCTATCCCCACTTCTGCATTGGCATACCAATGAGTATATTACACCTGCAGTGCTGTAGTCTGAATAAGTGTGTGTGACAGAGAGAGAAAGAGAAGAGAAGGAATGTTTGCTTATTTAACTCATGAAAACTCCCAAGATTGGAGCGTTCATGATTTAATAAGCAAACAAAACTTTAAAAAAGCATAGTTGAGTATATACATGTAAATGCAACAATATATATATATATATATATATATATATATATATATATATATATATATATATATATATATATATATATATATATATATATATATACTGTATATATATATATATATATATATATATATATATATATATATATATACTGTATATATATATACATATATATATATATTAGGGCTGTCAATCGATGATCAATTATTATCGATTAAATTTTTATCGCAATTAATCACACTTTTGTTGTGTGATTAATCGCGGTTAACTGCACACTTAACGTGAAATTAAGCATATGCCATTTATCTCAGATTATCAGATTGAAGGGTGATTCTCACAAAACTCTATTTTCTGCAAGCTTCAAGGATCATTGGAGACTCCAAAAGGACACCAAATAATAAATACATTTATACATAATACATTTTATAAATATATTTTTTATTTATATTATTTATAAATAATACATTTATACACACCTAAGCCCCCGGAAAAAGAATGTTACAGAAAAAAACTTTAGAATTCAGTGTTTAGTATGTGTACAGAGCAGCAACAACAAGATTGTTTTAGACGTTTCAAGCTGCGATACCGAACAGGACCACACAGAGATGCCAAAAAATCACCTAAATCAACCGCTTTGACTTGACTACATAAACCTACGATTACTAAACACAACAACGTACACATGACAAATCAAACATAATCCTTTCTGAGTGTGTGTGTGTGTGGAAACAATGTGAATGTACTGAAATGTGTCTGTACATGAATGCAGCGACTTCGAAGATCATCTAACTGTGTTACGGAAATTACTTTAATGACACAGCTTCACGTACTTCTGTAATTTATACACTCACTGATACTAATACAGCTACTGATGTCTCTATGGAATAACATTTCATTGACACTTCAATGAAATAACACATTAACATTTATTAGCTAGGCTTCAAAAAATATAACAACTTTTAATTTAAGTGAACTTAAAAACAAGCCTCAAATCCATAATAAATTTCATATGTAGGCTACCTGTGCCCTTCCTACCTGTATAACAAGTAGGAAATATACAGAAATTGAATAAAGTTATCAAACAGTTTGCACTGTATAAATTATATAGATTAACCTTTATTAAAGCTACAAAGTTCCCTTTCGAGAGGTCTCTCGTATTGCGTTATGGGAAAACTCCTTTTCTCGAGAATATGAAGCAAAAAACTTTATTCTATAAAGTGTCTATGTAAAACGCAGTGCGGCTGCATAGCAGATAGAACAGCGCGAGCTGCGCGCTGATTGGCTGTGCTGCAGCAACTGCAGGAACCTATGGCGAGGCGGCTGAGAGAGCGAACCAATAGGGGTCGCTTGAAAATCCCGCCGAACAAGGTCGCTGGAATTAGCATATTGAGGCTATAAAAGACCATGTTCTGCCATAGGAATTCAGATTTAATCTCCTTCAGCGATACCTTCGTTCGTTGATCTTCGGAATTGAAGCCCCGCCGTAGAAAAGCACCCAGCGGAGCTTCTGCAGCTCTGAGGACGGCGGATTCCCGCCTGGTCTCCGCCTTCAGCTACCTGCAGCTGCGCCATCCGGCGACATATATCCTTTATTCTGTTTGTCTGTGTAGTGTGTGTGTTGCCGCTGCAACCCCACTTCAAAAAGAGCACGAGCGTTGTTTCAAATGCCTCGTTTTTCCTGCGCCTCGTGCAGAGCCCCTCTCCTCGGCGGGGACCGCCACATCATACTGCACTCTCCAAGGGCGGCTGCCCCGAGTGCGACGAGATGGCGCTGCAGACCCTGAGGGCTCGCCTCGCCAGCTTCGATGTCCCTGCCCCACCCGCGCCTCTTGGACCACGCAAAAAGAAACGCCGCGACCAGAGGCCACCTGAGCGATCAAGCGACTGCACGCCGAGCAACTCTCCACGTGCCTCACCCTCGCCGGTGAAGTTCACCCAAGAGGAACAGTGCCCCTCCCTCGCAGCGGCCTGTTCCGTCTCCTTCGGTGGACCAGCAGAGGAAGAGGAGGAGGAGGACAGCCTTTCCCTGGCTGTATCTGGCAGCGAGTGGTCAGACTCTGTCTCGGAGCCCTCCGCTTCGATGCAGACTGCCACGAGCGCTAAAGCCAGCTTTGACACGGAGCTGGTCCGTGTTCTCACTAAGGCCGTGGAAGACCTCAGGCTCGAGTGGTCCCACCCCCCAGAGACAACACGGAGTAGGCTGGACGAATGGTTCCTGCAAAGCCGTCGCCTTTCCTCCCCTCAAAAGCCCGCCCCCCTCTTCCCGGAGGTTCATGACGAGCTGACGAAGGCTTGGAAAGCCCCCTACTCGGCTCGTGCTAAATCCTCGTTTTCCCCAGCGCTCTCCTCTGTCGATGGCGTTAAGGAAAAAGGATATGAGGGTTTTCCTCCCCTCCCAGGCCGTCGCTGCGCACCTCTGCCCGCTATCGGAAGGACTATGGCCAACCTGACCGTTCTAGAACGTCACTTATGGCTGAACCTTACGGAAATGAAGGATATCGACAAAGCCTCCTTTCTGGATGCTCCCATTTCCTCCTCCGGTTTGTTCGGTCCGGCGGTCGTTGGCTTCGCCGAGCGTTTCACCGAGGCTCAGAAAGCGTTGCAAGCCATGAAACACTTTCTGCCCAAACGCTCCAGCTCTTCCTCTGGCCGTCACAAAGCGCCGCCCCCTCAACCCGCCAAGACGGCACCGCCAACCTCACGGCCACGCTCAGTATCCAGGAATCGGCAACGCTCACACTCTGCAAGCCGCAGCAGGCAGCCTGAGTCTCGGGGACCTCGACCTAAAGCTGCGTTGAGACCCGAGCCACCGAAGCCGTCCTAGCCGCAAGAGGGAAGAGAAGGTGGCCAGGGCCCGCCTCGGCTGGACCTCCACCACACACTCTCAGTCTCACAGTTCCCTACAAACAGGTGACTGGCGACTCAGTTTCCGCAGTCAACGAGCCCACTATCAAAAGTACTCGCCTGCACACAAACGCCGTTTTCACGGCGACCCAAATAAATCTAAAAAAGAGCTTTTTCTCTGTAGACGATGTGCCCACTTCACAGTATGCACCCCTACACTCAAGCACCCCCCACACAGCTCACGCGCTGTCCTGTACCATAAATGTAATGCGCGCGCCCACTACACAGTGCACGCCGCCAAACATAAACACTATCCCCACAGTGTTACAAGCTCAAAACAAACGGGTTACTGGGTCCCTATCACTAAGCGGCCCGCCCCGATTCGAATTCAACCCCTGGCTTCACAAGCCCAGACCTGGCAGGCCATCCCCGGTATATCAAATTGGGTGTTGAACATAATAAAACGAGGTTACTCGCTACAGTTCGCTCGCAGACCCCCGCGCTTTCGCGCCGTGGTCGAAACCTCAGTGAAAAGCAGTGTGAGTCACGTGCTCCGCGCCGAGGTATCGAAACTGTTAGAAAAGGGAGTGGTGGAAACCGTGCACCCGACACAAAGTGAGTCAGGCTTTTACAGTCGCTACTTTCTCGTTCCAAAAAAGGATGGCAGCCTCAGGCCCATCCTATACCTCAGACATCTGAACAAAGCGCTTGTGACGCGCTCGTTCAAGATGCTGACAGTGAAACAAATCCTCGCGCACATTCGCCCAGGGGATTGGTTTTTCACAGTCGACCTGAAAGATGCATACTTTCACATTCAGATAGCACCCCGTCACAGGCCATTCTTGAGATTCGCCTTCGAGGGTCAGGCTTATCAATACACAGTCCTGCCATTCGGGTTATCCCTGGCGCCTCGCACTTTTACGAAGTGCATGGACGCAGCCATAGCCCCACTGAGGCTAAAAGGCATGCGGATACTCAACTACCTCGACGATTGGCTTGTCATAGCCCAATCAGAGTTACAGTTGACGATACACAAGTCCTGGCTCCTCAACCATCTAGAATGTTTGGGTCTCAGGATCAATATCGCCAAGAGTTCAATGTCTCCCACCCAGAATGTGTCTTTTCTGGGTACAGTCATAGACTCAATACAGATGAGGGCATGGCTTACGTCACAGCGCGCCCTCTCTATTCAGAACATGGCGGCGTCATTCAAAGCTGGCGCTTATGTTCCTCTCAAACGTTTTCAGAGGATGCTAGGTCTTATGGCCTTAACGGAAAGTGGTCTCGACAGACGCATCCAACCTAGGTTGGGGCGCCTCCACGAGGGCAAGCCGGTCTCTGGCCAGTGGTCAACATCAGAGAAAAGGCTACACATAAACTGTCTAGAGGTGAAAGCGGTCATCCTATCGCTGAGAGCTTTCCTTCCGTACATAAAGGGTCCCCACGTCCTGGTCCGAACGGACAACATGTCAGTGGTATCCTATATAAATTGCCAGGGCGGTCTGAAATCAGGCTCCCTACATTCCATGGCGAATCACCTCCTTTTATGGGCAGAGCACTTCCTGAGCTCCATGAGAGCGGCTCACATGCCAGGTTCGCTGTTCTATCTGCTGTGCAGCCGCACTGCGTTTTACATAGACACTTTATAGAATAAAGTTTTTTGCTTCATATTCTCGAGAAAAGGAGTTTTCCCATAACGCAATACTCATTCCCTCTCTCAGGGAACCGAGGTTACGTGAGTAACCGAGTACGTTCTTCAGTCAAGAGCAGTGAGTAGTTAGTGAGTTATTACTTTTTTTTTTTTTTTTTTACATTAATGACATCATAAGTGGTTACTGTCACTTTAAGACCTTTAAGAAAAGTGAAGCCATCGGAGGTCCTAATATGTCGCTGACATCTTGCATTGTTTCCTGAATTGTCCTTATTTTGTTAGTATGATTTTTACATCATAAAATGTCATAATTTAGAAATAAAAGGCCTTTTTCTGGGTGGGGGGGTGGAGGGTGGGGGTAGCGAGATCTGCACGCACTGCCAGTGCCAGAGAGAGAGACGGACTCGTAGACCAGACGGAGAGCTCTGGAGAAAGATGGCTGAGAAAAGTTTTATTTTACTGAGTTGTTGTGAGCGCGAGTTTATTTTGCTTCTACCTGAGAGTTCTGAATAAACACGCGTCCCAGTCACGCCGACCCTGTCTTCTTCCTCGAACTTTGTAACATGTGGAATCCCTCTCGGATACTTTTACGAAGTTTTTTTTACCATTACAGCTGTCGAGCATTATTTTTATATCTTTTCCCATCACATGAAAAGCTGCAGTGATCAGCATTGAGTACACATGCAGTCTGTTGAACGTGTGAATGCAGTGATCTCGTCATTGCAACACGTTTTCTCTCACAAAATGCTTTGACCACAACTAACAGCAAACACGACATCGATATGAATACAGTAAGAGCTTTGTTGTGCAGTATAACAGTGCCATTCGTTATAACGGCAGTTTGGGCAAGTGTATACACTCAGTGTGATTGACAGATCTGAACATTATAAAGAGAGTGTTCTTTGATCGCTAATCTAGCATCTAATCACAATTTAAATAACAGATTTGTGTCATGCTACTAAGAGAAACAATGTGAAGTTGATCGTTTAGTCACTGGCTTGATTCACTGATGCATAAACGATTTAGAAAGAAAGTCTGTGTAAACTTGAATATTTAGCTACACATCAGAAATCACTGATCACAGATCAGGCATTAATGAACACTGTTACTCACTGTTTGTGGCGGTGCTGTCGAATCCATATCGTAAAAGCCTGTGCTGACATTGCGAAACGGAATCCATTTTCTCCTAATTCTCTGGGCGGGCAAAGCAGAGGAAGGGGAGGTAACGTTTCCCTGTATGTCGACATATAGGGAAGATTCCAGATCGGCTCGTCTGAGCTTTCATTTTCTCAAAGGCAGAGCAGGACACCCAGAACTCGGTTTACACCCATCAACATTTCTAGCCACTTGGGGACCATATACAGGCTAGGGGAATTCATATTAATGTTAAACGAAAACGAATGAAAAATGAAATTTTCACCTTTAAAATACACAGGGGGGTGGGGGTTATGACCTATACTGGGACCAACCACCTGGGGGCGATCAAGACTTTTTGGCTTCAGTTTTTAACATGAGTGCGACAGGCTTGGTTTCACAGGCAGCACATTCTCTTTGTCTTGTCTCTCTTGAATGGTTTAAAAGCATTTGCATGAATAAGAGTGTGTGATCATATAAATGTAACACTAGCCAAAGGATGATGAGAAAAAGGATGCTTCATTAAATACCACCTGAGTCTTCTCCTCCCATTTCTACTGGAGCGGGAGATGGGTGTGAAATACGGGAGACTCCCAGCAAAAACGGGAGTGTTGACAGGTATGGTTGACCAATCGTGGTCACACCAGATACTGACTGGTTCTGAGTGAATTGCTTGAAAGGTGTGTTCAATATTATTCTTAAAGAAAAACACAAAAACAGAACAGTACAATGACAAGCTCGCTTAAATGGGCGCTTTTACATTTAGCTTTGAAACCAAATCTTCCGCCGTCATATTGTCAGCTCCTCACTCTCGTGATAAAATAAATCTGATTCCTGCTGCTGGTCTGTGCTCAGTTCAGTTTTTAATTATAGCGTCTGTTCTCTAACAGAATTAAATGATTTTTATAACTATAATTTCTATATTACTATAATTTCCTTGTGTAATTTCTAAATCACACAAGGTCCCCAGATAATGCTAATCCCGTGCGAATAGGGCTTAACACAGATTTAGACAGATGTGTGAACAATATTTGAGAGAAGTAGGCCTTTTGTGTACATAGAAAAAGTCTTAGATCTTTGAGTTCAGCTCATGAAAAATGGGGGCAAAAACAAAAGTGTTGCGTTTATAATTTTGTTCAGTGTACATTCAAATCTGATATATTATTGTATCTGATATACAATTTAAAATATCTGTTTTCTATTTTAATGTATTTTAAAATGTAACTTATTTCTGTGATGGCAAAGCTGGATTTTCAGTAGCTATTAATCCAGTTTTTAAGGTCACACGATCATTCAGATGAAAATAAAACTGACCCCAAACTTTTGAACAATACATTTTTTTTGCTGTTATATACAGAAATATTACCATTAATTCAGACAACATGACAACAAATGTTTTCTAATCATAATCAAGATTTTATGCTCAAATTTAGACGGTGGACATTCTACCCTGAGCAGTCAGGTGGTACAAGAGCTCTGTAAGTTGTTTACGTTCATTATTATTGTAATTCTATGTGCTTTGAGACATGATTAACGACATCTCTCGTCATGTGTTTTGAAGGAGGTGTGGCTTTGGAGACACTCTGAAGGGAGGGTGGGATCTAATGCTTTCGAAGCTAGCTTGCTATTGCTAGACTCTCCGAAGTTGCCTACCCAACCTTTAATGTAGTATTTATTCCCTCTGAATGTTGTTTTAGAATGTTACAAGTTGGGGAGGAATTCCGGTGAGGAAAAGAAAGTAATTTCTATTCTCAGAACAAACAAACAAAACAGAACTACCGGTATATAAAGGCTATTCACATTAGCATGTTTAAACTTTCATTAATTCGATACGAAGAACAGACATGCCAACTAGTTACCGACCTAATGCAGGCTAATATACGCAGTTGAAGCGGATTGATATTGTCTTGTTCTGGAGGGAGGTTTACGTAAGGTAATGTTAAAATAAGCTGGGCAGTCTGAAATCTGCCCCAATGTCTCTCATTTTTCACCACAGATTTACATTGAAAAATTGTGGGGCGCTGTAGAGCTGGGGAGGACACAGGCACCCTCTGCCCCACTTAGTATCATAATTAGGGCTGTCACCGTTAAGGCATTAACGCATGTGATTACAGTCCTTAACACGTTAAAATAATTTTAAGCAATTAACGCTAATAAATTACAGAAGTACGTGAAGCATTAACGTAATTTTCGTCACGCAGTTAGATGATCTTCGAAGTCGGGAGTTTATCACAATCCCACCGAGCATCTACAAGCACCTGTAACCCTGGTAGGAGGACATTTCCATTCTAACTCTTTAACCCAGTTCTGCTTCCTTGTTTGTGATCAGGCCACTTTAAGCCGTTAAACTCTGGAAAAGTTTTCAGTGATCCAGTAATCCAATTAATTCAATCAGTCCAAAACAGCGCTAATGTAAAGAAGGCCAGGCTGATTACATCAGACATAGTATCAGAGCGAATAGACTCACATTGCATTTTTAGTGAATTATTAATTCAAGTGTGTGCTCTGCTTTAAAACACGAGCTCTGTCGTATTCTGTGACTGTTTCTGAAGAGCGCAATTTTGGTGACAAACAGGAGTAGTACAGTAAGCACGTGAGAGTCTGTTATATTGATGCACAAAGAACAAACCGTGTATGCGCACGCTCTCGATCACGCTGCATTCATGTACAGACACATTTCAATTTGCGTTGTTTCCACACACACTCAGGAAGAATTATGTTTGATTTGTCATGTGCACGTTGTTGTGTTTAGTAATCGTAGGTTTATGCAGTCAAGTCAAAGCGGTTGATTTAGGAGATTTTTTTGGCGTCTTGTGTGGTCCTGTTGGGTATCGCAGCTTGAAATGTCTAAAACAATCTTGTTGTTGCTGCTCTGTACACATACTAAACACTGAATTTTTGATCAATAAAGTTTTTTTCTGGAACATTCTTGTTCATGGGTGCTTAGGTGTGTATACATTTATTATTTATAAATAATAAAAATAAAAACATATATTTATAAAATGTATTATGTATAAATGTATGTATTATTTGGTGTCCTTTTGGAGTCTCCAATGATCCTTGAAGCTTGCAGAAAATACAGTTTTGTGAGAATCACCCTTCAATCTGATAATCTGAGATAAATGGCGTATGCTTAATTTCACGATAAGTGTGCAGTTAATAAGCACTTACAACAAAAGTACGATTAATCGATTGACTGCCTTAATCATAATGCATGCCTGCCGAAGCCATGTGGTAAACTTTAATATATCCTGCTCACTTTATGATTTAAAATAGTCGAGAAAATCAAGAAAATAGTTGTTACAGAATGCTGAACACATTTACAATTTATAATGAATTCTGTTTATATAGATGTCTATGTTTTGGATGAATATTTTGGTGGGGCACTGTATCACCTGCCCTTACAGACGAACCGCAGCTGACTTTGAGTCTAATATAACTTTCTGATCCCAAATCAGTCGTGTCTAGTTGATAACAGAGCTTCTTGCTTTCCATAGAGCCCTAAAGTGTTCTTTTTTACAACTGGACCTAGGGACAGAAAGTTCTCAAACCCAGAAGGACTGTGTGGGCTTGAATGGACTAAAGGGCATTAACATCAATTTCTGTCACTGGTTCCACCACGTCTGCTCCTCTCAGCCAACTGTCAGGACCCTCCAAACAGCCGGGCTCCATTTACCCGCTCAGTAATTAGCTCACTATGAAAGATGTCAGCTGCAATGGTGAGGCAGAATGGATAGGACTGCCATTACATAAATCTGCCAAGATGATTCTAATGTAATGTGACCAAATGGTCACGCTGAGACCAGAATAAAGAGCAAAAAAAAACAAAAACAAACTACACTGACATAAAAGCCTTGTATAAAGTGTGTTCACATTGCTGCAGTATATCATTTGATGAGATGATTAATTGCTTTATGTCAGAAATATCCAATAGCGTGTCTAGATATCAAAGAAGTATGCATAATAGTGTAATAAATTATTTGCAAATCTAGTCGAAATAACTGTCCTACCTTTAACTCCCGCTCATGGTCTCCACTGCAGAGTGTGTTTAAAGAAACTTTGAATGATTTCCAGACAGGACTGAGATTGTTCATAATGGTCTGTGAATAAAAAATACCAAGATCAGTTAATACATGTACACTATATTTCTTAAAATTGTATTTAATATGCATTTTTGCAAATGCATGTGTGTCTTTCTATTAATCTCACTTCTGTTCTGTGCACCAGTGATGCTGTTCCATCATCATTCACTCTGAAGATTTCCAGAAATGGATCCGACTTGCTAAAAAAGTCCTAAACAAACAAAGAATCAACCATTATTATTTTTAAGGTTAATGTAACATCTGAAAATATTAAGAAGCCTTTCTGAAAATCAAAATCATTATTTTTGCAATTTCGTTCCGTGCCGCTACTAGCACAGAGACACTTGAGCTTTAATGAATTTTTGATTGATTCATACATTAACCCCAGGCGCATTTATTGTGTAATGAATGGCCTGTCCTGACTTTCTCCCATTTAGAGTCGGTATTTGATTGCACATCCTTTCTTGTTTTTTGAACGGTCCACTGTGTATTTAGACTCAAACTTGTCATCATTTTGTAATGGCATGGTATATTTTAATATATTAGCAGATGATGCATTGCTCCATTTGAATTTTGGCTTTTCATAATCCGTAGTAATAAAGGACAGTATGAAGAGCAACATTATCAGATGTTTGTCTCAATATTGTTGTAAAGTGCCTGTTGAGCAATTACAGAGATGTCACACCTTGTCATCCAGTTTCTTGGCACTGAAGGCGAGCTCCACATAGTCATCATTCCCAGACAGCTCTTCAGCTGTGACCTGTGATTTCAAAGAAGTCATTGCTCAGATTATGACAAAAGAGCACAAATTTGCAGAGTGAAATAATTGGGGTGAACGTCTATTCTTACTGTAATAGATGATTTGCCAGTTGTGTTTCCTTGCTTCAGTAAAGCTTTGGATAGTTTTCTCTGTGATACAATCTATGAAGCAAAAGGAGAGGACATGAGGCAAGCAGAGACACTTATACAGAAAGCCAGACTGTAAACTCTAACAAATTATGAAATTATGAAAAACACATCTGTAAAAATTAGGGCCAAATGTACTGTTAATATGAAGTAATTTTCCATTTTGATTTTTCACAATACCACAATATTTCACAATATGTTTTAAAATACCAGTTATTTTGAATTACACTTTGCATTAATGTCTGTAACTTAACGGATAATGTACAGAAGAAAAAGCAGAAAAGGTTAGAAAAAAGTAAGATTTAATATATATATATATATATATATATTTTTTTGTGCATAATGGTCATTTTTGGATTACAAAGAAATGTATTCTTTTTTTAAATGTCTCTTTATTTTTTTATTTTTTTGTTCAAGAAGAAATCTTTTAATTATTTGTGCTAGTAAAAAACAGCAAGGTTGTTAAAAACAAAGTTATAATAAATATAATGTATTTAAATATGATTAAAATATAAATAAATTACTGCACAATTACCAACAAAAAGGCTATTTATCCACATACTTTTACAACATTAAATAGTGATGTAAGTATCTAGTAACCTAGTGAGCAGGACCACTCAGATTCAATAAGATTGTGCACTTAACTCAGACCAGTTTACCAATATTGGAAACAAAATTATTATCAAATTTACCTTGTTTAGCATTTTCAAAATTTATATAATAGGCTATGCACTACTTGTCAACTAAGTTGTAAACAATTAAAAAATTTTTTTTTTTACAATAGCATATCACTTTAACAGCATCAAGACAAAAGAAGTATCAGCTATTGCCATCCAAATCCTTCAGTTAGTTGTCCTCTCATGAACTCTCTTTTTCTCAAGTCCTCTTTACCCTCTTATGTCCTTTTATTTACCACTGGTTATAGCCTTGTCTTATTATAGACTAGATAAAAAGAGATTGAAGTAATAGTCCATCTGCCCACCAGGCACCTTTATGCTCTGGTGAGCTCTCTGCTACCCTTTTGGATCCACACAATCCCTCTCATGTACTCATCCTCTCTCTCACGTACTCATTCCATTCACAAGCTTTCATCTTCCCTACTGTGCTTCAGTTAAATGTGCACTCTGCTGCTCCTTCGTGCATTCACCTGTCCGAGCGTACACTCCATGGCGCCCAGGAAGTCAGCCTCTTTAAGTCCATTATGGTTGCTACTGATGTCATGGAGCTCAAAACGGAGGCGCTGCACTTCCTCAAAATAGTAATCCACTGTGAAGACTTTGGAGAAAACCGGACTGATGCTGCTGCGAATCACCTCTGTCCGATCCACCTGGAACCAATCAGAACATGGCAAATGTCACACACCAGCTCTGGTGTTTTGATTTAACAGAACTTTCAGGAATTTAGATCAGAGATCTTTACAAAATATTCCCCTCTGGGATCAGTGAAGTCCTACCGGCTAATTGATTGGATGATGAAAAGGATTTTCCTCAATCCAGTTCATATCCTGAATCGATTCAGTTCACATTCAGTCACATCTAAAGTCAATGTCAATGGCTGTTATTGAAGTTACTGTACTTAAAGTACAAATTGAATTTGTTACAGGCTATTATAACAGGTGGCATTAAAACCAAAACTAACTGCTTAAAATAATATTATACTTAATCCCATGTATGTGCCCTCAATAATGAAGTGAAATTGACAAAGCCTGTCAAGAATACACTACTGTTCAAATGTCACGGTCATGTTTAGTTTGTAAATTGTAAATAGTAAATTGTAAAAATAAATGTAATAGTAAATTGTCTTCTGTTTAGCTTCTAGTCATGGTTTTCCTTGTCACTGTTTGCCCTTTGTTCTCATTCATTTTTCTGTTGTCATGGTTTCTAATTAGTTCTCACCTGTTCCGTTACGGATTTTCCTCTGTGTATTTAAACCTTCGGTTCATTGTCTTGTGCTAATGTTAATGGTTTGTTGTGTTGTATTCTAGTTCTTGGTGTTCATTAAAAGTACCTTTTGTCATTCATTCTGCATCACGCATCCTCTTTACGGATTATATGCACAGCACCCCTGACAGAATCCAAGACCACAGATTTGATTATAACAGCAAAAGGATTTAAAACTACGGATATACCTGCTGTTCGCCTCCTCCTGCTGGAGCAGGGGGATCGCTCCCTGGAGGATCAAACAAGGGACTTTCTAGATCTGGCTTGCCTCACCCACTATGCCGACCGCTCACTGTGCATATTCTATAACACCTGCCTCACCAAGCATTCGAAGGCACGCCTGCACATGGCTCCTCGAAGGAGCTTCGCAATATGTGGATTGCGTGCTGGTACAGTGTGGTTCCATGTACACTGTTTGCAATGCAGATGAGGACAACACCAGCCCCACTTCGGACCCCCAGAGCCTAGCCAGCCTTCAGCCATACCTAGGATAAAGCATAAGCCAGAGCCACTGCAGACTCAGAGCCACCACAAAGCGAGAGCCAGAGCGATTGCCAGAGGCTACTTTTGTCTCGAAGCCCAAGCCCAATGCAGAGGCTGTCCAGGTGTATGAGCCGGGATCGGCGTCCGTTGTCGAGGAAATATCAGTCATATTAGCACATATAATCGGAATGGATTGGAGCCCCACCCACACTGCCGTCACTGAGCTGCCTACTATAAGCTGGGTCGCTCAGGAAAATGTTTTGATGCAATGGATGATATAGTGTTTGATACAGGCCAGTTCCAAGTCATCTTCATCTCTGCTGGTACATTCCAGTCCCAAATTGCCTTTGTCTCTTCTGGTTTAGTCCAGTCCCAAGTCACCTTCGTCTCTGCTGGTTCAGTCCAGTCCCAAGTTGCCTTTCTTGCTGCTAGTTCAGTCCAGTTTCAAGTCATCTTTCTCACTGCTGGTTCAGACCAGTTTCAGGGCGTCTTTCTCAGCACTGGTTCAGACCAGTTTCAAGTTGTCTTTCTCACCACTGGTTCACTCCAGTTCCAAGTCGTCTTTCTCGCCGCTGGTTCACTCCAGTTCCAAGTCATCTTTCTCACCAGCACCAAGTCTTCTTCGTCGTCCAGCACCAAGTCTCCTTTGTCGCTATAGGATCTGCCCAGCTCCAAGACTCGTGGATGGTCCTCCCCAGCCTCTGTCTCTCTCCTCCTGTGCCAAAGCAATCCAGTTCCTCTGCCTCATCTCCGCTGTCTCCCTTTAGCCCCTTTGCACCTCCAGTGGTTCCGCCCAGCTGTAACGGATCTGACCCATCCTCTCCACCTTGAATCAACGCTTCCTTGGCTCCACCATGGTCTGGGCTCCCTCGTCCCTCTGGCCCCACCTTGGTCAATCGTCGCTCTGGCTCTGCTTTGGACTTCTGACTTCATTCCAATTTCAAAATCCTCTTTGTGGATTATATACACAGCACTTGACATCAACAGATTGGGGTCGGTCAATACATTTAAAGGAAAGACTTTTATATTGTTAAAAAAAGTATTTAAACAAATGCTGTTCTTTTAAACATTCTATTAATCTAATAATCCTGAAAAAAACCTTTCTTTTCACAAAAACATTAAGCAGCACAACTGTTTTCAAAATTGACAATAATAAGAATGATTAGAATGATTCATGAAAATTGTGCAGCAATGATGCTGAAAATTCAGTTTTGCCATTAAGATTATAATAATATTTCACTATATTACTATACAATATGCTCAAATAAATATATATATAACATATATATTGTATATCAAATAAATGCAGCCGGGTGAGCATAAGAGACATCTTTCAAAAATATAAAAAAAATATTTAAAAAATCTTACTGACCCCAAACTTTTGAATAGTAGTCCTAATGACATTTTGCATAAAGACAATAACACCTATTTTTTTCTTTTCTTTTTTGCACTGTGAAATTATTTTCAGGACAATTAAGCACATTTATCTTTCAATCAATCAGTTCTCATTACTGTAGTGTATCTGGCCATTTCTCTTTCACTACTCCCATTATATACATTATTTATGCATGGTGCAAAAAAGACAGCTGGTTATTCAGTGGTTATTCATTGTTCTTCTTACATCATTTAACTTGTCTTGTTTCCAATAACCGGTCTTTTTCGGCTTTTCAGATAGCATAAAACATAGAATGGATTATACAGTAATACTAATGTGTAGATAGAATGCTTTCCAAATTAACTTATTAACTTGTTTGTATTAGACCAATTCATTACACATGTTTGTTTTTTAGTAAAGCCTATAAATATTACTTGTATTAAATTATGCAAGATTAACACAGAAGAAGGTCTGTGGGGACTTAAATGGTTGTGTTTTATTGTACTATGTATTTGCAACTATATATGAACTAATAAAGAATTAACAAATGGAAGTGATTTTTTTCATTTCATAATCTTCGAGTCTTTTGGTATGTTTCATATGACCGTGATATATGCCTTTATCAATTTTGAGGGATAGTTCACCCAAAAATAAAAATTCTGTCATCATTTACTCACCCTCATGTCATTCCAAACCTGTAAGACTTTCTTTCTTCTGCGGAACACAAAAGAAGATATTTTGAAGAATATTTGTAACCAAACAGTTTTGGTTACTATTGACTTTCATTTTATGGACCTAAAATACACAGACATTCCTCAAAATATCTTCTTTTGTTCTACAGAAGAAAGAACCATACATGTTTAGATTGACATGAGTAAATTATGATATAATTTTCCTTTTGTGAGAAATAATGTATGTTTTTAGTCACATAATGGTAATAATAATATAAAAATAAGACTCATTGTTGCTTCACAGTATTTGAAAATGAATGCAGGGGAGAGAATGCGCTCAACTGTCCTGAAAAGTAACGTCATAAAGCAAACAACTGTGGTCTTAAAACCTTGATTAGATTAAATTGATAAGGTTACATGAGATTCTCCAGACTATGCCTTAAGCCCACTTGTATAGTTTCAAACACATCACTTTGTTTTTAACTTCAGTGCTCACAGCTGGAGTTCAAATGGCAGTGCCTTATTAATTATGGATCATACCCTTAACTGTGCCAAGCAACCCCCCCGTGTACTAGAAACACCTGTTTTGTGCTTCAACTGAAACCTTTCAGACAACTAGCAAAAAAATAATATGCCAAATCACTTGAGTTAATGCAGAACTGCACAACCTCGTCTTTGGTTTTATTATCCAGGCACAAGACAGCGTGACAGTTAGAAAGCTTTCTGTGATCTAACAGCGCTGTTTAATATTACTTTCACATCACAGCATAGACTACAGCCTCTGAACACTAATCAGCCTTTAACAGCCATACACACATGCAGTTCCATAAAGAGCTAGTTCTCATGCACTATATAAGTAGCTTCTGTTCAGTCCAGATTAGTGTTTGTGAAAGGACTCTTACTGAAGTAACTTTTATAATAACAGCAGAAGTTTTCTGAAATATTCGCCACGTGAGGAAAGGGAGTGTGTGATTGCCTGACAATCAAACAGTTGTTTCTTTGAAATGAAAAAAGTCTTTGTAAACTGTTAAAAAAGGTTTTCAAACATGTATACGACAATCACACTCTAGTCTAGATAGTGTTTTTGTGTAGGTGAAAATAAGATGTTCCTTCATGAAAAACATTGTTCTGTTTGTGCTAGAGGATACAAAACCTGAACAGGAACACACCTCAAACCACTGTCCGTGGGACTGCATCTTGAGGACGACGCAGGGGTCAGGCTTGGACAGAGCGTCCCTGTCAGATATTCCTTTACAGGCCACACGGAGCTCCACTTTTGTCAGACATGGGCTGTTGAAGAGGCCCAGCGTGGTGGCAGCGGACTCGTAGATGTTACTCATTGTGCGTTCCTGTTTTCAAGCTGTTGAAAGAAAATATAATGTTCAGCGAAAGCGTTAGGGGGTACATATAAATCTCTATAAATAATAATAATACAAATCACCTAGTATGTTTATAGTTTTTTTTTTGTTTTTGCCGACTGGATCAATTAAAACTAACTGATACAAAATTGCATTTAATAATTTGCGAGGGTCTAATTTTTAAAATATCTGATAAAGTGGGACACTTTTTTAAAACTGTTCTGATGATTATGATCATTAATCATCATTCAATTATGAGCTTTCCTCATGTGATATAGCACAGATACACTACATTTTGAAAGTCTGGGGTCATTAGGATTTTCTTTAATAGAAAATCATGCTTTTATTCAGCAAGGATGCATTAAACTGATCAAAGGTGAAAGTAAAGACTTTTACTTTGTTGCAAAACAAAATCTATTTTAAATGAATGCTGAGCTTTTGAACTATCAAATAATCCAGAAAAAATGTCTCATGGTTTTTCATACAAATAGTAAGCAGAACAACTGTTTTTTAAAAAGAAATGTTACCTGAGCAACACATCAGCATATTAAAAGGATTTCTGAAGGATCATTTGACACTGAAGACTGGAGTAACGATGCTGAAGCTTCAGCTTTGCCATCACAGAACTTAACATATATAAAAATAGAAACTGTTATTTTAAATTGTAATAATTGTTCACAATATTACAGTTTTTACTGTATTTTTGATCAATTAAATGCAGTCTTGATGAGCATAAGAGACGTCTTTCAAAAACATTTTTTTCAATCTCAAAATTACCTACTACAACTTTTGAAAACATTTTTCCACATTAAGAGAAGGTGACATGCTTTCCCTGCAGAAACAATTGACAAAATTTGAACTTTTATGACTTTTTATAATCAGAAGTTGTTTATTATATATTTTCTGTGCTTACATTGCAGTACTTTATTCAGTGCCTGCATGTGTTCAAAGGTCTTTAATTGAATTACATTAAATATTATTTGATTATTATTATTAATAATATAATATATTAATATTTGCAAATAATATAATATATACATTTATTACAATATTGGAATCGCTGACAGCAAGAGAGTGCTTTTTTTTCAGTGCACCATTTTGACTCCCTGTAGAAAAATGCAGTTTTTTGGACACGATTAAACTGCAATATTGCAGTTTTACTTCAATGTACTGCATTTATATTGCATCTATACTTCATTATACTGCAAATCTACAGTTGTACTTCATTTTACTGCAGTTATACATTATAATGCAGTTTTACTTCAATGGTAGGCTACTGCAGTTATTTAACTGCCACACTTTTCATTCATTCACCCGATGGTTACCTTTAGAAGCTATTTCTACCTGACCTGACCCTTAAAAAATACTTTCATGGTGTAACCTCATGTAGTCAAGTTGATTATCATAATAAAAAGAAGTTTTGAACTCAAATAAATCCAGTTAAGTTAAGATAAAGCACGTTTTATAGGTTAGCTAAATAATTTTACACTGTCTCTAGAGGAAGGCAGTAGGCCTACTTGAAATAATTTGAATTAATCATGTTACACTTTTGAATGGACAAGTTCGAGTGTGGTGATTAAAACAGAAAATGGGTGACTCCGATAATGTTGCTTTATAATGAAATTGCTCTTCAGTCAGGCATCGTGTGGAATGAGCTCAGCGTCGTCCCCATGGGAGAGATTCCCTGGAACACAGAGCGGGGAGCTGACCCCAATACTCTGAGACCATACCACAGAGAACGTGTATCTCTGTTACTCAATTATTCATGCCCTCTGCTTCCTTTGAGTGCCACGTTTTTGTTATCATTATTGTTATTTTTAGATAAAAGAGGCCGACGTGCCGTTACGGGCTGCTGAAACTCTCCTGAGCCTGCGAGATGGACAGAACTATTGCTAGCAACCTCTAGCAGTTCTTACAGTAAGCAATCGTCAGCATGTCCCACTTTGATGCAGTATTTTAATGCACCTGGCCAGATTAACTGAGGTGACTGCGTGTGAATAGCCCCCGTGCCGGTGTTTGCACTGGTGTGCTCCTGATGTGCTCCCGTGCAGCCTATATTTGCATTACATTTATTGAAATAATCCTGGAATGCATGGAGTTTCCTGAAATATGATGAATAATCAAGCACTCACATGGGTCGTGCTGCTGGACAGCCTTATGTGCACCAGTGGCCTAGTTTACATTTGTGTTACAAAAGTGCATAGACAACAGATGCTGATCTGCTACATATATTATGTTAATATTTACATTTATTAATTTAGCAGACGATTTTATCCAAAGCGTCTCCCAAATGAGGAACACACAAGAGACTAATCTTTGCAGTGACTTTATTCTAGGCTACAACAGCTGAATGTCTTTCACCAAGTGCTGATCAAAACTTGTGCAACTTCTTGGAATATGTAAATATCAAAATAAACAGACAAAGCGTCTAAGTGCTCTGATTTTATGTGGATGAGGAATAAATGATAGACATGACATTTACACAGCCATGTCACACGACAAAATGTCTTTCTGCACCTTGGTTACGCCACACTGACTTTGATTTGGCAGGCAAAAGTTTCCCATATCTAAATGCTATTTTAAAACAAAACTGATTTAGCCTACTTTTTTAAAATAAAAAAAATTAAAATTTCCTTTTTAAGAATTTCAGCCTTCCAGTTCACCTTCATTGTTGTTTATAATTTTCTGGCAAGTTACACCACGTAGCAATGTTTGACTTTAAGTTTTACAAAAAAATATCAGAATTAGGCCTACTTTTAATTCAGAAATCGAAGACATGTTCATCATAGAAGAGGTGCATGCAGATAGGCTAGCTGTCTGCGGTTTTATATATTTTTTTCTTATTTTAATGACCCCTAGTACACACCAAATGAAATATGAAATATTAGACTGATCACCTAGGATCTTAATTGATTTCCTATTATAAAGAATATTAGATTACTTTCGAACTATGCGCACTATGCGTTACTTGTGGTAGGCATACCACAGTGGGGTTCGAACAGTACAAGTCTGAACTGCACTTTAATTTCCCCCCCAAAAAAACACTGTAACACTGTTGACAGACAAATATTTCTTCTGTAAACATAAAATGCAAACTGTGCCAATATTTGGTAATGTAGGCTATGCATTAAACTGTGAGGTAAATGGTTATTATATATATGCGTAAAACATCACCAAATTCTGCGTTTTGATAGGCTATTAAATTGATTAAACTTACCCACTGTTTAAGTATAAGAAACAAATCCAAGCGATGCAAAAAAAAAGTTCCTCAGTGTTAAGATCGTTCTGAGTGCAGTTTGCGCACTGGACTCATTTTCCATCCGATTCCATGTCCAGATTGTCTACGGTGATAAAAGCAGCTCCATCGAGTTGAGCGTTAAATGTGATGGATAGTCCGACCCGCAGTCTCTTCTCTCAACATAAGAGCAGGGCAGGCGCGCGCACTCTAGTTAACTTCACTGTTTAATCCTCCACCATGAGATTTGGGGAGGAAGTGCAGGTTGCGAACACAGTGAAACCCTGCACTCTGGCGGTTAGTTCTGTAAATTACAATTGCGAGATTTTGTGAAAAGTACCGTATCTTGATGAATAAGAGAAGGGCATTAGCTAATGCTGTGAAAAGTTGGAATAAATCTAGGCGCCCAAGTCCCATGGTTGATCTCAATCATGACCACTTAAAAAAATAGCTTTTTTTCTTGGGCTACTGTCTGATATAAGCATCTTCATCTCCAGTGTATATGATTATTTTTTTATTCAACGAAAAAATAAACAAACAATATTGCCAAAAAACAATTGCCAACGCATCCATCAGTCTATTTTCCTGTGTGAAATATATTTAAATAAAAGATAAGCGATAGGGAAGGGGCTCAGATATGGCCCAGGGTAAGATGAACATAAAATATTCTATTCTATTCTATTCTATTCTATTCTATTCTATTCTATTCTATTCTATTCTATTCTATTCTATTCTATTCTATTCTATTCTATTCAAGAATTTTTTTTCTGAGTCTGATGGTTCCATTCATCCCATTGATTATTTGATATAAATGAATTGAGAAGCTTACGATTCTGTTCTCTTCAATGGCTTTATTATATTTAATTTGTATCTATTCTATTCTAATCAATAACTTCTATTCCATTCTAATATCCTGAGCTTTGACTCAGGCGATTGAGGCTCATAGTGGTCCACACTCATTGCTTCGTTGGTAACACTTTACAATAAGGTTTCATTTGTTAACATAGTTAACATTAACTAACAGTGAACAATACTTCTAAAGCATTTATTAATCTTATTAAATGTTAATTTCAACATTTACTAATACAATATTAAGATCAAAGTCATAATTGTTAACATTAGTTAATGCACTGTGAACTAACATTAATATTTTTATTAGTTTTTTTTTTCAATTGCTAAAATCCTTTTGTCCAATCTGTCAATCTTTCAAAACTCTAAACTCAAGCACAACATCCGTCAGCTGTAACCGTACCATTAACACAATTCATGTTATTTTCACACAATATGCAGGCAGTTAACACGATTCTAAAATACATACAGTTTTCACACAAGCTACCCAATACCAAAATCATGGATCTTTTTTGGTCTTATACAAATGTGTGTGGACACAGTATATCAGAAATGAAGACCTAATGTTCCAAGCCTTAAATATATAAAGCCTCTACTTATGCAACAACAACAGCTCAAAAGTACTGGAAAAGAATATAAAAACATTGAAACAACTGAAATATTGAGAAATAGCAGGATCCAATCTCAGATGGAGGCATAGTCAGGTGATGACGTTTTCTCCATTACTTGGACTGCATACACAGTAAAAAAGGGACTCTTTGAATTTGTTTTGTTCATTGTGGATGCAGAACAATTGGGGGGTGAGGAGAGGAATAGTTAAAGGAGAAGAGGAGTAGTTGAATCAGGACAAGGGAGAAGAAGAGGAAGAATGTGTTCTGGACCTCATCTCCTTATGTTTTCCCCCTTACACACGTGGAACCTAGCTTATTTCTGCCATGGAATAGAAAATAAAAAATGTAATTGTGTCTTTTTATCTCAGAATTCTATCTTTGTTTTCGTTCAATTTCTAGTTTATATCTCACAATTCTGAAGAAAAAAAATTGAATTGTGAGAAGTAAACTCGCAATTGCAAAAAAAAAAAAAGTCTGAATTGTGAGATAAAAAGTCACAATTACCTTTTATACATTTTATTTTGTGGAAGAAAAAAATAGTACTTCCATAGTAACCAAAATTGTATCTTTATGGATACAACAGCTTGTCACGCAGTACCCTTAAAATTACATTTGCTGACTTTTGTAAAATCCATAGTCACATTTTCAAAACTCTAAACACAATTAGCACAACATCCGTCTGTTTTGTTGTGACCGTACCATTAACACAATTCATTTTGTTTTTAACACAATATGCAGTCAATTAACACGTTTCTAAAATGCTTACATTTTCTTTTCACACAAGCTTACCCAATACCAAAATCATGGATCTTTCTGGTCTTATTTACAAATGCTTAAACACAGCATGTCAGAAATGAAGACCTAATGTTCCAAACCTTAAATATAGTATAAAGCCTCTACTTCTGCAACAACAGTATAGCTCAAAAGTACTCAAACATATATATATATTAAAAATATTGAAACAACTGATGAGCATTTTTAGATAACAGATCACTGAAATATTGAGAAATAGCTGGATCCAATCTCATTCAGGTGTTGAAGTTATTTTCATTACTTGGACATAGTAAAAAAGGGACATTTTGATGTTGTTCAATGTGGATGCTGAACAACTCAGAGAAGCAGAGAGAAAAAAATGTCTGTGTGAGGGAGAGGAGTAGGCTAGATGAAGGAGGAGAGGAGTAGTTGGATCAGCACAAGGGAGAAGAAGAGTTAGGGGAGAGAAGGAAGAATGTGTGCTGGACTGATCTCTAGTTTTCCGCCTTACACACGTGGAACATATGAAAGCTTATTTCTGCCATGGAATAGAAAATATAAAAGGTAATTGTGACTTTTTTCTCTCCATTCCTAGTTCATATCTCACAATTCAAAGGAAAATAGTAACCAAAGACCACGTATGTTGAGTTGGTTGTTGATCAATGGCAGCAATTTCATGTTTTCATTTCAGTAAAATATTCATGTAAAGCTTTTACTACAACAAATATACAACTGTTCCATATATGCAGAATATGAGGTCTGCGTAGGGCACTAAGGGAGCACCATCCCACCCTCTATGGGGGCTCCATCAACACCCCACCCCCAGAAAGACATTTCAACAGAGGTGGCAACTGAAGTTCTTCATTGGGGACCCATTTGACCAGTGGAGGGAACTGACTGACTGATTCCTCTTCTTGCATTTATGCAAGTTAAAATTGGGAAATGAAACTTTATCTTGCCAGGTTGCTCAGGGCAGGGAACTGGGAACTGTGTGAATGCCACCACTACAGAACGCTTTGTTTACTTAAAGTTCAAGCACGATTGCACGATTGCGCTGTTGTGTCGGGAGCGGCCGGGCTATTGTCAGACCACCCAATCCCGTCCAAAGTACACCAGAGTTACCGACTGCTACCATCTTTCACTGGGAAATTTAATCCCGCGCCACAAGATTTAGTCTGTGGCCTTCGAAGCGCGCAGCCTTCACTTTGGGACACAGCTCACGAGTGAATGGTGACTGGGTGCATATTATATAGTGAGTGTGTCAGTATTCTGGTGAGTGTGAACGAGTGGGCGCCTTGTCGGGTCCTGGTGATTGGGTGATGATTGGGGCTGTGACGAGTTCATCCATGCATTCATAATATTGGAATCCGAATGAAGCTTATGTGGCATGTTTATTGTTTGGAAGTTCGATCCGGTTTAGCTCTACGTAGGCCTATGTTATTTATCTTTAACATGTCAGGACTGAGTCGGTGGGCGGGGCTACAGAATCAGGCGTTCTTCTTCTGTTAAGGCGGTGTTTCACCACACTCTGACGTCACATCTAGACACATTCTGAGATCTCTCGTTTGCTGGGCCTGGTGTCAATAAAAGCTTTTCTTTGACTAACAAGGAAGTTTTCATCTCTGAAGCTTACAGGATATTCTTATTTTACCGTGACCTTTTATATATCAAAATCTCAAGGGAAAGTTGATTTCTCAATTCATGACCCCTTTAAGGTACTACTATGAACCTTTTGTGGTAAAAAAAGGTATGAACATGGCAGCTGACGTCAGAAGGTACGTGCAAGGTTGTAAGGAATGCGCCATCTCGAAGAGCCCTCGACATCTTCCTTCTGGAAAACTCCATTCTCTGCCCATTCCCAACAGACCCTGGTCACACCTAGGAGTCAACTTCATTACCGACCTCCCTGCTTCTGATAACTGTACCTGCTTTCTAGTGATAATAGACAGATTCTCGAAGTCATGCTGCCTGATTCCTTTGGAAGGACTTCCCACCGCCATGCAGACCGCCAAGCTAATGTTCAACCATATCTTCAGACATTACGGAATTCCCGAGGATATCGTGTCGGATAGAGGGCCGCAATTCATCTCCAAGGTATGGAAGGCCTTCTTCCCACTCCTAGGTGTGACCGTCAGCCTCTCCTCAGGATACCATCCGCAGTCGAATGGGCAGACAGAGCGGAAGATATAGGAGATCGGTCGCTTCCTCCGTACCTTCTGTCCAGTTCCTGGGTTGGGCCGAGTACGCACAGAACTCCCTGCTGCAACCTACTACAGGACTCACTCCCTTTCAGTGCGTACTCAGTTACCAACCCCCGTTATTCCTTTGGTCCGGGGAACCGTCGGATGTGCCTGCTGTCGACTACTGGTTCCGAGAGAGCGAGAGGGTTTGGGACTCTGCACACCACCAACTACAACGGGCACTGCGCTGGCGCAGAATGACAGCCGACCTTCGTCGCTCCGACGCCCCAACTTACCAGCCAAGACAGAAGGTCTGGCTCTCCACCAGGGACATCGGTTTTCATCTGCCGTGCCGGAAACTGAGTCCCAGATTCATTGGCCCCTTTTCCATCGTGAAGCAGATCAACCCTGTCACTTATCAACTCCGGTTACCTCCTCAATACAGAATCCATCCCACCTTCCATGTCTCCTTGTTGAAACCTCACCACCCCTCTGTTTCTGTTCCCACAGAGCCTGGTGCAGCCACCGAACCCCCCTTCCTCTCAACCTAGAAGATGTGCCACTTACCAGGTTCACGACATCTTGGACGGTCTTCTGGAATACCTCGTGGACTGGGAGGGCTACGGTCCTGAGGAACTCTCATGGGTACCCAGAAACGACATACTTGACCCTAACCTGCTTGACCATTTCCATGTCACTCATCTAGAGAGACCCGCACCCCGGGGCAGAGGCTGACCACCACAACGTCGGGGTCCTCGGGAGCGCGCCGTGGTTGGGTAATGTCACAAACACGCCAGGCTCCACCTTCACCCAATCACAGCGCACTTCCTCTCCTGAGTATTGATCACGCACACCTGCACCACATCAGCACGGCAATCACCTCCAGCACAAAAGACACTCTCTCACACTCAGTCTTCGTCCGGTCTTGTTTGCATTAAGACTTACCTGAATGCTTACCTCTAGGACTGCCAAACCTACTTACCTGTCTCCAGTGTTGTCTCCAAGTCTCCCTCGTTGCCTCCTCGTCTCCTGTGAAGTTCTCCTGAGTCCTCTCCGCTCCTGTCAGTCTCCAGTCTGTTTCCATAAGGACATTATTACTTAGTCATCCACTTCAGTATCCGATAAAATGGTTGTTCAATAAAAACATCCGTTACCTGCTTTCTTGCCTCTATCCCTTCTGTGTTGTAACAAAAAATAGCATGAATATTTTAATCTGTTGCATTTCACAGGTAGTTTGAGACTGGATTTTGATATTTTTTATGTTTTAAAAGCTATTACAATAATGAAAATGGTGAGTCTTTGGTGAGTTTATAATGTAATAATTTTCTCATAATATAAAAATGTTTATTACATGATGAGCTCAAGATTTTATTACATTTTGAGAAAATTATGACATTATGAACATTTTATTACAATAATAATGCAATACGTTTTACATTACATTATGTGCTGTTATTACATTATGAGATAGCTACAACCATTATCTGTGCTCAAAATCAAATTAGATTAGATTAGATTCAACTTTATTGTCATTACACAAGTACAAGTACAAGGCAACGAAATGCAGTTTAGGTCTAACCAGAAGTGCAATAGCAGCAAGTGCAGGATATACAACGTTTGCATAAGTGCAGGACATGGATATGTACTGAATATATATAAATATATCTATAAATAGAGAGATGGTTATTACTATAAACAGAATTTACAGGTGAATATGTACAGTGAATAAATATACAGATGGCTATTACTATAAACAGAATTTACAGGTGGATATGTACTATGAATATAATATAATATACAGATGGCTATCACTATAAACAGAATTTAACAGCTAGAGGTATACAATGATATGTTAGGCTAAAATGAGGAATATGGCAGTGGATTAAGGTAGTGCAATAAATTATGGACAGAAGCTATCCGAAAAAAAGTGTAAAAGTGCAGTGGAAAGTGGTTGCATATTACAGTTAGAAGTACGGTGCAAAATGCAAATGTAAACAGTTGGTACTGTAAATAACAGTCGGCAGTGCAAATGAGCATAATACAGTAAAGGTATGGTAGTGCAAAATGCATAAGTAAACAGTTGTTACTGTAATAAACAGTCGGCAGTGCAAATAACAAAGTGAAGGCAGATGTGAGGTAGGAGAGTTAGCAGTATATGAGGGAAGTGGATCAGCGGGGGTTCGAGTTCAGTAAAGAGACAGCTCTGGGGAAAAAACTGTTCTTTAGTCTGCTGGTCCTGGTCCGGTGGATCCTGAAACGCCTGCCGGAGGGCAGGAGAGAAAACAGTCTGTGGGCTGGGTGAGAGGAGTCCTTGAGGATGCTGCGAGCTCGATGCAGACAGCGTTTCCTCTGGATGTGCTCGATGGCAGGTAGTGGAGTCCCTGTGATGCGCTGGGCAGTTTTCACCACCCGCTGCAGTGCCTTGCGCTCCGCAACAGAGCAGCTCCCATACCACACTGCCACACAGTTGGTCAGGATGCTTTCTATTGCGCAGCGATAGAAGTTCACCAGGATAACCGAGGAGAGCTGATCAGTGTCCTCAGGAAGAAGAAGCGCTGGTGAGCCTTCTTGACCAGGCTGGAGGTGTTGGTCGTCCACGACATGTCCGCCGAGATGTGGGTCCCCAGGAACTTGAAACTGGAGACACACTCAACTGCCATTCCATTGATGTGGATGGTGTTTTGTGTGCCTATTGACTCCTTCCTGAAGTCCACGATGAGCTCCTTCGTTTTGGTGGTGTTGAGGAGCAGATTATTTTCAGTGCACCATGTGGCCAGGTGCTGGATCTCCTCCCTATAGGCAGTCTCATCGTTGTTGCTGATGAGACCAATTACCGTTGTGTCGTCCGCAAACTTGACAATGGAATTAGATCCATACACAGGCTTGCAGTCGGAGGTGAAGAGGGAGTAGAGAAACGGGCTTAGCACACAGCCCTGTGGTACACCAGTGTTGAGTGTGATGGATGTGGAGCAGGTGAATCCTGAACGAACATTCTGGGGTCTGTCAGTTAGGAAGTCCAAAATCCAGTTACACATTGAAGTTTTGATGCCCAGGTCTCCAAGTTTGGCTATTAACTTGGTTGGGATGACAGTGTTGAATGCTGAGCTGACGTCAACAAACAGCATGCGTGCGTAAGTGTTTTTATTGTCCAGGTGAGTGAGCACTGAGTGCAGTGCCATGGAAACGGCATCCTCTGTGCTCCTATTGCTGCGGTAGGCAAACTGGTGTGAGTCCAATGTGGATGGTAGAGAGTCTTTTAGGTGTTCCAGGACCAGCCGCTCAAAGCACTTCATGACGATGGGTGTGAGTGACCAAATAATGCTTTCAGACACATAGTCACATAAACATTACAGTTCATTCATGTAAAATATAAACATCACAGATTATTCAAGACACTACATCGAAAAATGGAGAAAACAGCATCCAAAGCATGCAGTTACAGAAAAAGTATATTGTAACAACAAATTTTGAAATTACATAAAAAATTATTAATCACAACTTACAGTAAGGTGAATAAATTGTATACTGTATGCACTGCACGGATAGTATTGTACTACTGAATGTCTGTATATTCAGCACTTGCACTGTAAAAACAGTAATTCCGTGCAAAAGCCAAAAAGTATTAAAAACAACAACAACCTCTGAATGAATAGCATGTCACAGTACTGCAAAATCAAAGTCAGTGAGAGATTCATTCTGCCTCAGCATCACGTCTTTGTCTTGGGTTCGGCCTGAGGACTTTGTCCACATCACAGGCAATGTCGTCTCTTGCCAGACAAAGGGAAAAGCTGGTGTGCCAGATTCTGCCTTAACAACACTCTCCACACCTTGCTCTTTCTCATCCTCTTCCTCCTTGTCCACCACCTCTTACACATACTCTTCCTCCTCTCCCTCTCAGATTGTTTCCATCCATTGTTGGTATCAACATTCAGTGCACCTGTGTCACCTATGCACTCTGAACTGGCTTATTTTGTACAGTTGGTTTGATCACATCATTAGAAATAAGTGTGAACAATTTTGAGTCGTTGTGTGCAAACGTAAACACAACATAAATGTGACAACTGTGTTGCAAGTGTTTAACTTTTGCCTGCCTGTTCACAGTGCGATATGTGTTTTAGTGTGTGAGAATATGTTTAGAGTTTTGAAAAAAAGAATCCATGAGTTTTGCAAACAGTCCAACTGCCTGAACTTTTTAAGGTTTTACAGAAAGAGTGATTTATTTGTCAAATTGTTTTTTGTTATCGTGAATTTGGTTCAAAGAATGGGATTTAGTGTTTTAGCAGTTCAGAAAAACTGTAACTGATTTGTAGCCAAATACTAAAATATTTTGCAGAAGTGAGTAATTAATGCTGATTAATGCTGGCATAGTTTGATAAAGAATGCCAAAAAGTGGGAAAAGAATTACGGTCATTATCAAAACATAGAGACCTGGCAAACCAACAAATACGAGCCACATATCAACCCTCAAAATATACAAATCACTATTAAAACAGAAAAAAGCTGATCACATGAATATAAAACAAAACAAGATCGAGGAGGCAGTCGATCAAAATTATTTTTGGGAATTATGGAACAATTTAGACAAATCCAAAAAAGCAAGACACCTTCCCATCTATGACCTAACTTCCCAACTCCATAATCTGGAACGCACTATAAAAGACCAGCTAAACCATTTAGACCAGCCCATAGCATTAAATGAACTGACAGACAAGATGAAATCCCTAAAAAACTGAAAATCCTGTGGCGTGGATGGAATCTCTAATGAGATGCTGAAACACAGCAGCCCCAAACTGAAAAATGCTATTCTAAAATTGTTCAACATCTTATTAAAATCAGGACACTTTCCTGAGATATGGAAAGAAAATTGGATAACTCCAATTGGCCCTCCAGAATTATGACCCAGATAATCATAGGGGCATTACAGTGAGCAGTAACCTGGGAAAACTGTTCTGCTCTATTATTAATGACAGATTAGTGCAGTTCATTCAAGAACACAACATTTTAAAGAATTGTCAAATTGGATTGATGCCCAATCAGAGAATATCAAACCACATTTACACACTCCACACACTAATCCAAAAACATGTTGATAAAAAAAAACAAAAAAAAACCAAGGAAAAATATTCGGCTTCATTGATTTTAAAAAAGCTTTTGATTCAGTATAGCATAATGGACTTTTTCAAAAACTTATCCAAAGTGGAATAGGAGGAAGGGCATATGATGCCATAAAAGATATATACAACGGGAACAAGTGCTGCGTCAAGATCAGCGACAGACGGACTGATTATTTCAGTCAGAATAAAGGAGTCCGTCAAGGCTGCAGCCTCAGCCCGACTCTCTTTAACATCTTTATCAATGAGTTGGCATCAGCACTTGAGAAGTCCTCTTGTCCTGGTCTGACCCTCGAGGGCAGACAAATCATATGCCTCCTGTACGCTGACGACCTTCTGCTGCTGTCGCCTCATGAAGAGGGACTGCACGAAATCCTTTTGGTTTTAGAGCAGTACATCAGCGACTGGGCCTCACCAATCAACATGTCAAAGTCCAAAATCATGATCTTCCAGAAAAAACCTTGCCTTACTGACAAAAAATATCATTTTACAATCGGGGGAACACTTCTTAATCATGTCACATATTATAATTATTTGGGTCTTACATTCTCTGCTTCTGGAAAATTTGAGATGGCAATACCGACTGATGCCTCTTACACACAGGGCAGGACACCAAGAGAGTGACCCCTTGCACTATTTAGTGGAAACACACCAACTAAATTCAACAATTCAGTTAAAACTCTCAAAAATTAAAGAAATACAAAAAAGAACCCAGGATGAATACATCAATGAATGGCAAATCAAAGCAGCACAAATTAACAAATTGAAGTGCTTCTGCAGAATAAAGAAAGATTATCAATTGGCACCTTACTTGATCCAAATGAAAGACTATCATCAGAGAAAACTCCTAACGAAGTATCGTATGAGTGAGCACAGTCTATGTGTGGAGACGGGTCGACACAAGCAGAGCTGGAGAGCCAGAGAGCTCAGACTGTGTTTACACTGCCCCGATGGAGGCGTAGAGGACGAGCTGCACTTCCTCACACAGTGCAGCCAATATA